>NC_134090.1:2062949-2387649 GCF_000715075.1 Nicotiana tabacum
AGTAGATATTTTCAAATTGTACTTTTGTTCTCTATCTAGAGGCAATTGTATCAGGCACTGTGAGTGTTCAAATTAGAGTTAACTTGAAGTTGTCGCAACAGTTAGAGGTTGGTTGCCACATCGGGATTAGAGGTAATCCTTAGGTTTACAAAGAGTTTTGTAAATGTTGTTTTGGCTTAGTGATTGAGTGAAGTGTTGGGAAAAATCCTACTGACTAATAGGTCATATTTTTTAACCTTTTGAGCCGGGGTTTTTCGACGTAAAATACTTGTGTTCTTTACTTTCCGCCTTTACTATTTCCGCAATAGTAGTATAAGGAACACATAAAAGAACCAAGTTCTTCTATAATTAGTGCACGCGAAAATTGGACTCCACACAAATCATCGCCTCTCTTGTGTGACATTGAAGTATAAAACAATACGGTTGAATTCTGCGTCCATATTATAAACAATTTATGACCTTATCTTGATGTTTCCACTCTATTTAATTACTATTACTCCCCCGTACCAATTTATGGAGGTGTTAGGAATTCGAGAGTCAAACGAGTTATTCTTTGAACGTAATATTTAGAAACATTAATTATTGTAACTTATAATACTTTTTACGTAGTTTTTAAATATATAAATTTTATTTTATAAATTTAAAGATTTTATGTTCATATATTTAATCAAAATTAAGAAGTTTGAATCTCGAAAGTAGAAAAGTATCATATAAATTTGGAAAAAAGAAGTATGTTTTGTTGGCTTTCAATGGAGGGAGGACAAAGCTTTTGAGTGTTTCATATTGTCAAAGAGTTAGAGCAGATATTTTACAAAGATTTGAACCATAAAAATATATGGTGCGTGTCATATTTCATTTTTGTCATTTGATTAGCGAACTAGGTATGAAGAATTATAATGTAGAGATTATTTTTGTGATGAATTATATACAAATAAATATTATATGATAAATAATAATGATAAAAATTTATTTGTACTCAATATTTACACCAAATTAAGTTTTAACCTTTATAATACACATCATCTAACCATGATGGGGTGATAAATATGTATATATAAGTCTTGCATTAATTTGATTTAATGTAAATATTGGGCACAAATAATTAAGTGTTTAGATATGATAATATAGGAATTATCACGCAGTGAAAAAATAAAATGGAGAACATTAGTAGCAAGAGTTTCTCTTATTCATATTCACAAATCAAAACTACTCTAGGGGATGCTTCTATGAAGTGCTACTAGTTTAATAACTATATTTTCACTTTATATATTTTTATTTTCATATTGTTTACATGCATATTCATATTTTATATTCTTTATTACACATAAAATAATAAATTAAATTTTCACATAACGTAATGCGAGCACTATTTGATACCGTTTACTAAATGTTGCATGTTACGCCAAAATTAATTTTTTATACGACCAATTAAATAATGCATCGCTTATGCGAATATTAGTTTTTATTCCTCCAATAAAATATTGTACACCTACTATGTATTATTTTATGTTGAGATTCTTTTTTCACAACTTCATCAACTCATCGAAACCACCAAACCGACAGGACAAGAAAGCTCCTTTAATAATGAGCATATCAAGATTATATCTATTGAAGGCTCAATCAGGATTTTAGAGTGGCGAAGAGAGAATGGCACTTCCTCATGTACTCATTTTCCCCTTACCTATTCAAGGTCCTGTGAATTGCATGCTAAAACTAGCTGAGCTCTTATGCCTTCACCAAGAAATTCATGTCACTTTTCTCAACTCTGAACATATCCAGCAACGTCTGCTGAATTGCACGGAAATTTGTTTTTATGATTGACAAAAAAAAAAAAATTTAAACATGAACGAGGTCTATCCACAGTGTACACAGACACGAGTAGATTCGAGCATAAGGGATACACGTGAAGGAGATAAGCTTAAGTTGTTATATCTAATATCTCATGATAAAAAATGTTGCATAAATGATAAGGAAAAAGACTCCTTATTCGAAGAGAACTTTATCCAAGATAAGGGAGGAGTTAGAAGTTGAAGATAACTAGAACTCTTCCACCATGGAAGAGTATAACATTAGAACTCTAGTTATTTCCTATTCTACTAACTCTATAAATTGTAGGATGTTCTCGTTTTACGAGGACACACAAACGCTAAAGTTAAACTTGAGTTGAGAGAAAAATAGCAAGGCATTTTGCAAGCAATTGCTATGTGATTCAAGTGTGCGAACTTGAAGCTACATGATCTGATAGAAAAACCAGTTTCAAGTTTCTGTCTTTTATTCTAGTTTCATTATAGTAGATATTTTCAAATTATACCTTTGTTCTTTATCTAGAGGCAATTGTATTAGGCATTGTGAGTGTTCAAATTAGAGTTAACTTGAAGTTGTCGCAACAGTTAGAGGTTGGTTGTCACAACGGGATTAGAGGTAATCCTTAGGTTTACAAAGAGTTTTGTAAATGTTGTTTTGGCTTAGTGATTGAGTGAAGTGTTGAGAAAAATCCTACTGAGTAATAGGTTGTATTTTTTTTTTACCTTATGAGCCGAGATTTTTTCACGTAAAATACTTGTGTTCTTTACTTTCCGCATTTACTATTTCCGCAATAGTAGTATAAGGAACAAATAGAAAAACCAGGTCCTTCTATAATCAATGCACGCAAAAATTGGACTCCACATAAATTACCCCCTCTTTTGCGTGGCATTGAAGTATAAAACAGCACGGTCGAATTTTGCGTCCATATTATAAACAATTTATGACCTTATCTTGATGTTTCCACTCTATTTGATTACAATTACTCCCTCCATTCTAATTTATGGAGGTGTTAGGAATTCGAGAATCAAAAGAGTTATTCTTTGAACGTAATATTTGGAAACATTAATTATTGTAACTTATAATACTTTTTACGTAGTTTTCAAATATATAAATTTTATTTTAAAAATTTAAAATTTTTATGTTCATATATTTATCAAAATCAAGAAGTATGAATCTCGAAAGTAGAAAAGTATCATATAAATTCGGAAAAAAAGAAGTGTGTTTTGTTGGCTTTCAATGCCGGGAGGACAAAGCTTTTGAGTTTTTCATATTGTCAAAGAGTTGGAGCAGATATTTTACAAAGATTTGAACCATAAAAATATATGGTGCAGGTCATATTTCATTTTTGTCATTTGATTAGCGAACTAGGTATGAAGAATTATAATGTAGAGATTATTTTTGTGATGAATTATATACAAATAAATATTATATGATGAATAATAATGATAAAAATTTATTTGTACTCAATATTTACACCAAATTAAGTTTTAACCTTTATAATACACATCATCTAACCATGATGGGGTGATAAATATGTATATATAAGTCTTGCTTTCATTTGATTTAATGTAAATATTGGGCACAAATAATTAAGTGTTTAGCTATGATAATTTAGGAATTATCACGCAGTGAAAAAATAAAATGGAGAACATTATTAGCAAGAGTTTTTCTTATTCATATTCACAAATCACAACTATGTATTATTGATTCACCTACTAAGTATTATTTTATGTTGAGATTCTTTTTTCACAACTTCAACAACTCATCGAAACCACCAAACCGACAGGACAAAAAAGCTCCTTTAATAATGAGCATATCAAGATTATATCTATTGAAGGGTCAATCGGGATTTTTGAGTGGCGAAGAAAGAATGGCAGTTCCTCATGTACTCATTTTCCCCTTACCTTTGCAAGGTCCTGTGAATTGCATGCTAAAACTAGCTGAGCTCTTCTGCCTTCACCAAGATATTCATGTCACTTTTCTCAATTCTGAACATATCCAGCAACGTCTGCTGAATTGCACGGATGTTCAAATCCGCTTCAAGAAATACCCGAACTTCAAAATTATGACAATTCCGGATGGATTACCAGAAGATAATCCAAGAACTGGAGATCAAGTAAGAAATCTGGTGAAAGGTGTAGAAGATGTGAGCAGCCCACTGTTCAGAGAGATGGTAACTTCTGGTTCACTAAGTCCAAATTCTGAGAAGCCAGTGACTTGTCTTCTGGTTGATGGAATTTTTCCCTTTGCTGTTGATATTGCCGAAGAGATTGGGATCCCACTTCTTTATTTTGATACTATAAGTCCTTGTGCTCTTTGGACTTACTTATGTATTCCAAAACTCATTGAAGCTGGAGAAATTCCTTTCAAAGGTCAGTGATTAAGCTTTTTTGGTTTTCATTTACAGATTGATATATATATATATATTTTTTTTAAAACGTTTTGACTTGTTCTTTGTCAAAGACCCTTGAATTTTAATTGCTTACTGCTTTCTCCACTATATATTTGAATTCTACAAATTTAATTAGTGTTATAGAGATTTTATCGAAGACTCTTTTCATGTCCGAGGTGTCCGATTGTGCAAAAGCTAAATTCTGCTCCAGTACCACTTTATCTTTTTAATTTGGGATAATACATAAGTTGTTGCCGAATTTGTATCGAAAAGTGAGTTTCCATCTCAACCTTTATATGTGTCGTTTTTTCAATCTTATACTTGTTCATACTAATTTAATTCCTCCTTAAATAATGAGGTGATTAAGTGAAGTTACTCTCTTCAAATAGGATAAAATGCAAAAAAAAACCTTAAAAGTAGCTTAATTGTCCACCTTGTCAGACTGTCCCGGCTCCATCCTCTCTTTTTTAGCAACTTTTTAGTATTCTTTTTTTACTTTGCTTCTTCTCCAAATTTCTATTGTCACTCTCGTAACCCTCTTTACTGTCTTTTCCATAAAATCAAAAGCTAGTCAACTCTATAGAAATATTTTATTCATTCATACCGGTACTGAATATTAACCAGAACAGGGAGAAAAAAGGAATAAAAATGAGTGTTGTTTTGTTGGGTCCTTTTGCTGGATCTGTCTATGGTGGAAGCTGTGTTTTGTTGGTGGAAAGGAGTTTTGGGGCATGCTATGGTGGTCCAACAATTTAAGTAACTATACTTCAATTCAAACTCAAATAACAACACTAGTTGATCATTTTATAGGTTTTTTTTCTTCGCTTGCCGGAAAAATAGAGATGGCTGCAACCGCCACTATATGTGTTTGGGGGGGGGGGGGGATTGTGTAAAAAAAAAGTAAATAAAGGGGTGAGACATAAAAAAGGAAAATAACTATAAAACAAAAAAGCATTTGACTCTAACATAGTTCTGATGTGGCAGAGCGTGTAAAACTCTACTCTCCACAAGTCTACTCTCCACAAGAATGGTTATGTATTTTATGGAGGAATTAAATTCAGTATGCACAAATATAGGATGGAAAAATAACACCCGTAAAGGTTGGGATGAAAACTCACTTTTCAGCACAAGTTCAAGGAGTAACTTATGTATTTTTCCTTTTGCGACGTTGTCTGTTTTGACAACAAAATGAGCGCCCAACAAGTAGTGACGCCATGTCCTTAGGCAGTGGACTACGACCGTCATTTCCTTATCTTGGACAGTGTAACACCTTTCGGCGTCGTTCAGCTTTTGACTCAAATGCTATAGGATGGCCCTCTTGTATCAGTACGCCTTCTATAGCAAAGTTAGACGCATCAGTCTGAACTTCAAAGACTTTGGAGAAATCAGGCAGGGCCAATACGAGTTCCTTGGTGATTGCTTCCTTAAGTTTCTCAAATGTCTTCTGGCATATGTCACTCCATTCCCACTCCCGGTCCTTCTTCAGCAAGTCGGTGAGTGGGGCTGCAATAGCCTAGTAACCGAAGATGAATCTCCGATAATAGTTGGCTAAGCCTAGAAAAGACCGAAGTTCCGGTACTGTCGTCGGAGCTTCCCAGTTCTGGATAGCTACCATATTGTCTCTATCCATCCGAATTTCCTTATGGCTGATGGTATGCCCAAGGAATTGTACTATGGGCTGTGCGAAGATGCACTTTTCACGTTTTATGCACAGATCGTTCTCCCTTAGTACCTTGAATACCTTACGAAGGTGGTCCGCATGGTCTTCCATATTGTTGCTGTAAACGACAATGTCATCCAAATAGATGACAACAAACTGATCTAAAAAGGGATGGAACAATTTGTACATCAAGGTGCAGAATATTGCAGGAGCGTTGGTCAACCCAAATGGCATTACCAACCATTCGAAAGCCCTATAGCGTGTAACACAAGTTTTGGGCTCATCCTCTAGCAACTCCTTGAGTTGCTTCCTCAATTCTTCTAATTCCGGGGGTTCCATGCGATAAGGCGACATGGCAAGTGGCTTTGCCCCTGGAACAAGCTCGATCTGATGATCAACTTCCCTTCGTGGTGGCAACTGTTTGGGAAGTTCTTCCGGTATTACGTCCTTATTATCATCAAGGACTTGTTCAATGCGGGGAGGCAATGCTACTACCTCAAGGGAATTCTCTACGAGTCCCGTCAAAGTTGCAAGAAATATTGGTTCCCCTTTTTGAAACCTTTCACAAGTTGCATCGCAGACAGATGCATTCTATTTTATGGTACTCGAACAAATGGCACTGCGCACGAGCCTCTAAGATCACTTATGTGAAGCTGGTTTATACGCGACACGATAAGTGCGTTGATCTCGTACCAAAAATATAATCCGAATATGATGTCAAAGACGTCCATGGGGGAAACACTGAAGTCCGTTAATCCTTAGCCTCCTAATGCAATGTGCACGTTAGGAGCAAAGCCGTGAACGGTAGTGGGAAAGGTATTGACGGTCTTCAACAGCGTGTCGCTGGTTACAAAGACAAGTCCAAGCTCCTTAGCTCGTTCCTCTATCACGAAATTATATGTCGCACCTGTGTCGACCATGATGTGCAAGTCTTTGCCGTTCAACTTGGCATCGACAAATAATGATTCACGTGGCTTCACACGAGGCAGTTTGGCAGCAATAGCAGCAAGGGTCGTGTGGTTGAATAAGGCCATATGATTGAACAAGCCCATGACTTTGTTCTTCCCTTGTCCTACACCATCAGGTGGTGCTCCATGTTCCTCGGGTTGCCTGCTAGTTGGCGCAGCTGTTTGTCCTTGCTGCTGGTAGGCTCCAACGATTGCTCCTAGTTTGCTCAGTGTAGGGAAAAATCGAGCAGCATGAGAAGGGTCTTCGTAAAGGTAGCAAACATCCCGTTGCGCACCTCATTTTGTCTTCTCCTTATAATTCTCGTGCAAGTGGGAAGAGTGGTTGCGGTTGCCTGTGTTATCATTTTTCCAATTGGGAACATATTTGCCTTTACCTCAGTGGGTGTCCGTCTTGGGAGCAGCAACAACTTCGCTCTGGTTGTTATTTCCCTTAGATGCTCCGGTCCAGAAATCTGACAATGATTCGGCTATTACGATAGCTTCATCGACGATATCGATTTGTCGCCTATGTAACTCTTGTTTGACCCAATTCTATAAGCCATCCAAGAAATGGAACAATAGATCCTCACTGGTCAAGTTGAGGATCTGAATGGAGAGTTTGGTGAACTCCTTCACGTACTCACGGATGGAGGATGTTTGCCTACGCTCCCTTAATTGTCGGCGAGTCTCGTGTACAACGTTTTGAGGGTAAATATGTCATTTTAGCTCCTCTTTAAACTGCTTCCATGTGTCAATGGAGAATGTTCCTTTCTCCATATTTGTCTTCTTCCTGCGCCACCAAAGCATTGAGGTCTCTGTCAAATACATGGCTTCCATTCGGATCTTGGCAGCATCGTTGGCTATGCTCATATTTTCAAAATAAGCATCCAATTGCCACAAGAAGATTTCCACGTCTTGAGTACTTCATTCACCCCGAAATCTTTGGGTTTAGGAGCCTCAATACGTGTTTCTCGGACAGTGGCGGAACCTCGCCCGCTAGCTTCTGCTGTCCCTTCTAGACGCAGTTTTAACGCCTCAACTTCTGCCTACATTGCAGACAAAGCCTCAGTGAGCTTGAGTTCATGGTTGGTTAGCCCTTCGTCTTGCTCCTGAATGTTCCCTTTGACTTGCCAAGTCTATCAAGGGCAATATACTCAAGGGAACAGAAATCGCTTTCTACAGTGGTGACAGTGTAAGGCCGTCGGACCCTTATCAACCATAACAATCCTCTCATCGAGAGTTCTGGTTTCGGAAGTTTTGGCTTCCACGTAGGGAAGCAACTCGCTATCAAGTGGTGGATATGCGTCTCTAACCCTACTTTTGTCGCACTTTAGGCCCATGCCTCTTTGTGCTTCCGGGTTCTCTTCAACGGTGGTTTCTCATACGTTGTGATGTGAGTTCTTAGCCATATAAGAACCTAGGCTCTGATACCAATTGTCACGAGACCGTTTTCTGAGGGCTCCGTGCGGACAACAAAGATAGCTTGTATGCTACTCTTAGCTTCAGTCCTAAACAATAAACAACACAATCATGTTGAAGCAATGACAATCACACGAAACAAGTAAGAAAGCTATGAAAGAAAAAGATCAAGATATGGGAGGCAAGTGCCCTTTTCTGTTGTATTTATCAATTATGAACTGATTACAATGAATGAGCCTAAAAGCTATTTATATAATCAAAAGGGGTTGTACAGGGGGGGGGGGTTGGCAGGGCTGGCAAGGCTATCCAGCAGCCTAGTGCATTCCAGCTTGGAAAGCTGCCAGCTTCCTGGTGCATTCCATCCTAGCAAAGCTGGAAAGGCAGCCTAGAGGGATCTTGCTATCAACCATGGCCCAGAATGTCAAAGATACTCTCCCACTTTCGGTTGTTTTTCCTTTGGTCTGCTGACTCTCGGCCAAAGGGGCCTTCTGATGGCATCCAATGATTTTTGTGAGAGTACAAGTGTTTTCGCAGTGATGGCTGTCCAAGATTTGAGCTCGGGTTAGCCTCGCCGTGGATGGAATTGAGGAAAATTAATAGGTGTCACAACGGGGGAGTGCATATTTCTCCCAAAATAACCGGTCGGTCCGTTACAAGTCTTTCTTTGGATATGTGACATAGATGTTTATGCTACAAATAAGTAGAACTTTTCATTCACCGACTACATTTGATTCCAAGATTTTCAGAAAATAGATTATCAAGATTTAGTTTGTGTAACTATCACACAAAATATCAGACCCAATGAGATGATTATGTTTAGACAAACTAATATATTTATTGTCAAAAATAAAAAGGTATCTGGCTTAATCCAACTTAGAAAAGAAAATTAAATTTATTAAAATAGAAAGTACGTAGCAAGTTTCAAACAAGTCTACGTGATGCGAGTATTAAGGATTAAACGATAAGTTCCGATAGCTTCAACCGGAACCTTCACTATATTCCCCATGTACATAATTATTTTTTATATATGGCTTGAGTTGTAAGAAATTCATGCATCATATTTGAAATATGAACAGTACAACTAGAGTCAATCCACCAAGTATTGTAAGGAATTTCAATTAGGTTTTGTGAGAAAGCACGAGAGAAAATATATTATTGATATTAGATGATAAATACAATACAAGAGGTCCTTATTTATAGTTATACACTACAAGGAGATATTACTCCTCTTCCAATGTAGGACAAGACTACATTATACATATTTGTAAACTAACACTCCCACTCAAGCCGGTGCATACACATACCGAGCTTGTTACACATGTAACTAATACGAGAACCAATAAGAGACTTAGTGAAAATATCTGCTAGTTGATCATTTGACTTTATAAACTTTGTAACAATATCTCCTGAAAGTATTTTTTTCTCTGACAAAGTGACATTCGATCTCAATGTGTTTAGTCCTCTCTTGGAACACCGGATTTGACGCAATATGAAGAGCAACTTGGTTATCATCACATACTAGTTTCATCTTGCTGATTTCTTCAAACTTTAACTCCTTGAGCAACTGCTTGACCCAAACTAACTCACACGTCGCCATAGTCATGGCCCGATATTCGGCTTCGGCGCTAGATCGAGCAACTACATTCTGTTTCTTGCTCTTCCACGAGACCAAATTACCTCCTACTAGAACACAATATCCAGACGTAGAACGTCTATCAAAAGGTGATCCTGCCCAATCAGCATCTGTGTACCCAACAATATGCTCGTGGCCTCGATCCTCGAATAGTAATCCTTTGCCTGGAGCTGACTTTATATACCAAAGAATGCGAACAACTGCATCCCAGTGACTATCATAGGGAGAATCCATAAACTGACTTACAACACTCACCGAAAAAGAAATGTCATGTCTAGTCACTGTGAGGCAATTCAATTTGCCAACCAACCTCCTATATCTCGTAGGGTCTCTAAGAGGCTCCTCCTCTCCAGGCAGAAGCTTAGCATTCAGATCCATAGGAGAGTCAATAGGTCTGCAACCCATCATTCCAGTCTCCTCAAGAATGTCTAAGGCATACTTCCGTTGTGAAATAATAATACCTGAGCTAGACTGAGCGACCTCAATACCTAGAAAATACTTCAATCTGCCCAGATCCTTAGTCTGGAAGTGTTGAACGAGATGTTGCTTCAGATTAGTATTACCATCCTGATCATTACCAGTAATAACAATATCATCAATATAAAACACTAGATAAATACACAGATTAGGAGCAGAATGCCGATAAAATACAAAGTGATCAGCCTCACTACGATTTATGTCGAACTCCTGAATAATTGTGCTGAACTTACCAAACCAAGCTCGGGGGGGCTGTTTCAAACCATATAGTGACCTGCGCAATCTGCACACACAACCATTAAACTCCTCCTGAGCAACAAAACCAGGTGGTTGCTCCATATAAACTTCTTCCTCAAGATCACCGTGGAGAAAAGCATTCTTAATGTCTAACTGATAAAGAGGCCAATGACGTACAATAGTCATGGACAAAAAGAGACGAACAGATGCTACTTTAGCCATGGGAGAGAAAGTATCACTATAATCAAGCCCAAAAATCTGAATATATCCTTTTCCAACAAGACGAGCCTTAAGCCGATCAACCTGGCCATCCGGGCCGACTTTGACTGCATAAATCCAATGACAACCAACAGTAGACTTACCTGCACGAAGAGGAACAAGCTCCCAAGTGTCACTCGCATGTAAAGCAGACATCTCGTCAATCATAGCATGTCGCCATCCTGGATGAGATAGTGCCTCACCTGTAAACTTAGGGATAGAAACAGTGGACAAAGAAGATATAAAAGTATAATGAGGTGACGACAGATGATGATAACTTAAACTGACATAGTGGGGATTAGGATTAAGTGTGGATCGTACATCTTTGTGGAGTGCAATTAGTTGACTAAGAGGAGACAAGTCCGCAGTAGGTGCAGAATCTGATGCGGGGCGTGAATCACCCGGGCCTGATGCTGGATGTGGACGGCGATGATAAGTCAAGAGTGGTGGAACTGCAGAAGGTTGAACTGGATTATGTGGAGGAACTGAAGCTATAGGTGGTGGAACTGGAGTAACTGAATCTCCAAAAGATAAAACTGGTAGTACCTTAGAAATATCTAAGTGATGACCTGAACTTGTGAAGTATGATTGGGTTTCAAAGAAAGTAACATCAACGGACATAAGGTACCGCTGGAGGTCAGGAGAGTAGCATCGATACCCCTTTTTTGTTCTCGAGGAACCCAGAAATATGCACTTAAGAGCACGAGGAGCTAACTTATCTGTTCCTGGAGTAAGGTTATGGACAAAACAAGTGCTTCCAAAGATACGGAGTGGAAGAGAAAGCAAAGGTAAGTGGGAAAACATGACAGAGAATGAAACTTGGTTCTGGATAGCTGAAGATGGCATACAATTAATAAGATAGCAAGATTTAAGAACTGCATCCCCCAAAAAACGCAACAGAGCATGAGATTGTATGAGTAGGATACGAGTAGTTTCAATAAGATGTCTATTCTTTCTTTTAGCTACCCCATTTTGTAGAGATGTGTACAGACAAGATATTTGATGAATAATCCCATGAGATTTCATATACTGCTGAAATGGGAAAGACAAATACTCTCGGGCATTATCATTACGAAATGTGCGAATAGAAACCCCAAATTAATTTTGAATTTCAACATGGAAGGTCTGGAAAATAGAAAACAGCTCAGATCGATTTTTTATCAAAAATATCCAAGTAGACCTGGAATAATCATCAATGAAACTGACAAAAGCAGCGGAATCCCAAGGTGGAACTAACCCGACTAGGACCCCAAACATCTGAATGGACTAAAGTAAAAGGTGACTCTGCTCGATTATCAAGACGCCGAGGGAAATGAGAGCGGGTATGCTTACCGAGCTGGCATGACTCACACTCTAGAGCTGACAAGTGAAATAAACCAGATACCATTTTCTAAAGTTTTGACAAACTGAGATGTCCCAACCGTTTATGTAATAAATCTAGTGAATCAGTAACATGACAAGTTGTAGATGGAAGACAAGATGTGAGTCCATGTGATTTAGCAAGGATAAGGTAATAAAGTTCGTTTGATTCACGTCCGGTACCAATGATCCCCCCCGTATTGCGTTCCTGTATAAAAACATGATCATCACGAAATAAAACAGTGCATTTAAGTGATTTGGCTAAGCGACTAACAGCTATGAGATTAAAAGAACTATTCGGAACATAAATGACTGAATCTAAAGGTAAGGAAGAAAGTGGGCTTGCTTGACCTATTGCAGTTGCCATGGTTTGAGTCCCATTGGCCATTGTGACTTTTGGAAGAGATTGAGAATATAAAATAGTAGTGAAAAGAGATTTATTACCAGAAATATGATCTGATGCACCTGAATCAATGACCCAAGACTCGGAGGATGAAGATTAGGAGAAAAAAGTCACGCTATTACCTGTTTGAACAACAGAAGCTATCTCAGAAGATATCTGCTTACATGTTTTATGCTGAAGGAACTCAATATACTCTGCTAAAGAAACCATCCGACTATTCAAAGCATCGGTTCCCATGTCGCTACAATTTGTAGTAGTAGGGTTAACTTGAAATAGTGAAAATAAGTAACTCCTGTGAAAAAACTGAAGAAATAGCTTGAAAAACACTATTTACAGCAGGAAAATCGAACATTGTTCTGTACCGGAAATACTGTTCATGCCGGAAACACTGTAGCTCGCAAATAAACTCCAAAGTTGTCGGAATTTATCGTAACCATGATGGATAGACTCGGAATTCCTTTGCGAGCAAGCTGTCTTGAAGAAATATTTTCAAAAATGGTTGGAAAGGTCATTGTTCACGCTGGAAAAATATAAAAGTGGCCGGAATTTGATTTGAATTAGATGGGTAGGCTCGGAATTTTGAGTAGAGCACACTGTCCTGAAGAAGCTTCGTGAAAAAATGGTCGAAAAGTGGCCGGAATCCTCACCGGAAAAGTTGTTGCCGGTGCGTGGAGGAGCGTGACGGCTTTTCTGCCGGATAAAATTTCAAGGGTTGGTAGTCGGAGGGTGATCTACCTCGTGGTGGTGTTGGTTTTAGCACAACACCGACAAAAAAATGACTTTCACTTAGACAAGCCTTAGGTCACCGGAAAAATTGCACGATGAATAAGTTCTTTCTTCCCGGTTAACGCTGGAATGACGCACAACGATCTTTTCTCACTAATGCTCTGATACCATGTGAGAAAGTACGGGAGAAAATATATTATTGATATTAGATGATAAATACAATATAAGAGGTCCCTATTTATAGTTATACACTACAAGGAGATATTACTCCTCTTCCAATGTGGGACAAGACTACACTATACATATCTTTAAACTAAAAGGTTTGATTTGACACACGTAAAAGTATTGGGTTGTCACGATCCCAATTTTCCACCTTAGGATGTCGTGATGACACCTAGTTTCTAAGACTAGACAAGCCTAACATTTAACAATAACTTAACAGAAATAATCAACAGAAATACTAAGTCAAGACTAATAAACTCATAAAAACTTCCAAAATATGATCTCAACAATACTAATTCCAAAACCGGTAGAAATGAGTCATAAGCTCTACAAAATAATCTAGAATGTCTATTACAACACTGTACGATTAAGAATACAACAAAATGAAATGATATGGATGGTGACTCCGAGGCTTGCGGACGCCGAGCATGTATACCTTGAAGTCTCCGGAAGGCAGCTAACAGCCAATCACTAATGTCTAACACGGGCAGATGTACTTGGATCTACATAAAAAGATGTGCAGAAGCGTAGTATGTGTACACTACAAAGGTACGTAGTAAGTATCAAGCCTAACCTCGGTAGAGTAGTGACGTGGTCGGGTCAAGACACCTACTAGGATAAGATAAACAGAATAGAAATATAATAACTAGCTGTAATGGAAAACGGAGAGATGAATAATAGCGAAGCAGTTTAATAATGTAAAGTAATGACAAAATTATTAGCATAAAGACAACGATAAGGAAACAATGAATGAGAACTACAATTAGTCAAATACGGAACAAACTAATAAAACAAGGAAGAATAAAAGCAACAAGAATAGTTCAATCAATAACTCTTTCCAACATGAGATGCACAACAAGAATCACAACCGAGGCACCGCCTCGTATACAATAAAAATCGCAACCGATGTACTGCCTCGTATTCACATTTCTCAAATTCAATTACAATCTTTCCTTATACCGCCCCATGAGCTTTACATTTAGATAGTTTTGAAAATATTTTTTCCGAAATAGCTACATGCACTTTAGCCCATCTTATGCCGCCGCATGCACATTAACCCCTATTTTTATACCGTCGCATGTGCATAAATATCACAATAAAATAACAACTCGCACTACAAGTGCCCATATGCCACAACTTACCAAAAATTAACAATATCAATATTTCCACAACAATAGCTCATGGCTCTGCCACAATGTGTACAAGAATATCAACTATAACAATGAATGTGAATTGCTCTATAAGGAAGATATCTCAACAATTAACAACTTCACGTCAATGTGATCACGACTTTCACAATCTCAATACCAATAACTCAACAAGAAGGCATTTCACAAAATAATTACTTCAATTACAAGTAATTCAGCAATTAAAGGCATAATATGGAAGACAATAACTTCAACCAGACATATAAGAGCAAAACAAGAAGTAAGAGGTAGAACAAGTGTTAACAAGTCAAATAAGGCATGTAAGGATAGACTAACACATATAAGAATAGATTAACAATGAGAATTAAAACATGATATGAAAATTCAATGAAAGGCATGGAAATAGTCTAAATAACCTAAATCGGTCAAATACTACATATAATCCGGTGTACCCAATAGTCACCTTGCGTACACGGCTTTAACATAATACAAATAACACAATCAATCCTAATTCCTAAGGAGTAGTTCCCCCATACATAGTTAGGCAAGATACTTTCTTCAACTAGGCCAACTCAACCCTCGGAAATGACTTTTCCCCTAAAAGCTGCCTCCACACGGCTCAAATCTAACGAAAATTGACTTAGTATCATCAAACAATGCAAGAAAAAATAATTACAATGGATAACGCTATGATCTTTACATATTTTTTTCAAAAGTCAATAAAAGTCAACTCGGGGGCCACCCGATCAAAATCCCACGAGTCCATATATACGATTAGTTTCAAAATCCGAGTCCAAATCGTCTCTTAAAGCTCAGCTTCTCATTTTTCAAACATTTGACAAAAATTCCCATTTATTTCTCTTTGATTCACATAAATTTGATGTTAAATCTAAGATATAATCATTAAATATAGTTAAAAATTGATTAGAATCACTTACACAATATTTGTAGATGAAAATCTCCTCTCCAAATCGCTTCCTACCGAGTCTTGGGTTCTAAAATGAGAGAAATGAGACTAAATCCCGATTTTTTTAACCTTTTGTTCAGTTGCAGTTGTCGTAATTGTGACATGGGTTCGCAATTGCGAATCCTCGTAATTGCGAAGAAAGGCTCGAAATTGCGGCACGGACATGCTTAGGGAATTTCTCGCAAATGCAAAGATGGGTTCGCATTGCGAAGCATGTTCCCGACGCAAAAGCGACAAAGTTGTCGCAAAAGCGAACCTAGCCCAGGCCCAAGTCAACATCACAAATGCGACCCTCCCCTGCTAAGGTCGCAATAGCGACCCTGGTGTTTGCAAATGCGACACTAGAGGCATCATCACACCAGATTCTGTTTTTCAGTCCAAAGTATTCTGAAACATGTCCGAAACTCATCCGAGCCTTCGTGGCTCCAAACCAAACATCTACACAGATCTAACAATATCACACGAACTCGCTCGCGTAATCAAAACACAAAAATAACATCTAGAACTACGAATCGGATACCAAAAAATATGAATTTTAAAGTAAATTTCAAGAACTTCTAAAATTGCAACTAAGTGTCTGAATCCTATCAATTCAACTCCAAATGAAACCAAATTTTGCATAAAAGTTCTAAATAGCATAACGTACCTATTTTAAGACCCAAAATCAAATTATGAATCCGATAGCCAAAAGTCAACCTACGGTAAAACTTATAAACCTCACATTGTCAATTTTCGACAAAACAACACAAATCAACCTACGGACTTCCGAATTCGAATTTGGGCATACGCCCAAGTTCAAAATTACGACACGAAGCTATCAGAATTATCAAAACACCGTTCCAGGGCCGTTTTCACAAAATTCAACCATTGGTCAACACAAACAACTTAAGCTTCTAAGACAACAATCAAAGGGTCCAATTTCTTAAGGCCACTTTATATTACTGGTTCTTTTTTACTTGACCCTACATTTCTTTTAATCCTGATTATGTATAATTAACTATGCTCAACCCGATAAAATTCAACTAGTCGTGATGGCACCCAACCCAACCCGCTAGGTAAGCCAATTAATAACTATCCAATTTAATGAGATTTTTTTAAAAAGTTCAACTAGTCATTTAGTTTATCATTTATTTTTCTTTAAAAAAATCTCATTAAATTGGATAGTTGTTAATTGGCTTACCTAACAGGTTGGGTTAGGTGTCATCACGACTAGTTGGATTTTATCGGCTTGAGCATGGTTAATTATACATAATCAGAGTTCAAAGAAATGTAGGGTCAAGTAAAGAAGAACTAGTAATATAAAGACACGTTGCAAAGCCAGGATCAAAAAATTAATTCTTATTACGGAAAAACCATAAAATAGAACTATTAGTAGACGCTGGCATAAATAGGCCAAAAATATAACGTTAGTGGCATGAATGGACCAACCTTTAAACGGATGGCATAGATAGGCCATTTTTGTTAGTTGAGTGGCATGAATGAGCTAAAATTATAATGTTAGTGGCATGAATGGACCAACCTTTAAACGGATGGCATAAATAGGCCATTTCTATTAGTTGAGTGGCATGAATGAGCCAAAAGTATAACTTAGTGGCATGAATAAACCAACTTTTTAATGAATGACATAGATAAGCCATTTTTGTTAGTTGTGTGGCATTTTTTTTTAATGAATGACATAGATAAGCCATTTTTATTAGTTGTGTGGCATTTTTAGACCTTTTCCATTTTATTTATTAAACTCAACTTATGCGTGAGACATATATCTTACAACAAAGACGAATATTTAAATGTCACAAAGGCTGATAAGACATCTGTGATAACATAAATTAATGTGTTTGTCGACATTGTATTTACTTAAGATGACATTGTATGTTTACTTAAGAGAGTAGGAGATCACATAAGCACGACATTGTATGATTCGGGTATGAATTATCCCTAATTTGTTTGAGTTCATACGTTATTGTCGTTTTCTTTTTCGAAAGCACCATAGTAGAAATGAGTAAGTACACTGGTTTACCCAATCCATGATCGTTTCTTGACCTATTAATTATAGTTTATTTACTTAAATCTTTTGACAATTAACTAATAATATTATATATATTTTTTGCTTTTTCCTTATATATAGTCTACCATATTTGTTCTGGTTTATGTGATTGTTTTCTTTTTAATATGTTAAAAGAAAATTGAAATCTTTATAAATTTAAAAATAATATAACTTAAACACTTTCTTTTTTACTTTATAACTACACAAATATTATTAAATATTTAATACGGGGAGTTTTAATAAAGTCTTATAACTATACAACATTGATGGGCTAAGAAGCCTCCTTAAATATGCTCTTCACATGATATTATATTATTTGCTTTGGGTCAAATTCTCATGTATTTTTCCTAAATTCATCGTATCATTAAAATCATTCTTACACCTTATATATATATATCTTTATGATCTTTTCAACTACTAATGCCCACCCAATATCATAGTATATTTAAACGGAATAATTTTTAAATCCTTTATTGTTTTAAACTCAAATGTCCATCATATAAGTTCACGTCAATTGATAAAATGGAAGTACATAAACTATTAAAATGATAATTTAGTTTCTATATATTTTTTGCTTGATGCAGGAAATGACTTGGATGCTTTAGTAAATAATGTGCCTGGAATGGAAGGTGTGATCAGGCGTCGAGACCTGCCCAGTTTCTGTCGTGTACCTGACCTTGATAACCCCACTCTCCAATTTTTTATCAAGGAGGGGAAACATATTTTCCAAGCCCAAGGTCTAATATTCAACACATTTGAGGGCCTTGAAGGGCCCATTCTCTCACAATTTCGAGCTGTGTGTCCAAACATCTACTCCGTTGGGCCTCTCCACATTCACCTGAAGAAAAGTCTATCTTCAAAATGTAGTGTGCCAAAAACTTCACTATCCAACAGTATTTGGAAAGAGGATATGAGTTGTATGCATTGGCTCGATGAGCACCCGAAGAAATCAGTTCTATTTGTCAGCATTGGAAGCCTTGCAACCATTAGCAAGGCCCAATTCTTGGAAATTTGGTATGGTTTGGTGAACAGCAAGACTCGGTTCTTGTGGGTTCAAAGGCCTGGTTCAGTGATTGGGCTTGAAGAGAACAACGATGTTCCAGTGGAATTGTCGAAAAGTACAAAGGAAAGGGGATGTATTGTTAGTTGGGCTCCACAAGAAGAAGTTTTGGCTCACCCATCAGTTGGTGGGTTTTTAACCCATAGTGGATGGAACTCAACTTTGGAAAGTATAGTAGAGGGAGTGCCTATGATTTGTTGGCCTTACTTTGTTGATCAACAAGTGAACAGTAGATATGTTGGGGAAGTGTGGAAGCTTGGGTTAGACATGAAAGATATATGTGATAGAGCCATAGTTGAGAAGATGGTGAGAGAAATGATGGAAGTGAGGAAAATTGAATTTTTGGAAAGGGTAAGGGAGATGAGAAACTTGGCAATAGAAAGTGTTAATGAAGGTGGCTCTTCATACAAAGATTTGGACCGTTTGGTTGAGGATATTAGGCTGATGAGGATATAACCCTCTTATGGATCTAGAATTCTATGGGCTTTTCATGGTGCATGGCTACTCTTCTTTCATTTGGTGTATAAATAGTGTTGAATATGACTTGAATTTTTGTTTTAAATTACAAACTCTTAAAATGGATAATTTGATGGCTTTGGTTTAATTTTGTTTTGTCCGTATGAGACCGATTTGTCATTCTTAAGGTAGTCCGTAGTCAGTTCAATAATCTATTATTTATTCTGTCCAAGTACTCAAACACCCATCATATAAACTGAGACAAAGGTAGTAATATCTTCTTTCGGATATGAGTGTTGCATCGTCTATATTAGGTTGTGGATGATTATTTGATTTATGACTGGCTCTCAGTGCAAGTGTTATTGGCAAAACGTGGAATATGAAAATATTCCACAATATTATTCAATTATTATCATGAGGGTCATTACGACGACTCTTGTAAAAAATTCAATAATGTAAAAGAGAGTGGAAAATTTTGAAAAATACTGAATGGTAAATAAGTCTGATTTTTCTCAGTTGAAAGTTATTCAAATGCTCTCTCAAGTGGAAGTAAGTTATATATCAGGAGACCACAACTATTGAAAGAAATGAATATGCGACAAGTATAAGAAAGATATATTTGTTAAAGAGAATCCTCGAATTATTGAAGAAAATGTATACGGTGTTGCCGTTAAAAACTTGTCCACACGACAATGTCTACACCAAATAAATAGATTCATGAGTGACCATGACATGTGTTTGTACGGGGTCTGAAGTGATAATTCATCACAAGTTCTCAACCTACGATTGGATTACCTGTTTCCCATATTAGAGGGGCTTCTCCAGTGAAATATTTTGTTGATAGACATAAAACAAAAATTTATACTGTTGTGCAGACACAGAGGAACAACACTTCGGTGAGGCAGGGGCGGCCCGACGTATTTTGGGGCTTAAAGTCAAATTTTAATGAGGGGCCTTAATTCTAAATCAATCTATGCAGCCATGTTAATAATATGTTCATTTGTTGTTTCATGAGTTTTGAGCTTAGTACTAATATTTCTCCAATCATTACTACCTTCACTAGCTAGTTTACTACTACAAGTTCCGGAACTCAAACTAAATAACTTACAACAAAAACAAAATACTTTATCTAAGTCTTTAGAATAAACTAACCATCTTCTATCATGTCTTTCACCATTCACCAATTTTTGAATATAATGTGTAGTAGAAAAATATTTTGAAAATGTATCACTCGGAAAATTTGTGTCAATTATTCTAATTGGCCCCTTTTCTACTAATAGATCTCTCAACTTTGTATCTATATTAGTCCATTGACTAGGATCATATATATTTATAGGAGTTGAATTATTTATTTCATTCATAAGCATCAATGTATTATTTTGAGGATCTATTTCCGACTTGTCACTTACTTGTTCTTTTTCTACTTGAATATTATTAATTTTCGAATTATCTAACTCAACTGAATTACTAACTTGCTCATCTAGAGAACACTCTCCCAACTTTTCTAATTCAAGATTTTTATTATTCAATAAAAATTTGTCAAGAGCACCTTTTTGAGATTGTATTAGATTTTGAATTCTTCTTCTTTTCTTGAGTTTTTCATAACCAGATTCACACTTTCTATTTGACATACTTATCTTCTAATAATAATAAATAATCTAAAAATGCACTAAATAGCAAAATATTAAATTTTAAATGAGAAAATAATAAAAAGATAGAATAAATAGCAAAATATTAAATTTTAGATGAGAAAATAATAAAAGATAGAATAATAGAACCTGATTCAAAAATGGATAGCTTGATATGAAATTAAATTTTCTGTTCGAGTATGCTTGTTGTAACTTGTAAGACTTGAATCATGAAAATAGAACAAACAAAACACTCCACTATTTCTTGAATCAATACACTGAACTCTGAAGTCTGAAGATCCAAAATAAAGCTTTGATCTTTGGCTATTGAAGAATGAAGAATGAAGAATGGAGTGTGATTAATGAACCGTTGAAAAATGGAGTAAAAACAAAGTATAAAATATAATATAGTGGCATAGCTATTAGTACACAATGCACACATTGTCTACTTGTCTTCACTTTGCTCAACAAAGTTTTGTGAGTAAGAACAAAGTATAATATATAATATAATGGCATAGCTATTAGTGCACAGTGCACACGTTGTCTGCTTGTGTTCACTTTGCTCAACAAAGTTTTGTTTGAGAAAGTTGTGGACTTGTGGTCCACTATCTCAATTTGTGTTCAAACTTCCCGTTTCATTTTATATATTTTTTAATTTATAAATATAATATAGATATAACCAAAAAATGGGGCCCCCATAAATATGGGGCCTAAAGCAATTGCTTTACCCGCTTTATGGACGGGCCGCCCCTGCGGTGAGGACGTATGTGTGACTAATGGTGCTCATCGCTAAAGTGTGTCCTTTTATGTAACGATCAGATAGGTCATTTTGAGTTCTAACTTTTCAGCATTCCGAGACCTCTCATAGTTTTATTTGATAATTTATGATTTGTGTGCGTAGTCTGTGTCAGTTTCCAGAAAAATTTATATGTAAATTTTTAAAGAAAATATGATTTTTGGCTTTAAGAATAAGTAGAGTTGACCACAGTCAACGTTTTTGGTAAATGACCTCGGATTGGTATTGTCACGACCCAATTCCTTGCTAGGTCAAGATTGCACCTAACGCCGCCGTTAGTTAAGCCCATAAGTGAAACTACTATTTATTTATCCCTTTTCAACATATTTTTAATTACACTGAATTTCATGCTACTGTGATAAGTCTTTTAAAACAAAATATCAACATAATAAGTACATAGTCTGCGGTGATGAAAATGACAAGTACAGTTGTCACGACCAAAAATCCAAAAAGTCGTGATGGCGCCGGACACCACTGTCAGGTAAGCCAACCATAATCAATTAACTTAATTACCTATTTTAGTATTTTTGAAATAAAAATTTCTTTAATAAAATTGTAGAGATAAAAACTCATAGAGTAAATGATAAATATTTTTGCAGCTAAATTTCTAAACAATTCACAACTATTCCCAAAACCCGGTGTCACAAGTGCATGAGCATTTACTAGGAAATTAAAATAAAATACAGCATCTGTCCAGAATACAAATTAGACAGGAAAATATAATAACTCTGAAGGAGATTTTGTTAACTGCGGATCGTAATATAGAATGCAGCTCACCTATGTCCTCACAATTATTATAAAACCTCTGCGCCCACAAGGCCGCTATACATATATGTACTTGCATAATAAAATGTGCACCAAGTGCAGTATGAGTACGAAAACAACGTGTACCCAGTAAGTATCAAGCCTAATCTCGAAGAGGTAGAGACGAGATGGCCGACTATGACACTCACTATGGGTTAGTAATATTAAATAATCATGAAAATAGAAATATTTATATCAACGATGATTCACATAATTAACAATAATTTATTGAACCAGTAGAAGTAATTAAATTCCTTCAATTCTAACAATTCTCAATATAATAATTAAATTTCTTCAATTCAAATAATTTCTAATCTATTAAGTAAATCCTTCAATTTCAATAAAAATTCCAGTTTATCAAATAGCTTTACAAGCTGTAATGAACTGTCCAAGTATCGTGTAATTATTATTATTATTAAGCATGATTTCTGCCGAGGACGTACGGCCCGATCCAGAGTGTCGTGTACACTGCCGAGGGACATGCGGCGCGATCCATAGATGCATCTATCCTGCCGAGGCGTTCGGCCCGCTCCACAAGAAAGGAGGATATTTTCTTATGTGCCTCCGGAAGGACAGTATGTTTATTATAAGATAAATTTGGGAGGAGAACAGTTTCTTTTGACAATTAATTGATTTAAATAGAAATCAAGCCTATGAGATTTTCATCCTTTAATATCTTTATCAAACAATTCACAATATATTCATATATATCAATTAATATTAATTAATCAAAGAATACAATTTACATAAGTAATACATGCTTTGAGTCCTAAACTACCCGGACTTTAGCATTAATAGTAGCTACGCCCGGACTCTCGTCACCTCGTGTGTACGTAGCCCCCACAATTAGCAATAATTATTTAATCTTAATCACCTATGAGGTAATTTCCCCCTCACAAGATTAGACAAGAGACTTACCTCGTCTTGCTCTAATTTAATCCACTATAAGGCCTTTTCCACGATTATCCAATTCCATCTGGCTCGAATCTAGACAAAATAATTTGATACAATCACTAAATTTTATAGGAATCAATTCTATAAGAAAATACTACATTTTAAAGAAAAGATCCGAAATTAATTAAAAATTCGCTCGCGTGGCCCACATCTCGGAATCCGGTGAAAGTTATGAAATCCGACAACCCATTCAATTACGAGTCCAACCATACCAGTTTCACTCAAATCCGACTCCGAATCGATACCGAAATCTCAAAATTTCATTTCTATGAGATTTCTAAACTTTTCTAAATTTCAATCTCAAAACACTAATTAAATTGTAAAAACAATGATATATTCGTGTATATTGATCAAATTCGAGTTAGAATCACTTACCCCAAATGTCTTTCCTTGAAAATATGTCAAAAGTCGCCTCTGTTCAAGCTCAAGTTTGTCAAAAATTGCAAATGGGTTGAATGCCTCTGTTTTTATAACTTACAGATCTGCCCAGTTCGATCTTGGGAGCTCGATCTGTCCAGTTCGATCTTGGGAGTTCGATCTTGGGAGCTCGATCTTAGGAGCTCGATCTTGACAAGGGTTCGATTTTTGTCAGGTAGTTCGATCTTGACAGGCAGCCCGATTTTGACAGCATTTCCAGCAGAACAATTGCAGCAGCTTTTGCAGCAGCTAAGTCCTACTTTTGATCCGTTAACCATCCAAAACTCACCCGAGGCCCTCGGGACCTTAACTCAAAACACCAACAAGTCCTAAAACATCATACAAACTTATTTGAAACCTCAAATCATATCAAACAATGCTAAAATCACGAATCATGCTCCAATTCAAGCTTAATGAAACTTAGAACTTTCAACTTCTACATTCGATGTCGGAACCTATCAAATCAACTCTGATTGACCTCAAATTTTACACACAAGTCATAAATTATATAATGGAGCTATGAAAACTTTCAGAACTGGATTCCGACTCCGGTATCAAAAAGTCAACTCCCCGGTCAAACTTTCAAACTTTCAAACTTTAAATTCCTATTTTAACCATTTCAAGCCTAATTTCACTACGGACTTCCAAATAAAATTTCGATCATGCTCCTAAGTCCAAAATCACCATACAGAACTGTTGGAATCATCAAAATTTTATTTCGGGGTCGTTTTCTCAAAATGTTGACCGAAGTCAAACTTAGCACTTTAAGGCCAACTTAAGGAACCAAGTGTTCCGGTTTCACTTCAAACACTTCCAATTCCCGAACCAACCATCCTCGCAAGTCATAAATCATTACAAGCACCTACAGAAAGTTTTATTTTAGGGAACGGGGTTCTAAAAGTTAAAATGACCGGTTGGGTCATTACATTCTCTCCCACTTAAATATACGTTCGTCCTCGAACGTGCTAAGGAGTATTCTGGAGTTATCCAAAATTACTGTTTAACACCTCGTGCACCTACCCGTGCTACCACACCTAGTTGAGCACATTAACTCGAGCCAATCTTAAAATTCTCTCATTTATTTAAGCAAATAAGCCTTAGAGCATAATTCTAACATCCAGAATTCTCCACCATGCCTGTCTCCAACCTATGAATGTCGTATCAATCACTACACGATGCACTAATACAGGATTGCATACCTTTTTTTGAATTTAGACCATGCACCGCATCATTCACATGACTATAATAACATCCTCCGATAATAATAGCCAAAAGTTCATGAATCCGATGTTCACAACACACCTCATGATACATATAAGTCATGTTCGAACTCTTGAAATTCTTCCACGATAGAAGAAATGTGCAGAAATTCATAATCAACTGTCGAGTCAACAATTATTGAGTTTCTCCTTATGACAAGAACCATTGTCTCATTATAACCAAATAATGGTATTTGCTCTTTATTACACTCCATATAATCTGATCGCACATATCCAAAATCCAATAATCTTGTCTCACCAAGTATAAGCTGCTCAGGCAATAAACCACCTCAGACACGATAAAACGAACCAATAAGCCTCATATGATGCCACGATGAGCTAATAAGCTACGGACTCGATTGCGATACATAAGAAAAACGAACTCTGTAAAGGATTTCTCAACCCACGTGACTAATTAGACAACTGAAAAAGGTGTCATGAACCTTCCTTAGAAAAAGGGACACAAACACACAAAATAGAATATAGGAGACTGTACTCAACATCACATTATTGTGACGTGCCACCCAATCCACACATGATACCGTTGCTGCGTGCAACCCGATCCAAACAACATACCCGTGGCGGCGTGCCACCCGATCCGCACAAAAAGAATCTATAAGAAAATACTTACCGAGCTAAAATGCTCATTACTACAAAATATCCGAATATCGGACATAAGCACGCTCAGTGCATAATATCATCCCTGGAAGAACCGACAGCGCCATACGCTACAAAACTCAAGCACAACTAAGGTACGATATATGATCTGAATCTCGAGAGCCATCCTGCTCACATAACACCATCGCTATGCGGAACCTCATCATATAAGAAATTTATCAAGCCATTTCATAACTCACATGGCACACTATAGTATTACATGAAATAACCGTCGACAAAACGACATCCCACGTCCGAATACTCCAACATAGGGACCTTTTATGCTGAAATAAACACATCCGGCCTGATATAGAGACACATGTCACTCTGATATAGGGAGCTTTCATACTTGGTTACAATCTTCACTCAATCAAGTGACTACATGTCACTCTTACACAATATTTTCGTGAGACACGCTCCCACGACCTTTCGCACCAGGTAACAAGTCTGCACATCCATGCTACCGGTTACACTAATGTTGTAAAGCATATCAAAAATCCACAAATCAATACACAAGGTCTCTTACACCTGACATCGACCTTAGATGATGCCAAAAACAATACCATCTTACTTTAAACATCTAAATCCCTTTCCTGTTCATCCGAGTTCATGACATCCTTGTCAACACCGAACCGAAATCTTAAATCCTCAACTTTCGAATCCCATGCTAGTTTGTGCACTTAACCACGCCAATGCGCAGGAGTACAAGAATTCCATCATAACTCCCGAATCACTAATAGAGTAAACACTTCATCATATATAAACCTTCTTCTTAACTCATTTCAAGAGAACCATTGCAACACATGACTGAATTTCCATATCCGTAGAAAATACCGACCTCAAGTAGTGGTCTAAGCCACCATAACTTTTCCGGGATCCCTCTACACATAACATGCCATAATACTTGAATTCCTCCAGATAAAATCAATTACGGCGGCCGCCAAGCCTCGCACGTACCGCCACAAATTACATGCATAACTCTATGCGCTGAAGGAACTGGTCATTGCCACCATCATGCCGATTCAACCATTGTTAGCCGACCCGTTTTTTTCTCAATTTATTCTCAACTTGCCTTAGAAATAATAATAGCTTCATTCATTACATCACGAACTCAAATCCGCACTCATCCCAAGTGACCTTATTTCACGAGACCACGCTGTTTCAAAATCCACAAATCATCTCATACCCCTCCTTGTGCGCACTTTTTCATCTTCAACTGTTACACCCATTCTGATACTTCTTTTATGAATCCGAAGTTATTTTCTTCCATTTCTCAAATGATACACCACAACCTAAAGATAACGCAGAGTACTCCAAGCCCTGTTTCATAATCTGCTGTAAAAGCTTGATACCTAACCATACTACGAACTCGAGATTCTTAGACACCGCACTTTAAATTTTTGAACCTGCTAAGACCGTTATTGAGAGTCACTTACTCTGACTTGTTCCCAAACATGATCAATTCCAAGTCCCTGCTAGCACATGGGCAATTTATTAAGGAAATATCCGACTGTCTCACTTTCCTGTGCATTACATCTACACGAAGCATAAACTCTGAGCCTTCCAAAAACCTGAATATGAATTGATAAGGCCAAATATGGCACACATTCCCCAAATCCTTTGCTCAAATTACCACTGATGTTTTCTTTCCTTAGTTGCAATGACCCACCAATACACCGATAACCAGAAACCGCACAACTTGACACTACGCAATCCAATCATAGACGATGGGGCTCTCCCACTTAGCTTGAAGCTACAATTACAAAATTCTGGAATCCACCGAGATTCTTTCTTTATCGTTGACATGATCCTGTACACGCAACTCACCAAATTTCCTCGAATTCCTTTCATTAACCTTTAATAAACACTCTGAACCACTAGCCACATTTACATATTAAACCTCTTATCGGGTAGGCAGTATAATTCTTCGCAGAAGCTTCGTCAACACCACGCGACTGCTAACCTGATCACAGGAGATAACCCATCTGTGGAAATTACATGCCGACATATTCCAACGTCGCTGCACTGGGTGCAATTACTACGAAATCAGTAGATCATCCTGAGTCCAAGCTCATTCACCAGCTGCACCAGTCCGTTCACTCCTCATGGACGTCAACTAAAGGTGCGACAATACATTCCAATCCAAAGTCATGTTGTATCCTTCTTTATATCAAGCAACTCCCTCCTGTTTTATCCAATCTTCCTCAATATAGCAGCCAATATTCTAAATTAAGTCCGAAGACCTAGTCACTATCCATTTTACATCCCAAATCACTCATAATGTTCCTCAAGACATGTAATCATCCTACCACATAACCCATGTGCTACCTTGCCACTCTCCCACTTTGGTCAACCATCTCCTTTAAGCAACTACTCTGCTTCTGTTTTCTTACACTTGGCCTTTTCGGAACCTAACCACCGCAAGACACCTTCCACATGTCCTTCCTCATCCTTCGCTGCCCAGTTGTTGCCTTAACTCAAAATCCATCTCTGTAGCATTTGAACCAATAGCTCGTTACCAGCTTTAAACCTTTCTGACGATCATCCTTCTCGAGACATCAATACTAGAAATGCTGCTTCGATCCTGAATTACTGCACACCGCGATCTCTAACGACTGCTTCCCCTATACCAATTCCTAACACCCCGTCGTGAAGGCGAGTTGAAGAAAACCATAACACTGGCGAACCTTAACGCATTTTACAAGGCGATGACACCACATCAAAATTGAGAACTCTACCACACTCGAAAATATCAAGCTTCGTTACTCCATCAACCCACAACATGAACATTCATAGTCCGGTTGCCTTTTCTCCGCTGGAATTAAAACATGGAACCTCTGAATCATGTACTGAGAAAACCTTCTTTCAAGTCGTTTACTGCCGTGACACATAGACAGGAATTTTTCCATTTCATAAACACTGTGCGATAATAACACACGAATCGTCATAACAATCAATGCCAAATCTCAAACCTTAGGTAGTACTGATATTTAATTTGAAATGACAGAACGGCCTTTCGCAAGGCAATGACAATAACCCAATTAATTACACAAGGAGAAGTATCTTGTACTACATCTGTAGTACCATTAAAATTTTCCTCGATCCTCAATGTATAACAAGTGCTTCACGTCGCATAAGATTGAATAGGAAGGAAATATAGGCATAAGCCTCAAAGGAATTGAATCACACGATGAAGAATCAAAAAGGGAAGTATTCCTAACAGCCATGTAGCCTCTCGAAAATAAGCACAGACGTCTCCGTACCGATCCGTAAGACTCTACTAGACTTGCTCATGACTCGTGAGACCTAAGTGAACCTAATGCTTTGATACCATGTTGTCATGACCCAAAATCCAAAAGGTCGTGATGGCGCCGGACACCACTGTCAGGCAAGCCAACCATAATCAATTAACTTAATTACCCATTTTAGTATTTTTGAAATAAAAATTTCTTTAATAAAATTGTAGAGATAAAAACTCATAGAGTAAATGATAAATATTTTTGCAGCTAAATTTCTAAACAATTCACAACCATTCCCAAAACCCGGTGTCACAAGTGCATGAACATTTACTAGGGAATTAAAATAAAATACAGCATCTGTGCAGAATATAAATTAGACAGGAAAATATAATAACTCTGAAGGAGATTTTGTTAACTGCAGATCGTAATATAGAATGCAGCTCACCTATGTCCTCACAATTATTATAACACCTCTGCGCCCACAAGGCCGCTATACATATATGTACCTGCACAATAAAATGTGCGGCAAGTACAGTATGAGTACGAAAACAACGTGTACCCAGTAAGTATCAAGCCTAATCTCGAAGAGGTAGAGACGAGATGGCCGACTATGACACTCACTATGGGTCAATAATATTAAATAATCATGAAAATAGAAATATTTATATCAACGATGATTCACATAATTAACAATAATTTATTGAACCAGTAGAAGTAATTAAATTCCTTCAATTCCAATAATTCTCAGTATAATAATTAAATTCCTTCAATTCAAATAATTTCTAATCTATTAAGTAAATCCTTCAATTTCAATAAAAATTCCAGTTTATCAAATAGCTTTACAAGCTACAATTTAATTTCAATAAATTTCCAATTTATCAAATAATTTCTACCGAGGACGTACGGCCCGATCCAGAGTGTCGTGTACACTACCGAGGGACGTGCGGCGCGATCCATAGATGCATCTATCCTGCCGAGGCGTTCGGCTCGCTCCACAAGAAAGGAGGACATTTCCTTATGTGCCTCCAGAAGGATAGTATGTTTATTATAAGATAAATTTGGGAGGAGAACAATTTCTTTTAATAATTAATTGATTTAAACAGAAAATCAAGCCTATGAGATTTTCCATCCTTTAATATCTTTATCAAACAATTCACAATATATTCATATATATCAATTAATATTAATTAATCAAAGAATACAATTTACACAAGTAATACATGCTTTGAGTCCTAAACTACCCGGACTTTAGCATTAATAGTAGCTACGCCTGGACTCTCGTCACCTCGTGCGTACGTAGCCCCCACAATTAGCAACAATTATTTAATCTTAATCACCTATGAGGTAATTTTCCCCTCACAAGATTAGACAAGAGACTTACCTCGTCTTGCTCCAATTTAATCCACTATAAGGCCTTTTTCACGATTATTCAACTCCGTCTGGCTTGAATCTAGCCAAAATAATTCGATACAATCACTAAATTTTATAGGAATCAATTCTATAAGAAAATACTACATTTTAAAGAAAAGATCCGAAATTAATTAAAAATTCGCCTGCGGGGCCCACATTTCGGAATCCGGCGAAAGTTATGAAATCCGACAAATCATTCAATTACGAGTCCAACCATACCAGTTTCACTCAAATCCGAATCCGAATCGATATCGAAATCTCAAAATTTCGTTTCTATGAGATTTCTAAACTTTTCCAAATTTCAATCTCAAAACACTAATTAAATTGTGAAAATAATGATATATTCGTGTATATTGATCAAATCCGAGTTAGAATCACTTACCCTAAATGTATTTCCTTGAAAATCTGTCAAAAGTCGCCTCTGTTCAAGCTTTAGTTTGTCAAAAATGGCAAATGGGTTGAATGACTCTGTTTTTATAACTTACAGATCTGCCCAGTTCGATCTTGGGAGCTCGATCTGTCCAGTTCGATCTTGTGAGCTCGATCTTGGGAGCTCGATCTTGGGAGCTCGATCTTGGAAGCTCGTTCTCGGGAGCTCATTCTCGGGAGCTCGATCTCGGGAGCTCGATCTCGGGAGCTCGATCTCGGGAGCTTGATCACGGGAGCTCGATCTCGGGAGCTCGTTCTTGGGAGCTCGATCTCGGGAGCTCGATCTTGACAGGGGTTCAATTTTTTTCAGGCAGTTCGATCTTGACAGGCAGCCCGATTTTGATAGCATTTCCAGCAGAACAATTGCATAAGTCCTACTTTTGATCCGTTAACCATCCGAAACTCACCCGAGGCCCTCGGGACCTTAACCCAAAACACCAACAAGTCCTAAAATATCATACAAACTTATTTGAAACCTCAAATCACATCAAACAACGCTAAAATCACGAATCATGCTCCAATTCAAGCTTAATGAAACTTAGAACTTTCAACTTCTACATTCGATGTCGGAACCTATCAAATCAACTCCGATTGACCTCAAATTTTACAGACAAGTCATAAATTATATATTGGAGCTATGAAAACTTTCGGAACTGGATTTCGACTCCGGTATCAAAAAGTCAACTCCCCGGTCAAACTTTCAAACTTTCAAACTTTAAATTCCTATTTTAGCCATTTCAAGCCTAATTTCACTACGGACTTCCAAATAAAATTTCGATCACGCTCCTAAGTCCAAAATACCATACGGAGCTCTTGGAATCATCAAAATTTTATTCCGGGATCATTTTCTCAAAATGTTGACCGAAGTCAAACTTAGCACTTTAAGGCCAACTTAAGGAACCAAGTGTTCCGGTTTCACCTCAAACACTTCCAAATCCTGAACCAACCATCCCCGCAAGTCATAAATCATTACAAGCACCTACAAAAAGTTTTATTTTAGGGAACGGGGTTCTAAAAGTTAAAATGACCGGTTGGGTCATTACAACAGTAGTACATTAGTGCTACCAATTCCCAAAACTTAGCTTCACAAGTACATGAGTAATCTAGAGAATATAAATAACTACTGAAACTATTGTTTGAAAGTAATAGACATGAATAGTAAATAAGATGAAAGGAGTCTCCGGTGTTGCGGATCGTAGCAAGGCAAGCAACTCACCCCTAAGTCTCCGTAAATCATCGGTTACGTGCTCACGCGACCATTGATGCAACCTGTCTCAGTACTTGCACATTAGTGCACAAGTGTAGCGTGAGTACGAAGAATAACGCGTACCCAGTAGGTATCTAATCTAACCTCGAAGAAGTAGTGATGAGGGGTCGACTTGACACTTACTAGAGGTCAATAATAATAATGAAAGTGCATAAACTAGACATGGTGAACATACAACACGTATCAATAAAACAAATAAAAACAACAACAATAAATACAACAGAAATTCGTAACACATCACCAACATCTCATAACTGGCCGTGAAGACCCTAACTCAATTATATCCAAACTGGAACCCGTTTCGATTATTAAGAACGATGTTGTCGAGGAGAACGACCCGATCCCATAAGAATAGTGGTATTCAGTACTGCACATGCGAACGACCCAATCCCATAAGAATAATGTTACCATCATACTGCCGAGGCGAATGGCCCGATCCCATAAGAATAGTGTTACCATCATACTGTCGAGGCGAACAACCCAATCCAATTAGAGTAGAGAAGTTTACCTTGCTCGCAGAAGTACTTGCAACACGAGAGGACATGGATTTTTTTATAGTTATTAAGTATTCCTCAATTTTTCCAAAATAAGAAGGCTAGGTTGATAATTGCAACTTTAAAATCCCTAGTCTCAGCATGTTCAAGGCAGTTAATATGCATGATAAACACAACACTACAATTAAAAGCATGATGTGGATCTAAGTCTATCCGGACATATCATGGAATTTAGCTACGTACGGACTCGCGTCACCTCATGCGTACGTAGCTCTTCACAGAAGTAATACATAACAAGATACACCTAAGGGGATGAGTTCCCTCTTACAAGGTTAGGCAAGAGACTTACCTTGTTTCCAAGCTTACTTCAGGTCCACTAATCCGCTCTAAAAGCCCCAAGTCGATGCCGAACAATCCGAAACTAGCCAAATATTATATAATTTAATCAATATATACTCAAAAGTTTTATAATCTAGCTATTAGAGTAATTACCCAACACAAATTGAAAGATTCTTAAAATTCGCCCCGGACCCAAGTACATGGATTTCGAAATTTTTTTAAGATAAATATTACCCGTAGCCTCACGAACTCAAATATATAATTTTTACTTAAATTTCATAATCAATTTCGTGGTCAAATCCCAGTTTTACCAAAACCCTAAATTCTTCACAAATCCCACAAGTTTTCACAATCTTTCCATGTTTAATCTACCTAAAACCCATATAATTAACTTGTAAATGGGTGGGAGTTACTTACCTTAGGATATTTATGAGAATCCCCCTCAAATGTTCTCTCAAAATCTCCCAAGCCTAAATGAAAATGTGAGGAAAAATGTATAAGTCCCGCAATAAAAGCCCTCACTATCCCAGCAATTTTCGCACCTGCGACCACTTGATTGCATCAATGGAACCGCAGGTGCGGTCAAAGGGTCACACCTACGATCCCCCACTGCCTCCAGCTTCTTTGCTTCTGCGGATGGGGAGCCGCTTCTGCGGATTCCTTCCGCTTCTACGACCCACAACCAGCCAGCCCAAGTCCGCATTTGTGGAGCCTCAATCGTTCTACGGGCGCGCTGATGCGGAAAATCCTCGCACTTGTGACCACCCAGCTCCATCCTCAAATCCTCTTATGCGACCACTGTGCCGCTTCTCTGAACTCGCACCTGCGGCCAAATCCACGCAGGCGCGAACGCACCAGACCTGAAGCACCAGCAGTCCCCCATGGCAAATTCTGAGTCTCATTCCAATCCATTTTGCATCTGGGGCCTCCGAGACCCCATCCAATTACACTCACACATCCAACAACATAATACGGACCCACTCGCGTGATCGAAACACCAAAATAACATCTAGAAATACGAATCAGACGCCAAAATGAATGAATCAAATCATGAAACTCAAAAACTTCTAAAAATACTTCCGCGCATCTAATTCCTATCAAATCAAATCGGAAGGACGTCAAATTTTGTGTGCAAGTCTTAAATCACCATACGAAACTATTCCCAGGTTCGTAATCCCAATCGTACATCGATAACACCAAAGTCTACTCCAAGCCAAACTTAAATAACTTGAAAAACCTTCAATGCACCAACTTTCAATATTAAGCGCCGAAACGCTCCCGGTCATCCGAAACCTGATTCGAACACATGCCTAAGTCCAAAATCATCATAGGAACCTATTGGGACCGTCAAATACCGGTTCTGAGATCGTTTACTCAATGCGTTGACTCAAGTCAAACTTAACCATTATAGGCTACTATTAAGGAACTAAGTGTTCTGATTTCAACCCCTACCTTTCCAAACCCGAACTAACCATACCCCCAAGTCATAAAGCAGTAAAAGAACATATGGGGAGTCTCAATTAGGGGAATGAGAATCTAGAAAGCAAAACTACCGGTCGGGTCGTTATATTTTTCACCTCTTAAACAAATGTTCTTTCTTGAACGGGTCTAGAATCATACCTGGAGTGCTGAAAAGGTGCGGATATATGCTACTCATGTCCTCCTCGGCCTCCCAAATCACTTCCTCGACTGGTTGACCTCTCCACTAGACCTTCACCGCAGCAATCTTCTTGGATCTCAACTAGCAAACCTGCCTGTCAATAATGGCAATTGTCTCCTCTTTATAACCTAAACTCTCATCTAGCTAAATTGTGATGTAATCTAGCACGTGCGACCTGTCGGCATGATACCTCCGGAGCATAGACACATGGAAGACCGAATGAACTCCCGATAGACTGGGAGGCAAAACAAGCTCATAAGAAACCTCCCCAACCCACCGCAACACCTCAAATTGGCCAATAAACCTTGAGCTCAGCTTGCCCTTCTTCTTGAACCTCATAATCCCCTTCATCGGCGAAACTTTCAAGAGAACCTTCTCGCCCACCATAAATGATAGATCACGCGCCTTCTGATTCGCGTAACTCTTCTGTCTGGAATGTGCTGTGCGAAGTTGCTCCTGAATCGACTTTACCTTTTCCAAGGCATCTCTCATCAAATCAGTACCATATAACTTAGGCTTGTTGGGCTCAAACCATCCGATGGGAGAATGACATTGCCAACCATATAAAGCCTCAAATTGAGCCATCTCTATGCTGGACTGATAACTATTATTGTAAGAAAACTCGGCCAAGGGATGGAATCTATACAACTAACTTTTGAAGTTAATGACACATGTGCTAAGCATATCCTCCATAATCTGAACTGTCCACTCCGATTGCCCGTCGGTTTGCGGATGAAAAGTTTTGCTGAGCTCTACCCGGGTACCCAACTCGCTCTGAACTACTCTCCAAAAGTGCGAAGTGAACTGAGGGCCTCTATCTGAAATGATGGAAACAGGATCACCATGCAACCAAACAATCTTCTGAATGTAAATCTGGGCCAATCTCTCTGAAGAATACGTAGTCATAACTGGAATAAAGTGTGCTGACTTGGTCGACCTATCGACAATGACCCAAACTGCATCAAATTTCCTCAATGTCCACTGCAACTCAACTACGAAGTCCATAGTAATGTGCTCCCATTTTCACTCTTGTATAACCATCTATTGAAGTAGGCCACCTGACCTCTGGTGCTCATACTTAACCTGCAGGCAATTTAGGCACCTCGCTACATACTCAACTATGTCCTTCTTTATCCGCCACCACCAATAATATTGTCGCAGGTCGCGATACATCTTCGTAGTACCTGGATGAATAGAATATCGAGAACTGTGTGCCTCCTCTAGAATCTTCTCCCTCAAGCCATCAACATTAGGAAAACATAAGCGACCTTGGAGCCAAAGATCACCATTCTCACTGATAGTAACCTCCTTGGCACCACCCTGTAGTACCGTCTCTGTGAGAACCAACAAGTGTGGATCATCATACTGACGAGCCTTAATCCGCTCAAGTAATGAAGACTGAGCCACTACCACGCAAGTACTCGACTGGGATCAGAAATATCCAACCTTACAAGTCTATTAGCTAAGGACCGAATGTTCAAAGCCAATGGCCTCTCCTCTGCTGAAATGAATGCCAAACTCCCCATACTCTTAGCCTTTCTACTCAAGGCATCTGCAACCATATTCGCCTTACCCGGATGATACAATATGGTAATATCATAATCCTTTAGTAACTCAAGCCACCTACGCTGCCTCAAATTGAGATTACGCTGCTTGAACAAATACTACAAGCTGCGATGATCGGTGTAAACGTCACAGGACACTTCATAAAGATAATGCCTCCAGATCTTAAGAGCATGAACTATAGTTGCCAACTCCAAATCATATACGGGGTAATTCTTCTCATGGGTCTTCAGCTGACGTGAAGCATATACAATAACTCACCCCTCCTGCATCAATATAGAACCCAGGCCAACGCGTGAAGCATCGCAATATACAGTATCCATCCCTGAACCAGAAGGTAACACTAAAACTGGTGTTGTAGTCAAAGTTGTATTAAGCTTCTGAAAGCTCGCCTCGTAATCATCAGACCATGGGAACGGAGCACCCTTCTGGGTCAATCTAGTCAAAGGTGTTGCAATGGATGAGAAGACCTACACAAATCGGCGATAATAACCTACTAACCCGAGGAAACTCCTAATCTCGGTCGCGGTGGTAAGACAGGGCCAACTCTGTACTGCCTCGATCTTCCTGGAATTTACCTTAATACCATCGCCTGATATAACATTCCCCAAGAATTCCATAGAATTTAACCAGAACTCGCACTTGGAGAAGTTAGCATATAGCTTCTGTTCCCGCAAGGTGTGAAGCACAACTCTCAAATGCTGCTCGTGCTATTCCATGCTACGCGAGTAGATTAATATGTTATTAATGAAGACAATTACAAAAGAATCAATATACGGCCTGAACACTCGTTTCATCAAATACAGGCATTAGTCAAGCCAAAGGACATCACCAAAAACTCATAGTGACCATATCTAGTCCGGAAGGCCATCTTCAGAACATTCGAAGCACTAATCTTCAACTAATGATACTCAAATCTCAAGTAGATCTTAGAGAACACTCTGACACCCTACAACTGGTCAAACAAATCATCAATACGTGGCAACAGGTACTTGTTATTAATGGTAATTTTGTTCAACTGGCGGTAATCAATGTATATCCTCATACTCATATCCTTCTTATTCATGAACAACACTGGTGCACCCCAAGGCGACACACTCGGCCTGACGAACCCCTTTGCTAGAAACTCCTCAAGATGTTCCTTCAACTCCTTCAACTCTTTCGGAGCCATGCAGTACGGTGGAATAGAGATAGGATGGGTAACTAGAGCCAAATCAATATAGAAATCGATAGCATGATCTGGTGGCATGCCTGAGAGATCATAAGGAAACACATCGGGGAACTCCCGCACCACGAGAACTGAATCAATTTTCGGAGTCTCTGCAGTAGTATCCCGAACATAAGCTAGATAGGCTAAACAACCCTTCTCGACCATGTATCGAGCCTTCAGGAAAGAGATAACCCAACTAGATGCACTGATAGATGAATCCTTCCACTCCCATTTAGGCAACTCTGGTATCGCCAAGGTAACAGTATTGGCATGGAAATCAAGGACGACATAATATGGAGAGAACCAGTCCAGGATGACCTCAAAGTGGTCATATCAAGCAACAGAAGATCCTCTCAAGTCTCATAATGACAGAAAGTCACGATCCAGGACCGGTAAATCCGCTCCACAATAACAAAATTGCCCACTGGCGTGGATACATATAAAGAAGTACCCTCGGACTCGCGAGGAACACCCAAAAATAAGCAAACAGAGATGACACATATGAATACCTAGACCCTGGATCAAATAGTACTGTAGCATCCCTATTGTAGACAGATATAATACCAATGATCATGACATCTGAGGCTACTGCATCTGGTCTGGCTTGAAAGGCATAGAACCTAGCTGGAGCGCTACATGACTGGCCTCCACCTCTAGGACGACCCCTACCCACCTGGCCTCCACCTCTGGGTGGCCGTACGACTAGTGCGAAAATCATGGGCCGATAGTCCTGCTACTCAGCCTTGCCCCAAAGTCTGGGACAGAACCTCTTCACGTGGACAAGATCCCCACACTCGAAACAACCCTTGGAATGGTGGATTGTTGACCTAAAGTCTGACCCTGATGGCCTGAATACCCACTGGAGGAACCTTAAATAGCTGGCGGGTGGTAAGTACTCTCTGGAATGGCACTGAAATAAGGTCATGCTGGAGAACACCGAGCAAGCGGTGGTGCTCACTGCATGGGCCTACTGGGCTGACCCCTCATGAACTGACCTCTTCCCCCAAGTGGGGTGCCACTGAATCCTCCAAACTGCCGATGCTGCTTGTCCCTCAGATCCAACTCTCCACTATGGTTGCAAATATGCTCGATCCTCCAAGATATATCCATAACCTAAAGAAAAGAAGTCCCCATCTCTGCCTCACGGGCCATAGGTACCTGAATCTCAGGGTGCAGACCTGCAATGAACCTCCGCACCCTCTCTGTATCTGTGGGGAGTATAATAGCTGCATGGCGTGACAAGTTGGTGAATCTCACCTCATAGTCGGCGGCAAACATGTGACCCTAACAGAATCGCTCAAACTGACCCTGAAGCTTCTCTCTTAGAAGGTGGTATATACTTCTCCAAGAACAGATATGTAAATTTATCCCAAGTAAAGGGAGGTGAACCTGCTGGCCTGCTAAGAAGGTAAGCCTGCCACCATCTACGGGCATTGCCCTCAAGCTGAAAAATAGTGAAGTCCACCCCGTTGGACTCCAATATCCCCATGTTCCGGAGCCTATCCTTTCACCGGTCAATGAAATCTTGGGAGTCCTCTAACAGCTCAGCCCCAAAGGTAGGGGGAGAATCCTAGTCCATTTGTCCAACCGCTTCTGCTGATCATCGGTCGCGACTGGTATAGCCTCTGGCATAGTCGTTGCAATAGGCTGGGGTCTGCCATTATGTAGTGTACCTAGGGTCTGATAAACGACAACGACATGCCCTGGAGACTGAGAGGTAGGGTGTATGCTCCCTCTCCCGCCTGCGATGTAGTAGGGTATGCTAGAAATAAACTAGGCTGGGTCATAGAGTTCATGAACCGCAACATACGGCCCATGACCTCCTGGAATCCCGGTGCAGTCTTGAAATCTGCTGGGGCTGGCACAACTACAGGCACCTCATCCTTTTCCTTAACAACAGGATCCTCCACTCGATCCATGATGTGCCGTACAAATGCGGCACTTTTGACACTAATTATATAGACTTTAGCTCATCTTTCTATAGCATTATAAGTCATTTCTTATGTAGTTGTGGTGTTTTGCAGGAAACCAGACTTGAAGAACCAAGATCATAAAAGAAGATGACAAAAACCTATGAACAGAAGAAATGCGGTAGGTCTAATCATCGCAGAACGAAGCAGAAAAGCCCAGTTTCTAAGAGCCAAGTCTGCGATCCATTATGCGGTCGCATAAATTTTGTGCGGACCGCATAGTTATCACATAATTGTAAATGAGGTCCAGTGAATATGACTATGCAGTGTGTTATGCGACCGCAAAAGTGGTAATTGGAAAATATTAGGTAGTCATTTAGGAATCATTTGCATATCAACGTATCTTCCATTAGAAATATATAATATTAACACCGTTAGAATTACATTCCATTGATGGAGGCACAACCTTGGTTTCTAAATCAAATCATCTCAACAAAATAGTGTTTTTCGAAAATTCACAATTACAAAACTCGGTTTAAACTAACAAAGTGGAATTATGGCTTAAGTCAAGTTTTGCACTATTTAAGTAACCTTTTCACACCTATTACCTGTGGGTTTCGACCCCATCCTAGTTGGGTTATTATATTTGACATCGACCTCCTTACACCAATTATATAGGTGTAATTTTAGCGTATCAAATTTTGGCGTCGTTGCTGGGGAATACGGTTTGAAATTAATAACTAGTGTGTGCTTTACTTGACATCTTCTATTCCACCACACTTTGCTTGTTTTCCTTGGTGTAATTAGGTAAACATGGACAAGCCAGAATAAGAGAATGTGTTTGTGGATATAGATGAGTATATTGAGGATACAAATGCCATTGTCCCTCCAAGAGTTGATGCGGCCACCTTCAAAGTGGAACACAGTCTAATCCTAATGCTAAAAGCAGAGGGGTACTTCCAAAATTCCACCGACGATGATCCAACACAATATCTCAGAAATCTTTTGTGTGTGTGTGTGCAACGCAAAATCCTTTGCGTGTTTGTGCAATGCACAAGCAGAATCATGTCTCGAATGATGCCCTAAGGTTGAGGGTGTTCAAGTACTCTCTAACTAGAGAGGCAAGGAAGTGGATACAAAATCTACCTCCTAATTCCATCCACACTTGGCCCGAACTTGTCCGAGCTTTCCTAGCAAAATGGTTTCCACAAAGCAAGAAGTTTGAGCTCCGGGATAAAGTTTTCTTCTTCAAACGTACCGGGAGAGCATCTAAATGAGGCATAAGATAGATTCATGCTATATTTGGTGAGGTCACCGAATCATGGATTTCTAGATAATATTCTATTGGAGAAATTTTACATGGACTTTGATCCTATGAATCAACCCATAGCCAAAAATACAGCGGATGGGTCCTTTATGGACAAAACATTTGCTAGGGTTACATAAATCCTCGACAAGATGGATGAACATAACCAAGCTTGGCACTCAGAAGATACCACAGGTGGAATTGCATATTGTACTCCCTCCATGACCAACATGATTAAGGAGAACCATGAAAGAGATCAAATAATTGCCGGGCTTGCCACCAACGTCAACGTGTTGACGAAAATGTTCACTGAAAGCCAAACAAAAAAGTGAATGTTGTGGAAGATGTGCAACTCATGTCGAATGAGGAATACGAAGAAGCAAATTATGTCAACAATTCTCAAGGAGGATATCAAAGACAATCCTACCAAGGTTCAGGACAACAACACCAATGGAGGTCTAACCCGCAAGGGCAAGGCAAACAACAATGGCGAAACGGCCAAGGTAGTTCAAATTAAGGAAATTGGAGTAACAACAACAATTATTCAAATCGGAGTTCAAACCCTTATGTTCCACCAAAGGGGCAATATTCTGACTCTTCACATTGGAAAGAAAGCTCTTCAAGTGAGTCCAAGTTGGAAAACATGCTTGAAAGAGTATTGCAAATCAGGAGAGATCTGACACTTCAATGAAGAATATGACCGAACTTGTGTGTTCTCACACTGCATCTATTCAAAAGTTGGAGATGCAAATGAGGGACCTCTCAAGAGAACAAAACCCGAAACAAAACGGCACACTCCCAAGTGATACAATTGCACACCCAAAAGGTAATGGAAGTGGTCCAACCTCTCATTGTATGACAATCACAACTCGAAGTGGGAAACTTCTTCAAGGGAAGAATGAACAAGTGGTCGAAGTGGAAGATTCTGAACAGGAAGTCGAGGCACAAGTTGAGGTGACAAATGATGTTGAAGTTGAAAGACTCCCGAAGAAGATGAGAACCCAAGAAATGAACAAGGAAGAGGTTAAGGAAAAGGTAATAGAGGCACCAAACACTCTAGCACCAATTCCTAGACCTCCTCCTCATTTCCCTCAAAGACTAACTAGAAAGGTTGATGATAGCAAACTCGAGAAGTTCTATGATATCCTAAAGCAATTATCGGTGAACATTCCATTTATGGAAGCAGTTCAAGAGATGCCAGGTTTCGCTAAGTACTTGAAGGACTTGATCACTAAAAAGAAAACCACCAAGAATGAAGTGGTGAATGTGACTCACCGGGTCAGTTCCATCATTGCAATAATCGTCGTCCAAAAGAAAGAGGACTCGGGAGCCTTCACCATTCCATGCATGATTGGATTACGTGACTTTGCACAAGCCCTTTATGATAATGGGGCTAGAATTAACTTAATTCCCCTTGCTATTTCACAAGCAAGCAGGGTTAGGTATGCCTAGGCCTACAAGTGTGAGGTTGCAAATGGCCGACCGTTCAATAAAGCGACCGGTGGGAATAGTTGATGATGTGCTTGTGAAAGTGGGGAAGTTTCTCATCCCTGCCGACTTTGTTATTCTCGATTGTGCCGTTGATAAAGAGATCCCTATCATCTTGGGGAGACCATTCCTTGCTACCGGGAGGGTACTCATGGACTCAGAACAAAATGAGATCAAGTTCCAAGTTAATGATGAAGAAGTTACCCTTCAAGCAAGTAAGGGTATGAAATTGCCACATGCATACAAGATTATTTCAGTCATTGATATTATTGATGAGGTAGAAGATGCAATCAAGGTAAATATGAAAGAGGGATGCCTTGGTGAGGCATTGATGGCTATTTTGGTGAATTTTGATGGTGAGGACATGGAAGGATACGCGGAATCAGTAAATGTGTTGGAAGGGATTGGGTCCTACATGTATACACCAAAGAAGCTTTCTATTGACTTAGAGAATAAAGTCACTCCTCCCGCTAAGCCTTCAATTATCGAGCCACCACAACTTGAGCTATAACCACTCCGAACCACTCCCACCACACTTAAAATATAAATTTCTTGTCTCTAATGAAACTCTACCTATAATTATTTCGTCTTTGTTGAATGATGTGCAGGTTGAACACTTATTGGATACCTTGAGGGAGCACAGGCCATTGGTTGGACTATAGCAGATATCCTTGGGATTCCCGCTGGAATTTGTGAGCACAAAATACAATTGGAGCAAGAGAGAAAACCTAGCATGGAATGTCAAATAAGGTTAAACCCTTCCATGCAAGAGGTTGTCATGACCCAGTTTCCCCTTTGTATGACGTCGTGATGGCACCTAGTCCCTACGACTAGGTAAGCCGAACATTTGTAGAATAATGAAATGAAAACATAAATTTAACAACTAACTATAGCAATAACAACATAACTGGATACCATGTCGCTTGGCATGGACAATAACCAACTCTTCAATATACTACACAGTTTTTCAAAACCCGAAACATCGTGAATCACAAACTGCAGAAGAAAAATCTAGTGTCTCTATACATTAGAGTTTAACAAAAGAAAAATACAAAAGATAATGGACATGGGGAAGAGTAGAAGGGGACTCCGAGGTCTGCGGATGTGGCAGATATACCTTGAAGTTTTCAAAGCTGTCTCGGCTCACTGGTAGTGCGGCTGATAAGGAGCACCTGGATCTGTACACGAAAAACATGTGTAGAAGAGTATCATGAGTACACCATAATCGGTACCCAGTAAGTGCCAAGCCTAACCTCGGTCGAGTAGTGACGAGGTCAAGTCAGGGCCCTACTGGTATATGTATATAAAATAAGACAAAACAAAATATCACAGTATAAAAAAGAATGAAATTTAACAAGAAAGTAAGATAGAATGAAATATCACAGTAAAAATACAGACTGGAATTTAACAAGAATGAAATCATAGAAGGTAACAGCTCAGCACACAGAGATAAAAATAGGGGATCGCCCAAGATACAGTCTCGTAGTCCCAAACATAAATGTGCAGGGGGATCTCCCGGAATACCATTTTGTATTCCCAAAGTAAATATGCAAGATAGGAGGGGATCTCCCGGAATACCGTTCCGTAGTCCCAAAGTTAATATACAGGACATGGGGATCTCCCGAAATACCATTCCGTAGTCCCAAAGTAAATAAACAGCTCAAACAATGGAATTCAAAAGCTACAACACAATATCCTACAATTTAGACTAAGTACCAGTTAAGGAAAAAACAGGAAAATTCATTAAACATGCTGCACGGAGTTCAGATAACAACTAAGGCAAGTAGGCATGCTATTCTAATCTGACATGATACTACACATGCTGATATGACTCAAATAAGAAGGAAAAACAGGTTATTGGTTAGTAGAAACCAGCTTTTTTTACAACAATTAGCCCGTTTACGTACTCGTCACCTCACGTACACGACGCTCACATATAAAAACAGTACCAAATTCTAGGGGTATTTCCCCCACACAAAGTTAGGCAAGCCACTTACCCTGAACCAAGCTCAATCAATCCGTAAGAATGCCTTTCCTCGATTATCCGACTCTAAATGGCTCAAATCTATCCAAACACAATTGCATATCATGAATACAACCATAATAGACTCATATAATTAATGAAATCAATACTTTAACAAAAATTCCGAAATTCTCCCTAAAATGTCTCCCCGGGCCCACGTCTCGGAATCGGGTAAAAGTCACAAAATACGAACACCCATTCAATCACGAGTCTAACCATACAAGAATCACTCGAATCCGATTTCAAATTGCCTATGAGGTTTCTACCATTTTCCCCCAAATTTCCAACTCAAATCCCTAATTAGAAGACAAAAATAACAATAGATTCATGAAATATAACCCAATCTGAGTTAGAACTACTTACCCCAACAATTTGCTTGAAGAAGCCTCGAAAAATCATCTCCCACCGAGCTTTCAAACTCCTAAAATCGAAATGGGAAATTAACTCTCGAAACGCCCCCCCCACCCCCACCCTCTTTTCTGCCCAATAAACTCGCTTCTGCAAGCCATCAACCGCACCTGCGGTACCGCTTTTGCGGCTAAGGCTCCGCACCTGCGGAGTTTGATTAAACTCCCAGGATTTGCACCTGTGCACTACCCTCCGCACATGCGGACGCGCTTCTGTGCTCACTTGTCTGCTTCTGCGGAACTTAGCTTCCTCCCCAAATCCGCTTTTGCGACCACCACACCGCATTTGCGGATGCGTAGATGAGGGCAGCCCTCATCTCGCATCTGTGCTCACAGGCTCTCATGACCAAAAGGGCACCTGCTCCCTTCTATCTGCATGTGCGAGTCCGCACCTGTGGCCTCCCTACCGCAGGTACGAAACACCAGAAACTAGCAACATCAGAAATTGCACAAGTCTAATTTTCCATCGTTAAGCATCTGAAACTCACCCGAGGCCCCCGGGACCTCAACCAAACATGACAACCAATCCTAAATCACCATAAGAACTTAGTCGAGCCTTCAAACATACCAAACAACGCTAAAAACACAATTCACCCTTTGATTCAAACTTTAAAAACTTGAACTTTAAATTTCTACAACCGACACCAAAACCTATAAAAACACGTCCGAATGACCTCAAATTTTGCACACAAGTCATATTTAACATTACAGACCCATTCCAACTTCCGGAATCGGAATCTGACCCCGATATCAAAAATTTCACTATCGGTCAAAATCTCCAAAAATTCAACTTTCGCCATTTCAAGCCTAAATAAGCCACAGACCTCCAAAACACAATACGGATACGCCCCTAAGTCCAAAATCACCCAACGGAGCTAACAGAACAAATGAAACTCCATTCCGGAGTCGTCTTCAAATAGTTTCGATTACGGTCAAAATCTTAAGACTTAAGCTTCCGTTTTAGGGACTAAGTGTCTCAAAACACTCCGAAACCAAAAACAAAACCTCCAGGCAAGTCATTTAAGCAGAAAAATATACGGGGAAAATAATAAATAGGGTATCGGGGCTATTACTCTCAAAACGACCAGTCGGGTCGTTACATCCTCCCCCTTTTAAAACAATCGTTCATCCTCGAACGAATATAGAGACATACTTGAAGTGGTGAAAAGATGAGGATAACGGCTGCACATGTCCTGCTCGGTCTCCCAAGTCGCCTCCTCGGCCAGCTGTCCCCTCCAATGAACCTTCACGGAAGCAATGTTCTTTGACCTTAGCTTTCTGACCTGCTAGTCTAAAATAGCAACTGGCTCCTCAACCTAAGATAGATCCTTGTCCAATTGGACTGAGCTGAAATCCAACAAATGAGACGGCTCTCCGTGATACTTCCGGAGCATAGAAACATGGAATACCGAATGAACTCCTTCTAGGCTAGAGGGTGAAGCAAGCTCATAAGAAACCTCCCCAACTCGCTACAACACCTCAAAGGGACCAATAAACCTTAGGCTTAGCTTGCCCTTTTTTTCTAACCTCATAACGCCCTTTATAGGCGAAACCCGGAGCAGGACCCGCTCTCCAACCATGAATGCAACAATGCGAACCTTCCAGTCTGCATAACACTTTTTTCTGGACTGGGCTATGCGAAGTCTATCCTGAATCACCTTAACATTCTCCAAGGCATCCTGAACCAAGCTTGTACCCAATAATCTAGCCTCGCCCGGCTCAAACCATCACACTGGGGACCGACACTGCCTACCATACAGAGCCTCACACGGTGCAATCTAAATGCTGGACTGATGATTGTTGTTGTACACAAACTCTGCAAGTGGCAAGAACTGGTCCCAAGCACCCCCAAAATCTATCACACAAGCACGGAGCATATCCTCCAGTGTCTGAATAATGCGCTCAGACTATCCATCTGTCCGAGGGTGAAATGCTATGCTCAAATCAACCCGAGTACCCAACTCCTGTTGTACAGCCCTCCAGAACTGTGATGTAAACTGTGTACCTCAGTCAGAAATTATAGATACCGGTATGCCATGAAGCTTGACAATCTCGCGGGTGTAAATTTGAGCTAGCCGCTCGGAAGAATAGGTAGTCATCACAGGAATGAAATGAGCTGACTTAGTCAGCCTGTCCATAATCACCCAAACTGCATCAAACTTCCGCTGAGTCCGTGGGCGTCTAACAAAGAAATCCATAGTAATCCGCTCCCATTTCCACTCTGGAAGCTCTAACTTCTGAAGCAATCCACCTGCCCGCAGATGCTCATACTTTATCTGCTGGCAATTCTGACACCGAGCTACATATTCCACTATGTCTTTCTTCATTCTCCTCCACCAGTAATATTGTCTCAAGTCCCGATACATCTTTGTGGCACCTGGATGAATAGAGTACCGCGAACTGTGAGCCTCCTGAAGAATCAACTCACGCAATCCATCTACACTGGGCACACATAGCATGCCATGCATCCTCAATGCACCATCATCCCCAATAGTGACCTCCTTAGCATCACCGTGCTGGACCGTGTCCTTAAGGACAAGCAGATGGGGGTCATCATACCGACGCTCCCTGATACGGTCATAAAGATAAGGCCGAGAGACCATACAAGCCAATACTCGACTCGGCTCAGAAATATTCAATCTCACAAACTGGCTGGCTAAGTCATGAACATCCAATGCCAATGGCCTCTCTGCTACTGGTAGATATTCTAAACTCCCGAAACTCTCCGCCCGGCAACTCAAAGCATCGGCCACTATATTGGCCTTCCCCGGATAGTACAAAATGGTGATATCATAGTCCTTAAGTTGCTCCAACTACCTCCGCTGATGCAAGTTATGATCTTTTTTCTTGAACAAATGCTACAAACTCCGATGATCGGTGTAAATATCACAAGGAAAACCATATAAATAATTCCTCCAAATCTTCAAGGCATAAACAATAGTTCTTAACTCAAAGTCGTGGACAAGATAGTTCTTTTCATGCACCTTCAGTTGTCTGGACGCGTAGGCAATCACCCTACTATCCTGCATCAACGCCGCGCCGAGACCAATCCGCAACGTATTACAATATACAGTATAAGACCCTGAATCTGTAGAAAATACCAATACTAGGGCTGTAGTCAAAGTTGTCTTGAGCTTCTGAAAGCTCTCCTCACATTCCTCTGTCCACCTGAACGGAGCACCTTTCTGGGTCAGCCTGGTCATAGGTGCTGCAATAGATGAGAAACCCTCTACAAATTGACGGTAATACCCCGCCAAACCAAGAAAACTCTGGATCTCCATGGCTAAAGATGGTCTGGGCCAACTCTGCACTGCTTCAATCTTCTTCAAATCCACCTAGATCCCATCACTCGGTACTATATGACCCAAGAATGCCATTGAGTCTAGCCAAAACTCACATTTTGAAAATTTTGCATATAACTGCTTTTCTCTCATGATCTGAAGCACAGTCCTTATGTGCTGCTCATGATCCTCCCGAGTCCGGGAGTACACCAGAATGTCGTCAATAAGCACAATGACGAATGAGTCAAGATAGGGTCGGAACACACTATGCATCAAGTGCATAAATGTTGCTGGGGCATTGGTTAGCCCATAGGACATCACATGGAACTCATAGTGACCATACCGAGTCCTAAAAGTAGTCTTGGGATATTTAGCTCCCGGATCTTCAATTGATGATAGCCTGAACGTAAGTCAATCTTGGAAAACACCCTGGCACCCTGTAACTGATCAAACAGGTCATCAATATGAGGCAATGGATACCTGTTCTTCACTTTGACTTTGTTCAACTGGCGGTAATCAATACACATCCTCATAGAACCATCCTTCTTCTTCACAAATAAGACAGGAGCACCCCAAGGTGATACACTAGGCTGAATGAAGCCCTTATCAAGCAATTCCTGTAACTGCTCCTTCAACTCCTTCAATTCAAGAGGAGCCATACGATATGGAAGAATAAAGATGGGCTGAGTGCCCGGCAACAAATCAATGTCAAAATCAATATCTCTGTCGAGCGGCATGACCCGAAAGATCAGTTAGGAACATATCTGGAAAGTCCCTCACTACTGGAACTGACTCAACTGTATGGATATCAATACTGACATCTCTCACATAAGCTAGATATGCGTCACACCCCTTCTCAACCATTCGTTGAACTTTAAGAAATGAAATAACTCTGCTGGGAGTATACTCTAAGGTACCACTCCACTCTAATCATAATTATCCTGGCATAGCCAGCGTCATGGTCTTAGCGTAACAATCAAGAATAGCATAATGGGGCGACAACCACTCCATGCCCAAATTAATATCAAAGTCCACTATGCTGAGCAATAATAAATCGGCTCTGGTCTCAAAACCACTAAGAACAACCAAACACAGCCGATACACATGGTCCACACCAAGAGAATCTCCCACAAGAGTAGACACATAAAGAGGGGAACTCAAAGAATCCCGAGATACGCCCAAATACGGGGCAAAATAAGAAGACACATAGGAATATGTAGACCTGGGTCAAATAATACCGATGCATCTCTATGAAAGATAGGGACAATACCTGTAATGGCAGAATCAGAAGTGACTACCTCTACACGAGCAGGAAGGGCATAATATCTGGCCTAGCCCCCCCTCTAGGGTGACCTCTACCTCCTCGGCCTCCACCTCGGGCTGGCTGAGCAGGTGGGGTGGAAGTTGGTGATGTAATAATAGCCTGAGAACCCGGTGAAGCACGTTGTGGATAAGAAGTCTATGGAGGTGCACCCCCTAATTCTGGGGCAATCCCTCACCATATGGCGAGTGTCGCCACACTCAAAACAAGCTCTCGAAGGGAGTGGCAGTTGTGACTAGCTCGGGCCAGGTCTGCTGGATTGGCTACTAGGAACACCTTGTGCATGAGGCACACTAGATAATACCGGTGCATAATATGGCTCTTGGGGTCTAGAAGGGGGTGGAACATCGCTGGCAGCTGAAAGAGCCGAATGAACGGGACGACTCACATAACCCCTACCATGTCGAGCTGTTGGGACACGAACTCTAGAATAATAACCAGTCTCTCGAGACCTCTTGGCCTCTCTCTCCTCTCTGTCCCGGGCAAGCATGCCCTCCAATCTCCTGGCAATATTCACAACCTGCTGATAAGAAATATCCATATCCAACTCCCTGGCCAAACTAATCTGGATGCTGGGGTGGAGTCCCTCGATAAACCATCGAACCCTCTCTTGAACTGTGGCAACCAAGGCCATGGCATGTCGGGCCAAATTACTGAAGCGAACTGTATACTGTAACACAGTCATAGCTCCCTAGCACAGCTGCTTAAACTCCGCGCGCCATGAGTCCCCGAGGCTCTGAGGGACATACTCTCTCAAAAACATGTCCGAGAACTGAGTCCATCTAAGTGAAGCTGCCTCATCCAGGCTACTCAGCTCATAAGCAAGCCACCACTGATAGGCTGCTTATCTAAGATGGAAGGTGGTAAAATAAACCTCACTCATCTCCGCTACGTCCATAGTACGGAGAATACGATGATATTCCTTCAGAAAACCCTGAGCATCCTCTGAAGCTAATCCGCTGAAGGTAGGTGGGTGGTACTTCTTGTACCTCTCAAGTCTGAGCTGCTCCGCCTCAAAAGTTGCTGCCTAACCTCGGGCTGAGCTGGAGATACAGTTACATTGGTACAATCTCTGGAACCTGGTCGACTTGAACTCGCTACTCTGGAGTACCGGCGACGGGAGTTTGTGCTCCTCCCTCGGCCTGAGATTTGGCAGGAGCAAGTGGAATCAATCCAACCTGAGCTAAGGTGCTGCAAATGCTCAGAAACAGGGGTAGAGTCTCCTAGAGGGCTGGTGCAACAATAGGTACCTCAAGTGTTTGCCCTCCAGCTAGAGCTACTGGGGGCTCCTCTGTAGCAGCTCGTATGGGCGCTCTGGCTGCATAACGTGGACGTCCTCGACCTCTACCCCGGCCTCGGCCTCTCGTGGCTCTAGCAGGGGGCGCGGGTGCCTGGTCGTCAGATCCTCCTGTACGTGTCCTTACCATCTGTGAGAGATTAGAATACAGAAGTATTAGAATTCTTTGAAGTCAACAATTTTCGCACGACAAGGAATCAAAGTAGTGAAATTAATTTTCTAACAGTTCCATAGCCTCCCGAAGATAAGTACACACGTCTCTGTACCGATCCGCAAGACTCTAATAAACTGGCTTGTGACCCACGATACCTATAAACCTAGAGCTCCGATACCAACTTGTCACAACCCAATTTCCCCTCTGTATGACATCGTGACGACACCTAGTCTCTTCGACTAGGTAAGCCTAACATTTGCGGAATAATGAAATGAAAACATAAATTTAACAACTAACTGTAGCAATAATAACATAACTGGATACCATGCCATTTGGCGCGTACAATAACCAACTCCTCAATATACTACACAACATTCCCAAAACCCGGAACATCGTGAATCACAAACTACAGAAGGAAAATCTAGTGTCGGTATACATCAGAGTCTAACAAAAAACAAAATACAGAAGATAATGGACATGGGGAAGCGTAGAAGGGGACTCCGACGTCTGCGGATACGGCAGATATACCTTGAAGTCTCCAATTTGTCCTGGCTCACTGGTAGTGCGGCTGATAAGGAGCACCTAGATCTGCACACAAAACACATGTGCAGAAGAGTAGCATGAGTACACCACAATCGGTACCCAGTAAGTGCCAAGCCTAACCTCGGTCGAGTAGTGACGAGGTCATGTCAGGGCCCTACTGGTATATATATATATATATACTAAAGTAACACATAATGAAATATCACAGTAAATATACAGACTGGAATTTTACAAGAATGAAATCATAGAAGGTAACAACTCAGCACACAGAGATAACAACAGGGGATCTCCCGAGATACCGTCTCGTAGTCCCAAACGTAAATGTGCAGGGGGATCTCCCGAAATACCGTTTTGTAGTCCCAAAGTAAATATGCAAGACATGGGGATCTTCCGTAATACCGTTCCGTAGTCCCAAAGTAAATATGCAAAACATGGGGATCTCCCGGAATACCGTTCTGTAGTCCTAAAGTAAATAAACAGCTCAAACAATGGAATTCAAAAGTTACAGCACGAAATCCTACAATTTAGACTAAGTACCAATTAAGGAAAAACAGGAAAATTCATTAAACATGCTGCACGGAGTTCATATAACAGCTAAGGCAAGTAGGCATGCTATTTTAATCTGACAGGATACTACACATGCTGATATGACTCAAATAAGAATGAAAAATAGGTTATTAGTTAGCAGAAACTGTGTTCTTTACAACAATTAGCTCGTGCACGTACTCGTCACCTCATGTACACGACGCTCACATATCAAAATAGTACCAAATCCTAGGGGAGTTCCCCATCCCCCACAAAGTTAGGCAAGCCACTTACCTCAAACCAAGCTCAATCAATCCGTAAGAATGCCTTTCCTCGATTATCTAACTCTGAATGACCCAAATCTAGCCAAACACAATTGCATATCATGAATACATCCATAATAGACTCATCTAATTAATGAAATCAATCCTTTAACAAAAATTTCGAAATTCGCCCTAAAAAGTCTCCCCGAGCCCACATCTCGGAATTGGGTAAAAGTCAAAATATACGAACACCCATTCACTCATGAGTCTAACCATACAAGAATTACTCGAATCTGATCTCAAATCGCCTTCCAACACTCGAAATTGTGGCCTATGAGGTTTCTACCATTTCCCCCTAAATTTCCAACTCAAATACCTAATTAGAAGACAAAAATAACGATAGTTTCATGAAATATAACCCTATCCGAGTTAGAACCACTTACCATAACAATTTCCTTGAAGAAACCTCGAAATATCATCTCCCACCGAGCTCTCAAACTCCCAAAATCAAAATGGGAAATTAACTCTCGAAACCCTCCCTTTTCTGCCCAGTAAACTCGCTTTTACGAGCCTTCAACTGCACCTGCGGTACCGCTTTTGCGGCTAAGGCACCGCAGGTGCAAAACACTAGAAACCAGCAACATCAGAGATTGCATAAGTCCAAATTTTCATCCGTTAAGCATCCGAAACTCACCTGAAGCCCCTGGGACCTTAACCAAACATGACAACCAATCCTTAATCACCATACGAACTTAGTCTAGCCTTCAAATCACACCAAACAATGATAAAAACACAATCCGGACATGCCCCTAAGTCCAAAATCACCCAACGGATCTAAAGGAACCGACACCATTCCGGAGTTATCTTGACACAGTTCTGATTACGGTCAAAATCCTAAGACTTAAGCTTCCGTTTTAAGGACTAAGTGTCCCAAAACACTCCAAAACCAAAAACAAAACCCCCTGGCAAGTCCTTTAAGCAGAAAACGATATGGGAAAAATAGTAAATAGTGGATCGGGGCTAATACTCTCAAAACGACTGGCCGAGTCGTTATAGAGGTGGTGAAGAAAGAAATCATAAAATGGTTGGATGCCGGGGTTGTCTACCCTATTGCCGATAGTCCTAGGGTGAGTCCGGTGCAATGTGTGACAAAGAAAGAAGGTATTACCGTGATACATAATGACAAAAATGAACTCATCCCAACAAGGATGGTGACCAGGTGTAGAGTTTGCATGGACTACCGGAAGCTCAATAATGCTACTTGAAAAGACCATTTCCCTATGCCTTTTATTGATCAAATTCTTGATCGGCTAGCAGGAAGACCGTTTTATTTCCCTTTGGATGGTTATTCCAGATACAACCAAATCAACATCGCCTTAGAGGACCAGGAGAAGACAACATTCACATGTCCGTATGGAACCTTTGCTTTTAGCCGGATGCCATTTGGGCTATGCAATGCCCCGACTACGTTTCAACGATGTATGATATCAATTTTCTCAGACATGGTGGAGGATTTCGTAGAAGTATTCATGGATGACTTCTCTGTAGTTGGTGATTCCTTTGAGAATTGCCTTGAAAACCTTAGGCAATTGCTCAAAAGATGTGAGGATACAAACCTTGTGCTCAATTTGGAAAAATGTCACTTCATGGTGGATGAGGGTATTGTTCTTGGCCACAAAATCTCCAAGCAAGGCATAGAGGTTGATCGGGCAAAGATCGAGATCATTTCCAAGTTTTCTCCTCCCACTTCGGTAAAATGTGTTCAGAGCTTTTTGGAGCATGCCGGTTTTTATAGGCGATTTATCAAGGATTTCTCAAAAATTGCAAGTCCCATGTGAAAACTCCTTGGAAAAGATGCTATGTTTGAGTTCGATGAGAAGTGCCTAAAATCTTTTGAGGAATTGAAAGCAAGTCTCACCACGGCACATATTATTGTCACACCCAATTGGTCTCTTCCATTTGAACTTATGTGTGATGCTAGTGATGTCACTATTAGAGCGGTGCTTGGTCAACTGCATAACAAGATTCTTCATCATGTATCTACGCAAGCAAGACACTCAATGGTGCACAACTGAATTACACGGTAACTGAGCAAGAACTGCTTGCTATTGTCTATGATTTTGAAAAATTTTGGGCCTACTTGTTGGGATCCAAAGTGATAGTCTACACCGATCATGCTGCTCTCTGTTACCTTATGGAGAAGAAGGATTCTAAACCAAGATTGATTAGGTGGGTTATTTTATTTCAAGACTTTGAAGTCAAAGATCGGAAAGGAATAGAGAATCAATTTGCGGATCACTTATCTAGGCTTGAAGAGGAAGGAAGACCAAAACAAGATCTTGAAATTAATGATGTCTTCCCAGATGAACACTTATTGGCAATATCTAGCACCTATATGCCTTGGTATGTCGACATCGCTAACTTCTTGGTTAGTGACCTTATCTCCGACGGATTGGAAACATATCAAAAGAAAACGTTCTTGCAGGAATGTAGGCAATACTATTAGGAGGAACCTTTTTTGTTCCAGATTTATGCCGACAACATCATTCGGCTTTGTGTTCCGGAAGATGAGATAATTCAAATTCTCAAAGCGTGTCATGACTCCCCAGTTGGAGGTCACCACGGTGGAAATCGTACTCCGGAAAAAGTGCCTGAATGTGGCTATTATTGTCCATCAATCTACCAAGATGCAAACCAAATGGTCAAGGCATGTGACCAATGTCAAAGACTAGGGTCAATCGCTAGAAAGCACGAGATGCTTATGAACTTTGTAATGGAGGTGGATATCCTTGATGTGTGGGAGATAGATTTCATGGGTCCCTTCATAAGCTCACACGGCATGACATATATCTTGGTGGTCGTAGATTATTTCTCCAAATGGGTCGAGGCAATTGCCTTGCCGAACAATGAGGCAAGAAATTTAACCGCCTTCTTGAAGAAGAACATATTTACTCGGTTTGAAACCCCAAGAGCCATCAGTAGTGATGGTGGATCTCACTTTTGCAAAAATGCCTTTACCAAGGTACTAGAAAAATATGGAGTTAAGCACAAGATGACCACCCCTTAACATCCTCAGTCAATGATGAGCGCAAAACCGACGTATAAACTTAGGCTTGCTAGTCGAATATAGTATAGAAAATTATCATATCCATAGGGATTGGAGTTAAACAGTGTTTTCGTAGCTTCGAGTTTTAATTGCTATCCAAGATGATCAACACTTTAGAGTTGTATTATTTAAAACTAAAATTTAATAAAAGTCTAAATTATTGGCTAATGACAATCACAACAAGAGTAAGCAAGAAGATATCAAAGGGAGAAAATAGGGGTTGATTGGATATATATAAGATAGTTGTTTGGGAATTAACTCTAGTCGATTCACTTCTAAGGTTCAAATGAGTCTCTCAAATTCACTCAATTATTAGTTCAACGTTTAGTAGAAACTCCTCTCTCGATTAAGTCTCAACCTCACAATATAAACTAAGTTAAGCTCAGTGACGATATGCAAGAATTCATAGTGGATTAGTTTTCGATTATCCTCCTAACTGGGTCTAAACAATAATTCAACTAGCCTCTTTCGATTACTAAGAAGAATCAACAAATTCAACCAACAAGATAATGCAAAACATCACAAATTATGCCTCTTTCGATTACATAAACATGTGAATATATATGCAATAATAAAAACACCCAAAACGATTCAATACATAAAACTAGAGTTAATATCCACAAATAATTCTCAACACACCAAATCCATAAATCCCTAAGGAATAAATACTCCATGGATATGGAGAAATTCATCACAATTAAGTTTAAGTCAAAGGAAAACATAAAACATCCAAACCCTTGTCTTGAGTGAGGATGAATGGTGAAATCCTTGTGCTCTTTATTCTCCCTCTTCTTCTTAGCTTCCTTAGGTCTAAATTATGTCAAAAGTCCTTAAAATACCATTTTTCCATGTATATATACCAAGTAGGGTCATGCCCAAACACATACACATTCTCCTACGCGAAAAAGGATACTTTTCTCGGTAAGAACGTGCGCGGCCGCGCACCTAGAAGTGTGTCCGCGCACTTTTCACACTGTTCTGCCCCATATGCGCGGTTAGTGCGCGTCTGCGCACTTGCCGCTCACATTTACCCCTGTTATGTTGGGAATTTGAACAACCGTAAACCAATGAATTGTAGCCCTTTGCATTATCTTTCCAACAATATATTGTGGAGCCCAAACGGAGTTCCGAGAAAAAGGTTATATGCATTTTACTAGATATTGCGCAATATGCCTGCTAGATTCTTCGTTTCGTTCCAATATCATCCGTTGATCCCCGAACACGAGCCCGGCTTAATTACTTGGGCTTTTACTCAGACTTCAAAGCTCCAAATCACTTGAATTCATTCCATAACATCTACATAGCTCGGAATCACTCCAATATGGCATAAAACACACAATTAGTGCAAAACACTAGCGATTAAAGTTTAAACTCATCTAAAGTGCAGTAAATTGGAACATAATAATCGACTAAAACATGAGATTATAGCCTACCATCAACACCCCACACTTAAACCATTGATCGTCCTAGAGCAATCAAACCACACTTAATATAGACACAACTTTACTAAGCAACTCTCCTAACGCATCACACCAAGAATATTTAAAATAGACTAAGCACAATAGTGTAACATCTTCACCTTAAGATTTGACTCACAAGTACCACACATTATTCACAACTTACTCACTTACTCTAACATAGAGGTCAACGACATTACCTTTCCTTCATGAATCAAGTGCCCTCACAACAATAGAGAGTAGTTCTACACACAATAAAATTTAAGAACGATCAGGAACTCAAGATAGAAAGAATTCACTCGCTCTCAGAAACAACATTCATATGCCACAAAAGATAAACCATAGGCTTGCCCGTAGTGTACTCCTCAACTAATCGAGTTTATTCAGTCAAGGATCAAATAGGACTTTTAGCTGGTTGTAATGTAGGTTGCAGGACGGGAAGGATACATTTAGATATAAGAGTGACTACACCTCCCTGAGCACTTTAATACATACACCTTTACATTCAAAACGCCACACTTATGTCAAACCATACTCCACCTTGATATCAACATGCATTAACTCCCCAAATTATTTAAGCACCATTACATCAAGAGTTACAACTTATCAATGAATCTTGTTCACAACAATACAACTATTTGTTTTTCTTTACTTGTTCAATTCAAGTGACTCTTACTTTTTCAAAACAGTGCACCTTTCTCCCTATTTGATTAGCTCCACTCAAAAGCCAAATCAACCACCCCACACTTCAAATTTTACAAAGTTCATAACAATTATAAGTGCTCATGAGAGGTACAAGGTTCAACTAGATGGTCAAATCAAACAAATGGGTAAGGCTTGTAATGTGGTTGCCAAAGAAACAGGATTGCAGGCTCAAAGGGGCTAACTAAGATACATAACAGTTAGGTAGGTAAAACATATTACTGGCTCAACAAAGAAATGCCTATATCACTTCCAAGACTGAACAAAACTACTATTTCACTTTGCAAACACACGGGGCAAGTTTTAAACATCAAATGCAATGCACATAATCATACACACCTCACATACACATGGCACATAACTCCTTCAAGATTGGATTATCAAGACACTCTAGTCACAGTAGTTAAGCAAGGTTAAGATCATGCAGTTTAAGGTACTTACACTAGAGTCAAAAGATTGAGCCTAAGTGTCACAACCAAAGCACTCACTATTCTCAAGGCATGATCAAGTCAAGAGATATTGCTTCTATTTCAAATCATAGCACAAGGTTTCCCTACTCCTATAAACAAAAACTAACTACACCCGGTTCAAACAAAATCCTTGGAAAAGAACCGCAATTCAAAGAAAAACCAAGGGGGAATTATTGCACTACCTACCAAAAGAAAATCTTTTTGGTATTTTTATTTCGACTTTAGTCCCTCCAGAAACCCGTCGAATGATATCCATCGTAGGGAAAATCAAAAATTTTAAACTTTTTATGGGTTTTCAATTTTTTCTCTATCTCTACTACTAAAACTAACAAAAACTAAAACTAAAACTAACATACATACAACATACAAATATATCCCCCACCCCAAACTTTAAGTTGTGGCATGTCCCCATGACACATAATTAAAAAGCATAAGGTAAAGAAAACTTCCCTGAATTTTCTTCTTTTCCGAGAACTTATGAACTCCACCTCTAATTCTGAATTCATTCCTCGTTTTTGCTCCTTGGGATTTTTATGGAGCTCATTAAGACCAATTCTTCTAAGGATTCCTACAAGACCCGCTCTTTTCTTTCTTTCTTGCCCTCATCTTGAGCGGTGAATTGCTCGTTCATGATGATCCTTAACTTGTTTCTGCATTCTTTCACAGGATCAATCCATACATATTCCTCTATATCCCCAAAAATAAAATCCACATGATCAAGGATAGAATAAGAAAACAAAGAAGAAAGGTCAAGTGAATATTCCTCTGGTATGTCCAAGACTATTTGTTTCTCATTCTCTTCTACTACATGTTGAAGATGTGGAAAGGTGGATGGGGGTTTGAACTCTTTTTTCGTTGCTGCACATTCAACCACAACCTTATTTTCAATCATCTCAGTTGAATCAGAGTCATCTTGAATAGTGAAAAGCTCTCTTTGTGGATGCTCATCCTCTTGGGTAGGCTCATTCTCACAGGGTATCTCCTTCATATATTCACCATCACAATGCAATGAGCTTTCTGGCAGTGTACTTACCAATTGACTCACTTGCGTTGTTAGGTTGTTAATAACTTCATCGTCTTGTGTAAATCTCTCTACCGGCTTATTTATGAACTTATACACAAGCTCTTCCAAACTATCATTCTCCCCTTGAGGTGGTTGTCTCACTTTGCTACCATTCTAGTTATAATAAGGGTATTCATCCCAACAAGAGTCAAGACTGTGCCCATATGAATCCTCATACATGTACGGACTAGAAACAAAGTAAGACTGTTTAAAATACGAACCATAGAAAGGATACATACCTGTTTGACGGTCAACCCATAGATGATATCCACCGCATTTAAAACACATAACAGACCGCTGATGATATTCAGCTGCTAACTCTTCTACCATTTTCTTAGGTTGGTTTGACTCCATCTTCAAAGCATTTAGAGTTCAATATCTATAGTATCTTCTCCAACTTTTTAGGTACTACAAGACAAATCTAGAAAAGAAGTTAACTAATAAAGAAAAGAAAATAAAAAAGAAAAGAGAAAAGAAAAACTAAAACCTAATTCCTGAATTAGCACTACAAACTATTTCAAACACTGTTGATTGCCAATCCCCGACAACGATGACAAAATTTGACGAGCGCAAAACTGACGTATAAACTTAGGCTCGCTAGTCAAATATAGTATAGAAAATTATCGTATCCACAGGGATTGGAGTTAAACAGTGTTTTCATAGCTTCTAGTTTTAATTTCTATCCAAGATGATCAACACTTTAGAGTTGTATGATTAAAAACAAAAATTTACTAAAAGTCTAAACTATTGGCTAATGACAATCGCAACAAGAGTTAGAAAGAAGATATTAAAGGGAGAAAAAAAGGGGTTGATTGGATATATGTAAGATATTTGTTTGGGAATTAACTCTAGTCGATTCACTTCTAAGGTTCAAGTGAGTCTCTCGAATTCACTCAATTATTAGTTCAACTTTTAGTAGAAACTCCTTTCTCGATTAAGTCTTAACCTCACAATATAAACTAAGTTAAGCTAAGTGACGATATGCAAGAATTCGTAGTGGATTAGTCATTAGGAGAATCTCTTTCGATTATCCTCCTAACTAGGTCTAAACAATAATTCAACTAGCTTCTTTCGATTACAAAGAAGAATCAACGAATTCAACCAACAAGATAATGCAAAACATCACAAATTATGCCTCTTTTGATTACATAAATATGTGAATATATATGCAATAATAAAAATACCCAAAATATTTCAATACATAAAACTAGAGTTAATATCCACAAACAATTCTCAAAATACCAAATCCATCAATCCCTAAGGAAGAATTACTCCATGGATATAGAGAAATTCATCACAATTAAGTTTAAGTCAAAGGAAAACATAAAACATCCAAACCCTTGTCTTGAGTGAGGATGAATGGTGAAATCCTTGTGCTCTTGCTTCTCCCTCTTCTCATTAGCTTCCTTAGGTCTAAATTATGTCAAAAGTCCTCCAAATACTGTTTTCCATGTATATATACCAAGTAGGTCAGGCCCAAACATATACACCTTCTCCTACGCAAAAAAGGACACTTTCCCCAGTCAGGACGTGCGCGGCCGCACACCTGGAAGTGTGCCCGCACACTTTACACACTGTTCTGCCCCATATGCGCGGTCAGTGCGCGGCCGCACACTTGACGCGCACCTTTCATCCTGTTCTGTTTGGAATGTTAAAAAACATAAAACATGAAAGTTGTATCTCTTTGAATTATATTTCCAACAATATATTGTGGAGCCCAAATGGAGTTCCGAGCAAAAGGTTATGTGCATTGTACTAGACACTGTGCAATATGCCTGCTTGATTCTTCGTTTCGTTCCATTATCATCCGTTGATCCCCGAATATGATCCCAGCTTAATTCCGTAGGCTTTTACTTAGACAACATAGTTCCAAATCACTTGAATTCATTTCATAACATCTACATAACTCTAAATCACTCCTACAAGGCATAAAATACACAATTAGTGCAAAACACTAGCGATTAAAGCTTAAACTCAACTAAAGTGCATTAAATTGGAACATAATAATCAACTAAAACATGAGATTATAACCTACCATCAGTCAAGCGGTAAAGTTGAAGTATCCAACAGGGAGATAAAAAATATTCTAGCAAAACTTGTTAATGCAAACAGAACTGACTAGTCAAAGAAGCTAGACGATGCATTGTGGGCCTATCGAACAACATTTAAGACACCCATTGGCACCTCACCTTACCGGTTAGTTTTTGGTAAGGCTTGTCACTTTCCAGTGGAACTTGAACACAAACCCATGTGGGCATTGAGAATGTTAAATCTTGACTGGACAGAAGCCACTGATCTAAGGATGACACAACTCAATGAGATGGAAGAGCTTCGTTTCCATGCCTACGAGAATGCAACCATGTATAAAGAAAGAATGAAGTTTGTTCATGATAAGAAGATTTTGAAGTGGGAATTTAAATCCGGTGACTTGGTCTTACTCTTCAACTCAAGATTGAAGTTCTTTCCGGGCAAAATCAAATCCAAATGGTTGGGACCGTTCAAAGTTGTGAGTGTGTCTTCCTATGGTGCTATTGAATTAGAATCCGAGGACGAGACTCGAACTTTCAAAGTAAATGGCCAAAGGGTCAAACACTACCTCAGAACCATTGGAGAAAGGCAACTGGTAGAACAATTCACACTCAAGGATAGTCCTGTACCAATCCCCACCACTAATTAGCCAAAATAAGGGCAATATCGTCGTGCCACGACATTAAATCAAGCGCTTCTTGGGAGGCAACCCAAAAGTTGGTAATGTTTTAGATTTTAATTTTGGTAGGTTTGTTTGTAAGTTTTGGATAGTTTGACGTGTGTATTAGAATGTAGGCTACCCAAAATACAAAGAGATAGGATGCAAAGGCAGAGGGAAAATGAAGGAAAGCAAGCTGAGATTCAGTTGTTATTCTGCGGCAACATATGCGGCCGCATAACAGGTTTGTGCACCACATAATGATCGCATACACAAGCAGAACACCGGTCAAATTGGACCTTAAAATGCAGAAACAATTCAACTTTTGTGGACCGTAGAATGGGTCGTAGATAAGTTTCACACCACCCAGGTATTAATCCATCGCACAACACATATGCGTCCGCATATTATGTTATGCGATGGTCAAGTAGCCGAAAACCAACTGGTAATAAAACCTAACTATCTCTCTCTCTCTCTCTCCCTGCCATCTCTTTTCTCTAACCTCATGCACACAGACACAAAGCATAACACAAAAGAAATCACATTGAGCAAAATAACAAGAAATTAAACAGAAATGGCTCACCTTGGTCGCGAATTTACACCTACTTGTCTTGCTCAATTTTCTAACATCTGGTATGTAAATGCCAACATTTCTCCTACTCAGTTTAAGTAAAGATTATTATGTGTTTTTACTCACTCATTCTCCCACATCATCTATGATACATGTATCTATTTCCCTAATTTCTTTTATCTTATGTAATGGGAATCAACTTTGGGAAAGGTATTTGCTGTGGGTAAATAAAAATTTTGTGGTTTAATGTTAGGGTTACTGATTTGAGGGTTAGGGATTGGTAACTTGTGTTAGTCTAATCATGAGATCGACCTCAGGTTGAGAGTATATTGGTCTATCATGAGTTGTGATTTAGGTGCGTAGTGTTGCATATAATATTGCATGTGAGGGAAATTTCATGTAGAATGAAGTCTGCGACCGTAGAACTGGTTTGCGGTCCGCATAATGGTCGCAGAATTAGGCAGAATCAACTTAAGTTTAATGTAAAAATGCGACCGATCTGCGGTCGCACACTTGTTCTTCGGCCACTTATGCGGTCGCACACTTGTTCTGCGACCACTTCTGTGGCCCGCATAAGTTTTTTGCTACTGATAATTCATGTTCTACGTTATGGTTTGTATATATTTGTTTTCTTTTTTTCTTTTCTCTCATCTCTTTACTATATGGTACACTTGACTTACCATGTACTAACATCACATTCATTGGTATGAATGGCACCAAAAAAATCCCTAGCAACACGAGCACCCACCACTCGAGGAAAGCGATGAGCTACAATTGTAAGCCCACAATCACAGCAAACCCAACGCAAACGTCCTAGCACACCTAGAAATTCATCTGAGCCTACCTCCCAGTCTGAAGAGGAGGAGGCACAGCTTGACCTTGTGCCACCAGTTGACCTCCAGTCCGAAGCATGCAGAAAGAGTGGTGAGGATCTCAGGTTTAGGATCAACGGCTCATGGACTTTGTACAGAGATGGCTTAGCAAAAAGGAAGATCATCGAAGAAAAGCATATGAGTTTAAACGGTCTTAAAGAACAATACCCCCATGTGTTAGAAAACATTAAAAAGAGGGGATGTGAGTTTTTCACTAAGGTTCGGGGGGAATACAATGAAACCCTTGTTAGGGAATTTGATGTTGCATATGATGCGTCCAGGAACTTAGAACAAAAGAGAACCCGTAGATACTTGACCACTGTTTTAGTCCGAAGAGTGGGTACTAGGTATCGCTGTATTTAACGCAAAAATTGCAAATAAGGAATCAAAGCGTGCTTGGGTAGCCTCTGTAATAGCCAAGGGAACTCCACCCCGGATTGCACCGTGACAGAAGATTCAGACGAGAGATTTAACCCAAGAAGGCTGATACTGGTTAAATTTTGTTTGTTCTCGTATAATACCTATGAGAAATAAGACCGACATCAGTATCGAGAAGGCGATACTCATTGCTTGCATCATGTCGAGTATCAAGATTGATGTGTGAGAGCTTATATTCCCTGAAATTGGGGTCCGGGCAAACCAGAAAGAAACATCGCTCCCTTTTCCATGCTTAATCCATGTATTGTGTGAAAACATAGCGGTTCCTCCATTCCCCAAGCATGACCGCATAGTAAAAGCTATTCAAGACATTGAAATCACTCGACACAATGATGCCTCGGAGAAAATGGTCGAAGATCCACTAGAGCAATCACTCATACTCCCTCCGACCTCGTCAGCTTTAGCAACACCTCATGCCTCATCAGTGCTAGACATTTCTTCGACACCTGCCACCTCTACATCCACTACCAAACCATCCATTTAGACACTACTTGCCTCACTTCCTACGCTCTCCAAGCTTGGTCTACTGGCACAACATGCAAATATCAAAGTAGACAAATTGAAAAAAGAACTTCCACCGCTCATCCGGCAAGTGTTGGCCCCACTCCAAACCTCAGTAAGTAATCTTCAAAAGCAACATCTATCATATGAGGATCAACTCAAGCACTTTGAATCTCACCTTGAGAAGGTTGATCACAGAGGAGTTAGGGACATGCCTCAAATTAAAAAGGATGTAGTTGAGCTCAAGACGGAGATGCATAAGATGCAGACACTGGAGTTTGATTTGACCACCCTTCTTCCATTGAAAGGGGAGAAGGGAACTAGCACCTCCCATGTACCAAGTCTTGATCTGGATTTCACAAACTTCCCATCAGCTGAGGAGGTGCATAGTACTGACATCTCACAAACTCTGTGTTCCATTGCACACAATAATGATCATTCAGACGAGGAATCTGGAGAGTCTTGTGAGGAAACTGATAAAGACAGATATTTGAAGAGGGTGATGATCAGAGGGACAATAGAGGCAAACACGTTTCTGCTATTACAGAGGAACTGAGTGAAGAGGAGGCTGATGTACCGACAACTATCGCACATTCCCTTGCGGATATGGTTGCTAGAGCTACTACCACAACCACACAGCCATCATCGGTTGAGGACAGCAACTCCCAGGTCCAAGACCCAGCTCCGCAACCGGCGGAACTTCCTACTTTGGTCTCAGACACCACTACCCAGTCAGATGATCCACCCACTTCCTCCACAGTTTCAGCTCCAGGCTCCACGGCTGCATCAGATATTCCATGTGCCTAGTGCACCCCAGGAAGCTCCTAAACTTTGTTCTTATTTTGTTTTCAATGCATTGGGGACACTGCATGTTCTTAAGTTAGGGGTGGGGTAGTCGACAGACTTTTGCAACTTGTATATAAACTCTTAGTCCCAATAGAGTAGATTTGTATATAGCAATGAATTTTCCTTGGTTTTTCTTTGCCGGGTTCTTTTCCAAGGGTGTAATATAGAACCATGGTCGTAGCATAAAACGTTTTGATTTGTTTGGTGCTTTTGTTCTAGATTCAAGCATGTGATAAGTTTTTGTGGAATAAATTGCACCCTTCAAATTTTGTAAATAAACAATTAGTCATTCTTGTGAAATCGAGGCTCGCTCTTTCACTTTGTGCTTACTTAGAATCTCAAATATCATGTGATGAAGCACTGAACTGCCTTGTATTCACTTTGAGGACTGAAATTATGCCGATTCGAGCAATTCATGTGTCGTGCGTAGTGAGAATGTGTATAAATAATGCATGTTCTCAACTTATAATGTCTAGAACTTGCCTGGTTGGTTCCTCAATGCAAATCTTAGGTTGATGATTGGGTGTCGAAATGAGCTTAGGCTCTATTTGTGATTGCTAACTAGTTTTTGACCAAATTGACCTCCCTGGTGCAGATATCATCCTAGTTATCCCCCATTGAGCCTTTAACCTTTTATTTGGTGACTACATTACAAACCTTTAACCTTTTGTGAAATAATTCCCTCTTTTGAACTCGTCCATCCTTGAATGTTCCCTCCTTGAATGTTGAAAATAAGGCTAAAAGCCTAAGTTAGGGGTGTTGGTACAAATTGGGAAATGGTGAAGATGTTCATTGTGTATAGAAGTAAATACCTCAAAGTTGTGTTAGATGAAGATATTCAAGCTCCAATAGAAAAGGAAAAGAAAATTAAAGAGGTACTTTAAGGTGGTTATATGTTGGTACTAGAGGTTAATAAGGGCCATGTGGTTTAAAAAAAAGCAAAATGCAAAAAGTTCATAAAACAAATGTGTATAGCGTTCAAGGAGGGTACAGTCATTATATTCTCAAATATTCATCCAACCTGTACTGAAGCCTACACTACAACCCTTAAAAAGTCCTTTTTGATCTACAACCAATTATTCCCGGGGTAGAAATGCATTAAAATAAGGGCAAGCATATGGACTGATACTTGTAGCACTTAGCCTTCTTTCTGAGTGCAGGAGTGTTTGATTGTATCCCCTGTACATATGTGTTGAGTTGGAGATTTTCTTTGATGTGAGCATGCATGAATTGCAAGATTTAGCAGAAGTTAGGCTTCTTGAAATATGATACAAGTGCATATCTAACTATGGGTAGCACTCTGTCATTGTTCTAGCAGCTCAAAGCTCACAAACTGATTATTCGAACTGTTAAATGATCTTTGTCCTTAAAGAAGGGTGAGTATAAAAAAAGGGGGGGGGGTTATATGTTTGTTAGCTAATAGTTAGCACCATCCATAGTCACTCCTGCTTTGTGATCAGTCGGAAGTAGATTTGCATTTGGTCAGTTGATTTTTTTTAGTTGCTTGAGGGCAAGCAAAAGTCTAAGTTGGGGGTATTGATGATCCGTACAAATGCGAAACTTTTGAAACTAATTATATAAACTTTAGCTCATCTTTTATAGCATTATAAGTCATTTCTTATGTAGTTTTGGTATTTTGCAGGAAACCAAACTTGAAGAACCAAGATCATAAAACAAGATGACAAAAACCTATGAAAGGCTGAAATGCGGTAGGTTTGTGACTACAAAAGTGATGTGCGGGCCGCAGACTCATCGCAGAACGAAGCAGAAAAGCCTAGTTTCTGAGAGCCAAGTCTGCAATCCATTATTCAATCACATAACTTTTGTGCAGACCGCATAGTGATTGCATAACAGTAAAAGAAGTCCAGTGAAGATGATTATGCGGTGTGTTATGCGTCCGCAAAAGTGATATGCGGACCGCATAACCAAAATGCGATGGAAAAACTGGAAGTTTGTATGATCAACTCTGCGGTGGAACTGAATATATGCGAACCGCGAAAGCCTTCTGCGACCCACTATGCACTCATAGACTTGATCTCCATGGTCATTTTTGTCAGTTTTTTACCACGACTTTTAGATCATTAAAAATAGAATGATTAGAGTTTTTGTGCAGTATCTGGTCTGATAGAAAGAGGCTACACTTAGAGCATTGAATGCACCATTATTTTGGAAGTTTGTGAGAGAGAATCCAAGACTTTGTCTATATTTGTAAGCTTCATGACTTTATTTATTACATTGTTCTTATATTCTAGTATGAGTAGCTAATTTTAAATACTAAGGTTGTGAATTCTATGTGGGTGTAATGTTAATGGCTATCATTAAATATATATGTATATAATGGTTGGTCGATTTCTATTCATTTCTCATACTTCATTTATAGTTGATGGTTGAAAACATTGACTAGTGCCAATTCACTCTATCTTTACTTGGAAAAGTGGGTTAGAGTTTTGTAGAATTGAATAGCAAAAGCTCAAGGCTTTAAACCTTGTCTAATAGAATCTCTTAGGGATTAGTGGGTTGTACTTGGTATAAATTGGTTGTTCTTAATTGCAACTCTTTTGTATTTGGGAAAATCATAAAGAGGAAATACTATCTAATTATTGGAAATTATTGGGTAGTCATTTAGGAATCATTTGCATATCAACGGATCTTCCATTAGAAATATATAATATTAACACTATTAGCATTACATTCTATTGATGGAGGCACAACCTTGGTTTCTAAATCAAATTAATCAAATCATCTCAACAAAATAGCTTTTCTTGACAATTCACAATTACAAAACTCGGTTTAAACTAACGGAGTAGAATTACGGCTAAAGTCAAGTTTCTCACTATTTAAGTAACTTTTTCACACCTATTCCCTGTGGGATTCGACTCCAACCTAGTTGGGTTATTATATTTGACATCGACCACCTTACACCAATTATATAGGTGTAATGTGAGCGTATGTGGTGCAACAGGAGAAACCATAGGACGCCCTCGACCTCTGACCGGAGCTGGAGCCCTCCCCCGGCCTCTGCCTCGGCCTCCAGCAATAGGGGGAGATACCCCTCGACCTCCTGGTACATCCGCCGCGCGCGTTCTCACCATTTGTGAGAGATCAATAGAAATACACTTAGTATAATATCAACTATACGATAAGAGATAAAGAAAGAGAAGTTTCCTAACACCCTATAGCCTCTCGAAAATAAGCATTGAGGTCTCTAGGTCTGCTCGTGACTCGTGAGACCTATGTGAACTTAAAGCTCTGATACCAAGCTGTCACGACCCAATTCCGTACTAGGTCGAGACTGCACCTAACGCCGTCGTTAGGGAAGTTCACAAGCGAAACTACTATTTACTTATCCCTTTTCAACATATTTTTAATTACACTGAATTTCATGCAACTCTGACAAGTCTTTTTAAACAAAATATCAACATAATAAGTACATAGTGCGGTAATAAAAATGACAAGTACATCAGTACATAAGTTCTAAAATTCTCCAAAATCCGGTATCACAAGTACATGACTAATCTAGAGAATATACAAAACTACGGAAACTACTGTCCAAAAGTAATAGTAAATAAGATGGAAGGAGACTCTGGTGCTGCGGATCATAATAAGGCAAGCAACTCACCCCTAAGTCTCCGTAAATGATCGGCTACACGCCTGTGTGACCATTGGTGGAACATGTCTCAATACATGTACATTAATGCAGAAGTGTAGCGTGAGTACGAAGAACAACGCATACCCAGTAAGTATCTAGTCTAACCTCGAAGAAGTAGTGATGAAGGTCGACTTGACACTTACTAGAGGTCAATAATAATAATGAAAGTGTATAAAGTAGACATGGTGAACATACAACAGGTATCAATAAGAAAAATAAAAGCAACTACAATAAATACAGCAGAAATCCGCAACACATAACCAACATCTCATAACTGGCTGTGAAGACCCTAACTCAACTATATCTAAACTGGTACCCATTTCAATTATTAAGCACGAAGTTGCCGAGGCAAAAGCTCTATCCCATAAGAATAGTGGTACGCAATACTGTCGAGGCGAACGACCCGATCCCATAAGAATAGTGTAACCATCATACTGCCGAGGTAAATGGTCTGATCCTATAAGATTGGTGTTACCATGATACTGTCGAGGCGAACGACCCGATCCCATAAGAGTAGAGAAGTTTACCTTGCTCGCAGAAGTACTTGTGACGCGAGAGGACAAGGATTTTTCATAGTTATTAAGTATTCCTCAATTTTCCAAAATAAGAAGGCTAAGTCGATAATTGCAACTTTAAAATCCCTAGTCTCAGCCTATTCAAGACATTTAATACGCATGATAAACACAATAGTACAATTAAAAGCATGATGTGGATCTAAGTCTACCCGGACATATCATGGAATTTAGCTACGCACGGACTCTCGTCACCTCGTGCGTACGTAGCTCCCCACACAAGTAATACACAACAAGATACACCTAAGGGGATGTGTTCCCTCTTACAAGGTTAGGCAAGAGACTTACCTCATTTTCAAGCTCACTTCCATTCCACTAATCTGCTCTAAAAGCCCTAAGTTGATGCCGAATAATCTGAAACTAGTCAAACATTTTATAATTTAATCAATATACTCAAAATTTCATAATTTAGCTATTAGAATAATTACCCAACCCAAATTGGAAAATTCTTAAAATTCTCCCCCGAGCCCACTTGCCCGGATTCCAGAAATTTTCAAAGATAAATATTACCCATAGGCTCACGAACTCAAATATATAATTTTTACTTAATTCCAAAACCAATTTCGTGGTCAAATCCTATTTTTACCAAAAACCCTAGGTTCTTCACAAATCCTATAAGGTTTCACAATCGAAAATCTACCTAAAACCCGCATAATTAACTTGAAAATGGGTGGGAGTTACTTAACTTAGGATATTTATGAGAATCCCCCTCAAATGTGCTCTCATAATCTCCTAAGACTAAATGAAAATCTGAGGAAAAAGATCTAAGTCCCGCAATAAAAGCCCTCACTGCCCCAACAATTTTCACACCTGCGGCCACTTGATCGCATCTGCCCCCTACTACCTCCAGCTTCTTCACTTCTGCGGACGGGGATCCACTTTTGCGGGTCCGCTTCTACAGACTTCTTCCTCTTCTGCGTATTCCTTCCGCTTATGCGACCCACAACCGGTCATCCCAAGTCCGCACTGCGGAGCCTCCATAGCTTATGCGGACGCGCAGATGTGGAAAATCCTCGCACCTGTGACCACCCAGCTCCAGCCTCAAATCTGCTTCTGCGACTACTAGGCCGCTTCTACAAACTAGCACCTGCGGCTAAATCCACGCAAGTGCGAACGCACCATACCTGAAGCACCAGCAATCCCCCATGCAAAATTCTGAGTCTGATTCCAATCCGTTTTGCATCCGGAGCACTGGGACCCCGTCCAATCACACTCACACATCCAACAACATAATACGGACCCGCTCGCATGATCAAAACACCAAAATAATATCTAGAAATATGAATCAGACGCCAAAACACATGAATCAAATCATGAAACTCAAAAACTTCTAAAAACACTTCTGCACGTCCAATTTCTATCAAATCAACTCGTAATGATGCCAAAATTTGCTTACAAGTCTTAAATTACCATACGGAACTATTCCCAGGCTCGGAACCCCAAGCAGACCTCGATAACATCCAAAGTCTACTCCAAATCAAACTTAAAGAACTTGGAAAACATTCAATGCGCCAACTTTCAATAGTAAGCACCGAAATGCTCCCGGATCATATGAAACCCGATCCGAACACACGCCCAAGTCCAAAATCATCATACGTACCTATTGGGATAGTCAAATCCCGGTTTCGAGGTTGTTTACTCAAAACATTGACCCAAGTCAAACTTGACCATTATAAGCTACTATTAAGGAACTAAATGTTCCGATTTCAACACGAACCCTTGTAAACGTGAACTAACCATCCCCGCAAGTCATAAAATAGTAAAAGCACATATGGGGAGTCTTAATTAGAGGAACGGGGATCTAGAGAGCAATATGACAGATCGGGTCGTTACATGTATTTTGATGATTTCAGCAGGTTCGTATGATGATTTTGGACTTGTACGCATGTTTGGTTGGGGTCCCGGGTGATACGAGCCCATTTCAACACATTATGTGAAAATTTGGAAATATAAGTTTTTGCAAAATCCATCTAGTCTTGATGTGTAACGACCCGGCCAGTCGTTTCAAAAGTTGTAACCCCGTTCCCCTATTTAATGCTCATTCTGTGCTTTATAACTGTTATATCACTTTCTGAGGCAATTGGTTCAGGTCTGATGAGATTTTTAGAATAAATTGAAATAGTTAGTTCCAAAGTTTAAAACATAAGTTGAAACGTTTGGTTGGATGTCGACCTATGTGAAAACGACCCCGGAATAGAATTTTGATGATTTCAACAACTCCGTTTGGTAATTTTGGACTTAGGAGCGTGTTTGGAATTTTATTTGGAAGTTCGTAGTTAAATTAGGCTTGAAATGGCTAAAATAGGAATTTTAGTTTGAAAATTTGACCGGGGAGTTGACTTTTTGATATTGGGGTCAGAATCCAGTTCCGAAAATTTTCATAGCTCTGTTATGTCATTTTTGAATTTTAGGTTTCGGCATCGAATGTGAAAGTTGGAAATTCTTAAGTTTCATTAAGCTTGAATTGGGATTTGACTTTGTATTTTAGCGTTATTTGATGTGATTTGAGGTTTCGACTAAGTCCGTATGATATTTTAGGACTTGTTGGTATAATTGGTTGAGGTCTCAAGGGCCTCGGGTGAGTTTCGGAAGGGTAACGGATCATTTTCGGGCTTGGGAAACAGCAGAAGGATTTCTGGTGTCCAGCTCTAGAAATTTCTCTTCGCGTTCGCGAAGAAGAATTGGGGCAGGCGAGAAATTTCTCTTCGCGTTCGTGACGGGGTGATGGCAATGTTCATCGCGAATGCGTGACGGAGTCCGCATTCGCGTAGAAGGGCGAGGCCAGGCTGGGGTATTGGGCATTAAATCTTTGCGTTCGTGAAGGAGGAATCGCATTTTCGAAGGCCAAGATTGGTAAGTCATCGCGTCCGTGAGAGGACCCTCGCATTCACAAAGAGGAAAGTTGGGCAGCACATTTTTGTGCTTCGCGAGCGCGAGGCAAGGGCCGCGTTCGCGAAAAAGAAACCACTGGACTTAATGTTTAAGTTCTGGAAATGGCACTTCGTCCCATTTTCCATTTTTGACGGATTGGAGCTCGGGAAGAGGCAATTTTTGGGAGACTGTCAGAGAAAACATCGGGGTAAGTGTTCTTAACTCAATTTTGGGTAGATTACCCGAATCTATCACTGTTTTTAACTTTTAATTGGCGATTTAAATTGGAAACATCTGAAAACCCTCTTGGATGGATTTAAGGATTTGAGGGTCGAACTGTTATCGGAATTTAGTCATTTTGGTATGGTTAGACTCGTGGTTGAATGGGCGTTCATATTTCTTAACTTTCGCAGGATTTTGAGTTAATTTCAGATTTTTATTTAAAATATAGTATTTTCTTATGAAATTGATTCTATAATTCTTGTTGACTGTATCGAATTAATTATGACTAGATTCGAGTCGATTGGAGTCGGAAAATCGAGGACAAGGCATACTACTTGATTAAATTGGAGCAAGTCGAGATAAGTGACATGTCTAATCTTGTGTGGGGGAAATTTCTCTTAGGACTGGTATTGATGTGATAATTGTAATGTGTTGAAAGTCGTGTACACGAGGTGACAAGTGTGTACACTGGCTAAACATGGAAGATTATATATTTAAATTGTGTAGATCACTGTTGCATATTAATTAAATAATTTTACCTTGTTATATTCTTCATCATTGATTAAATTCTTTTTTTATATTTTAAATTTGCTTGACCTTTTCCTGCTAATTGTTTTACCTGTTTAGTTGAAACTTGGTTTCTGTTATTCTGTGTATTATTTGAAGGTTGATTTTCTTTAAATTAAATATTATTAATATGAAGTATTTGACATTTTAAATTTGGTATTGAAGCAATGTATTAAAAATATTTAAATATTATTTTGTTGAGTGATTTATTCCCGAATATTTTTTTGAGATTTTGTACTCATTGTGATTGAGCTGTGAGCTCCCTGTTGTGGAAACATATTATTGATGTTGTTATTTTCACAAATATAATTATTTGGGCACTTGAGGTGCAAATTGTGATATATTGTGATATAGGTCTGGGTGTTGAAACACATGCAGTAGGGTGGCTTGATACGCGTAGCTAGTAGGAGAACCACTAGAAGTCATGCGGTGTAATAAGGTTGGCTAAAACGCGGGATGCTATTTCGGGAAAATATTCTCTTTAAAATAAATTGTGAAGGCTAACGCGGTAATATAAGGAAATGAGATATTGTGAATTTATTTATGATTTGGGACTACGAGGCGGTACCTCGGAAGTTCCCTTGTTGATATTGATTTATGGCCGCAGCTGCCTTTGATTATTGTTGTGATTTTCTTAAAGTTAAAAAGAATTCTATTTTGATCCCACGAGGTATTATTTGCCATTATTTTGCGTAGTTAATTGGTGACATACTACTTACTTGATTCATTTCCATTGTCATTTCATTTTTATTATATTACTAAACACATCATGTCATTTATTATTCCAGTAGGGCCTGACCTAACCTCGTCACTACTCTACCGAGGTTAGGTTTGGCACTTACTAGGTACCGTTGTGGTGTACTCATACTACGCTTCTGCATATATTTTTGTGCAGATCCAGGTACATCCTACCAGTCCAGACATCAGTGAGCTACCTGTGTACAGAGACTTCGAGGTAAATCTACCCGCGTCCGCAGACTCCGGAGTCCCCTTCTATCATTATTATGTTGCTTCCTTATTTTCCTTAGACCCTAATATATAGATATATTGAGGATAAATTCTTAGAAGCTTGTGACTTATTTCTACCGGGTTTTGGGAGCTGTAATTATGTGAATTTGAAGATTATTTATTTCAAATTTCTATTATTATTCCGCATTGATAGGCTTACCTAGTCTTAGAGACTAGGTGCCATCATGACTTCCTACGGAGGGAATTTGGGGTTGTGACAAGTTGGTATCAGAGCTCTAGGTTCATAGGTGTTATGAGTCACAAGGAGGTTTAGTATAGTCTTGCGGATCGGTACGTAGACGTCTGTACTTATCTTCGGGAGGCTATGGAACTGTTAGGAAAATATTCACTTCTTTGATTCCTTATCGTGCGCACTTTTGACTTCAAAGTTCTAAACCATTGTCTTTCTATTCTCTCACAAATGGTGAGGACACGCATAACTGGATCCAATGATCAAATACTCGCGCCCCCCGTTGGAGCCACAAGAAGCTTGGGCCAGGGCAGAGGCCGAGGAAGACCGCGCGGTGCAGCCAGAGCACCTGCACGAGCTACTGCAGCAGAGCCACCAGTAGCTCCAGTTGGAGAGCAGGCACCTGAGATGCCTGTTACTACTCCTGCACTTCAGGAGACCCTTTCCCAGTTTTTGAGCATGTTTTGCACTCTAGCTCAAGCAGGGTTAATTCTACTTGCTCCTGCCATATCTCAGGACGGGGGAGGAGCATAGACTCCCGCCGCCAGTACTCTAGAGCCATGGGCCCAAGTTGACCATGCCCCAGAGGTTATACCAGTATAGCCAGTTGTCCCAATTCGGCCTGAGATTAGGACAATAGTTTCAGAGGGGGAGCAGCTTAGGATCGAGAGGTACAAGAAGTACCACCCTCCCACTTTCAGCGGTTTAGCTTTAGAGGATGCTCAGGGTTTTCTGGAGGAATGTCACTGTATCCTTCGTACCATGGGTATTGTGGATTCCAGTGGGTTTTCTTTCACGGCATTCCAGCTTAGAGGAGCAACCTACCAGTGGTGGCGGGCATATGAGTTGGATAGTCCGGCTGAGGTAGCTTCACTCACTTGGACCAAATTCTTAGCTATGTTCTTGAGGGAGTATGTTCCTCAAAGTCTTAGAGATGCATGGTGCGCAGAGTTTGAGCAGCTGCACCAGGGTTCTATGTTCGTGGCAGAATATGCGGTCCGATTCAGTGATTTGGCTAGGCATGCACTAGCCTTAGTTGCGGCTGTTCGAGAGCGGGTTCGCAGGTTTATTGAGGGTCTCCACCCTAGTATCAGATTTAGTATGGCTCGAGAACTAGAGATGGACATCACATACCAACAGGTGGTATCAATTGCTAGGAGATTAGAAGGTATGCGGATCCGGGAGAGGGAAGAGAGGGAAGCTAAGAGACCCCGTGATTCTGGCACATATAATAATTCTCATGCCCCAGCTGCAGCCCGTCATGGTAAAGGCTATGTGAGCCGTCCTATTCATTCAGCACTTCCAGCTTCCAGTGGTATTCCGACTACTCCCAGACCTCAGGTTCCATATTTGAGTATGGTGACACTCGTCATATTATGAGAGATTGCCCCAGACTTAGGATGGGTGCACCTCCATAGATTTCTTAGGCCCCACCTATTCCACTGGGCCCTCAAGCTTCTCAGGCTATGATTACTGCACCAGTTGCCACTCCACCTGCACAGATAGCCAGAGGTGGAGGTCGGACAGGTAGAGGTCGCCCTAGAGGTGGAGGCCAGGCCAGATATTATGCCCTTCCTGGTAGAACAAAGGTCATTGCATCTGATTTTGTTATCACAAGTATTATTCCGACTTGTCATAGAGATGCATCAGTCTTATTTGATCTAGGCTTTACTTATTCTTATGTGTCATCTTATTTTGCCCTGTATTTGGGCGTATCCTATGATTCTTTGAGTTCTTTTGTTTATGTATCTACACCCTTGGGTGTATCCATTATTGTGGACCGTGTGTATCGGTCATTTCTTATTGTTATCAGTGGTTTTTAGACCAGAGCTGATTTATTATTGCTCAGTATGGTGGATTTCGATATTATGTTGGGCATGGACTGGTTGTTATTCCAAGACGGTGACGTTGGCTATGCCAGGTCTACCGCGGCTAGAGTGGAGAGGTACCTTGGATCATGTTCCTAACAGAGTGGTTTCATTTCTTAAAGCTCAGCGAATGGTTGAGAAAAGGTGTGATGCGTATCTGGCCTATGTGAGAGATGTTAGTGTTGATACTCCTACCGTGGAGTCAGTTCCTATAGTAAGGGATTTTCCTGATGTATTTCCAGTGGATCTTCCAAGTATGCCACCCGATAGGGATATTGACTTTGGCATTGATTTGTTATCGGCACTCATCCCATTTCTATTCTACCATATCGTATGGCCCCAACAAAGTTGAAAGAATTAAAAGAACAGTTGCATGAGTTGCTTGATAAGGGCTTCATTCGGCCCAGTGTATCGCCTTGGGGTGCTCCTGTCTTATTTGTGAAGAAAAAATATGGTTCTATGCGGATGTGTATTAATTACCGCCAGCTGAACAAGGTTACAGTGAAGAACATGTATCCATTACCACGTATTGATGACCTATTTGATCAGCTTCAGGGTGCCAGAGTGTTTTCTAAGATCGACTTGCACTCAGGCTATCATCAGTTGAAGATTCGGGAGCCAGATATCCCGAAGACTGCCTTTAGAACTCGGTATCATTATGAGTTTCTTGTAATGTCATTTGGGCTGACAAACGCCCCAGCAGCATTTATGCATTTGATGAACAGTGTATTTCAACCTTATCTTAACTCCTTCGTCATTGTATTTATTGATGACATTCTGGTGTATTCCCGAAGTCAGGAGGATCATGAATAGCACTTGAGAAATGTGCTTTAGACTTTGATAGAAAAGAATTTATATGCAAAAATTTTGAAGTGTGAATTCTAGCTTGATTCAGTGGGATTTTTGGGTCATATAGTTTCGTGCGAGGGGATCAAGGTAGATCCGAAGTAGATTGAGGCAGTGCAGAGTGGTCCAGACCGTCCTCAGCTACGGAGATCCAGAGTTTCCTTGGTTTGGCAGGGTATTATCGCCAATTTGTAGAGGTTTTCTCTTCTATTGTTGCATCTATGACCAAATTGACCCAGAAGGGTGCTCCGTTCAGGTGGACCGAGGAATGTGAGGAGAGCTTCCAAAAGCTCAAGACAGCTTTGACTACAGCCCCAATATTAGTATTACCTACAGGTTCAGGGTCTTATATTGTGTATTGTGACGGATCGCGTATTGGTCTCGGCGTAGTGCTGATGCAAGATGGTAGAGTGATTGCCTACGCGTCCAGACAGTTAAAGGTACATGAGAATAATTATCCGGTCCATGACCTTGAGTTAGGAGTAATTGTTCATGCCTTGAAGATTTGGCGACATTATTTGTACGGTGTCCATTGTGAGGTCTACACCGATCACCGGAGTCTACAGCATCTGTTTAAACATAAGGATCTTAATTAGCGGCAACGGAGATGGTTGGAGTTGCTTAAGGATTATGATATCACCATTCTCTATCATCCCGGGAAGGCCAATGTAGTGGTCGATGCCTTGAGTCGTAAGGCGGAGAGTTTGGGCAGCTTAGCATATTTACCAGTATCAAAGAGGCCTTTAGCCTTGGATGTGCAGGCCTCAACCAACCAGTTTGTCAGATTGTGTGATTTCTCAGTCTTCTATTTATGATTGTATCAGAGAGCGTCAGTATAATGACCCACATCTGCTTGTCCTTAAGGATACAGTTCAGCATGGTGATTCCAAAGAAGTCACTATTGGAGATGAGGTGTATTACGGATGCAAGGCAGGCTATGTGTACCCAATGTAGATGGCTTGCGTGAGTTGATTCTCCAGGAGGCTCACAATTCATGATACTCCATTCATCCGGGTGCCGCAAAGATGTATCAGGACTTGAGGCAACATTACTGATGGAGGAGGATGAAGAAGAACACAGTGGAATATGTAGCACGGTGTCTAAATTGCCAACAGGTGAAGTATGAGCATCAACGACCGGATGGATTGCTTCAGAAGTTGGAGATTCCAGAATGGAAATGGGAGCGGATCACTATGGACTTCGTTGTTGGGCTCCTATGGACTCAGAGGAAGTTCGATGCAGTTTGGGTGATTGTGGATAGATTGACCAAGTCAGCTCATTTCATTCCTGTGGTTACTACTTACTCTTCGGAGCAGCTAGCGCAGGTCTGTATTCACGAGATTGTCATACATCATGGCGTAACGGTATCCATCATCTCTGACCAGGGTATGCAATTTACATCACGGTTCTAGAGGGTTGTACAACAAGAGTTAGGTACTCGGGTTGAGTTGAGAACAATATTTCACCCTCAAACAGACGGACAATCCGAGCGCACTATTTAGATACTAGAGGAATGCTCTGCGCTTGTGTGATAGATTTTGGGGGTGCTTGGGATTAGTTCTTACCACTTGCGGAGTTTGCTTACAACAACAGTTACCAGTCGAGCATTCAGATGGCTCCGTATGAGGCCTTGTATAATAGGCGGTGTCGGTATCCAATAGGTTGGTTCGAACCGAGCGAGGCTGGGCTATTGGGTACAGACTTGGTTCAAGATGCCTTGGAAAAAGTTAAATTGATTCACGATCAACTTCGTACAGCCCAATCTAGACAGAAGAGTTATGCGGATCGGAAGGTTATTGATGTTGCATTCATGGTTGATGAGCGGGTCTTGCTCTGGGTTTTGCCTATGAAGGGTGTTATGAGGTTCGGGAAGAAGGGCAAGTTGAGCCCTAGGGATATAGGGCCTTTTGAGATTCTTGAAAGAGTTGGAGAGGTGGCTTACAGACTTGCACTACCACCTAGTCTCTCTGCAGTTCATCCGGTATTCCATGTTTCTATGCTTCATAAGTATCTCGGCGATCCATCTCATGTGTTAGACTTCAGTTCAGTTCAGTTGGATAAGGATCTATCTTATGTTGAGGAACCAGTGGCTATTTTGGACATGCAGGTTTGAAAGATGAGGTCAAAGAGCATTGCTTCCGTGAAGGTTCAGTAGAGGGGTCATCCGATCGAGGAGGCGACTTGGGAGACCGAGCACGATATGCGCAGCCGTTATCCTTATCTTTTCACTACTCCAGGTATAATTCTAAACCCGTTCGAGGACGAACGTTTATTTAAGAGAGGGAGGATGTAATGACCCGGCCAGTCATTTTCAAAGTTCTAACCTCGTTCCCCTATTTAATGCTCATTATGTGCTTTATAATTGTTATATGACTTGTCGGGGCAATTGGTTCGGGTCCGGTGAGATTTTTAGAATAAATTGGAACACTTAGTTCCAAAGTTTAAAACTTAAGTTGAAAAGGTTAGTTGGATGTCGACCTATGTGCAAATGATGTCGACCAATGTGCAAACGAACCCGGAATAGAATTTTGATGATTCCGAAAATTTTCATAGCTCTGTTATGTAATTTATGACTTGTGCGCAAAATATGAGGTCAATCGGACTTAATTTGATAGGTTTCAGCATCGAATGTGAAAGTTGAAATTCTTAAGTTTCATTAAGCTTGAATTGGGATGTGACTTGTGATTTTAGCTTGAACGGGGTTCCTTCTTCACGTTCGCGAAGGGGCACTGGGGCAGGCAAAGAATTTCTCTTCGCGTTTGCGAGGGGTGATGGCAGTATTCATCGCGAACGCGTGACGGAGTTCGCATTCGGTTAGAAGGGTGAGGCCAGGCTGGGGTATTGGGCATTAAAGATTCGCGTTCGCGAAGGCCAAGTTTGGTAAGTCATCGCGTCCGCAAGAGGACCCTCGCGTTCGCGAAGAGGAAAGATAGGCAGCACATTTTTGTGCTTCGCGAACGCGAGGCAAGGGCCGCGTTCGCGAAGAAGAAACCACTGGACAAAATGTTTAACTTCTGAAAATGGGACTTCGTCCTATTTTCCATTTTTGACGGATTGGAGCTCGGGAAGAGGCGATTTTTGGGAGATGTTTAGAGAAAACATCGGGATAAGTGTTCTTAACTCAATTTTGGTTAGATTACCCGAATCCATCAGTATTTTTAACATTTAGTTGGTGATTTAATTTGGAACAATTTGAAAATCCTCTTGGATGGATTTGAGGATTTGAGGGTCGAATTGTTATCGGAAAGTAGTCATTTTGGTATGGTTAGACTCGTGGTTTAATGGGCATTGATATTTCGTAACTTTTGCCGGATTCTGAGACGTGGGCCCCACGGACAACGTTTGAGTTAATTTCGGATTTTTATTTAAAAATGTAGTATTTTCTTATGGAATTGATTCTATAATTCTTGTTGACTGTATCGAATTAATTATGACTAGATTCGAGTCGATCGGAGTCAAAAAATCAAGGAAAAGGCATACTACTTGATTACATTGGACCAAGTCGAGGTAAGTGATTTGTCTAATCTTGTGGGGGAGGGTGTGGGGGAAATTTTCCCTAGGATTGGTATTGATGTGATAATTATAATGTGTTGAAAGTCATGTACACGAGGTGACAAGTGTGTACACTGGCTAAACATGGAAGATTATATTTTTAAATTGTGTAGATCACTATTGCATATTAATTAAATAATTTTACCTTGTTATATTCTTCATCATTGATTAATTTTTTTTTATATTTTAAATTTGCTTGACCTTTTCATGCTAATCGCTTTACCTGTTTAGTTGAAACTTGATTTCTGTTATTCTGTGCATTATTTGAAGGTTGATTTTCTTTAAATTAAATACTATTAATATGAAGTATTTGACATTTTAAATTTGGTATTGAAGCAATGCATTAAAAGTTTTTAAATATTATTTTGTTGAGTGATTTATTCCCGAATAGTTTTATGAGATTTTGTACTCATTGTGATTGAGTCGTGAGCTCCATGTTGTGGAAAAATATTGTTGATGTTGTTATTTTGGCAAATTTAATTATTTGGGCACTTGAGGTGCAAATTATGATATTGATACGCATGTGGTGGTATAAGGTCTGGGTGTTGAAACGCCTGCGGTAAGGTAAAGGTGGCTTGATACGCGTGGCTAGTAGGGGAACTACTAGACATCATGCGGTGTGATAAGAGTAGCTAAAATACGGGATACTATTTCGGAAAAAATGTTTTCTTTAAAATAAATTGTGAAGGCTCCCGCGGTGATATAAGAAAATGAGATATTGTGAATTTATTTATGATTTGGGACTACGAGGCGGTACCTCCGGAGTGCCCTTGTTGATATTAATATTGCAATTTGAGCTCGATAACTAAAAAAAAAATATTTTATTTTGTTAAAAGAAGTATCATTTCTACAACATGAAAAGAAATTACTCATTTTGTTGAATGCAAAAAAATATTTTTCTACATCATAAAAAGAAAATACTCAATTTGTTGAAATGAAAGAAAATAGTTTTTCTACATTATGAATAAAAAGTACTATTTTTTTGGAAAAGAAAGAAAATACTTTTTCTATATCATGAAAAGAAAGTACTCATTTTGTTGGAAAAAAAATACTTTTTCTATTTCAGAGAAAAATATTTAGTTTGTTGAAATGAAAGAAAATACCTTTTCTACATTATGAAAAGAAAGTACTCATCTTGGTGGGGAAAAAAATATTGTTTCTATTTCAGGAAGAGAATACTTAGTTTGTTAAAATGAAAGAAAATACTTTTTCTACATCATAAAAAGAAAGTACTCGTTTTGTTGAAACAAAAGAAAATACTTTTTCTACATCTTGAAAGAAAGTACTTATTTTGTTAAAACAATACTTTTTCTATTTCAGGTAAAGAAAATACTTTGTTTGTTGAAAAGAAAGGAATTACTTTTGCTATATCATGAAAATAAAGTACTCGTTTTGTTGAAATGAAGAAATAACTTTTTTCTACATCTTGAAAGAAAGTACTTATTTTGTTAAAAATAATTACCTTTTCTATTTCAGGAAAAAGAAAATACTTAGTTTATTGCAATGAAAGAAAATACATTTTCTACATCATGAAAAGAAAGTACTCGTTTTGTTTAAATGAAAGAAACTATTCTTTCTACATTATGAAAAGAAAATACTCATTTTGTTGAAAAAAATATTTTTTCTATTTCAGGAAAAGAAAATACTTAGTTTATTGAAATAATAGAAAATATTATTTTCTAAAGCATGAAAAGAAAGTATTCATTTTGTTGAAAATGAAATAAAATATATTTTTTTACATCACAAAAGAAAGTATTCGTTTTTTTGAATGAAAGAGGTGGGTGGGTGTGGTGGGGGGAAAAGGGTTGGGGATTGGGTAGGGGTGGTGGTTTGGGGGTGGGTTGGTGGGTATGGGGAATAGGTCAGAGAAGGTTGAAAAAGATTTTTGGAAAATGTTTTCCTTCTCTTGATAGGGAAATCATTTTCCTTCAATTGGAGGAAAATGAGTCCATGAGAAAAATATTTTTCAACATATTTAAGCCAACCAAACATGGAAAAATTGGAAAATATTTTCCTATATACCAAACACACCCACAGTAATATCATCAAGTACCCTCACTCTCAACCCCACTCAAGATGACTGGCTCAATGTCCTCACTCCATCTCACACACACACCCACAAAATCACTCAGCATTGTAGGGGTGCCTGGCTCAAAAGACCCTCACTAAAGTACGTATATATATATATATATATATATATATATATATATATATATATATATATATATATATATATCATTGTGCTTGTGCTCATTTGTCACAACCCCAAATTCCCTCCGTAGGATGTCGTGATGGCACATAGTTTCTAAGACTAGGTAAGCCTAACATACATGGAGAAATAACAGAAATAATAATAGAACTTCAAATTTAAACCAACTAGCTATAATAAAATAACTACACAATGCAGTTGACAATAACTCCAAAAATCTGGTGAGATTGAGTCATAAGCTCTGTATGAATTTACTGAACCATCCCTAATATATCATTGTCTAAGTAAAGAGTAAACAATACCAAAAGAAACAAGGACAGAGGGTGCATGTGACTCCAAGGCTTGCGGACCCCAAGGAGGTATAGCCAAATCTTTGATGCCTAGTCTGATATGAGATACCTGGATCTGCCCAAAAAGATGTGCAGAAGCGTAGCATAAATACACCACAATGATACCCAGTAAGTATCAAGCCTAACCTCGGTAGAGGAGTGACGAGGATAGGTCAAGACACCTACTAGGATAAGAAAATAAGCTGAACAAGTGTAGTACAGTCTAATACGGGAAACAAGGAAAATAAGGCAATAAAGAAATACAACAAGATAAGCTACAACAAGTACCCTCACTCTCAACCCCACTCAAGATGACTGGATCAATGTCCTCACTCCATCACACACAAAATCACTCAGCACTGTACGGGTGCCTGGATCAAAAGACCCTAACTAAAGTACGTGTATATATGTCAGTGTGCCTGTGCTCATTAGTCACAACGCTAATCTCCCACCGTAGGATGTCATGATGGCACCTAGTCTCTAAGACTAGGTAAGCCTAACATACACAGAGAAATAACAGAAATAATAATAGAACTTCAAATTTAAACCAACTAGCTATAATAAAGAACTACACAATGCAGTTGACAATAACTCCAAAAAATTAGTGAGATTGAGTCATAAGCTCTGCATGAATATACTGAACCATCCCTAATATATCATTGTCTAAGTAAAGAGTAAACAATACCAAAAGAAACAAGGACAAAGGGTGCATGTGACTTCGAGGCTTGCGGACGCCAAGGAGGTATACCTTGAAGTCTCCGAGAGGTATAGCCAAATCTCTGATGCCTAGTCTGATATAAGGTACCTGGATCTACCCAAAAATATATACAGAAGCGTAGCATGAGTACACCACAACGGTACCCAATAAGTATTAAGCCTAACCTCAGTAGAGGAGTGGCGAGGCTAGGTCAAGACACCGACTAGGATAAGAAAATAAGTTGAACAAGTGTAGTAGAGTCTAATACGGTAAACGATGAAAATGAGGTAATAAAGAAATACAACAAGATAAGCTATAACAAGTACTGTCACTCTCAACCCCACTCAAGATGACTGGATCAATGTCCTCACTCCATCACACACACAAAATCACTCAGCACTGTACGGGTTCTTGGATCAAAAGACCCTCACTAAAGTACGTGTATATATGTCAGTGTGCTTGTGCTCATTTGTCACAAAGCCAATCTCCCACCGTAGGATGTCGTGATGGCACATAGTCTCTAAGACTAGGTAATCCAAACATACATGGAGAAATAACATAAATAATAATAGAACTTCAAATTTAAACTAACTAGCTATAATAAAATAACTACACAATGTAGTTGACAATAACTCCAAAAATCTGGTGAGATTGAGTCATAAGCTCTGCATGAGTATACTGAACCATCCCTAATATATCATTGTTTAAGTAAAAAGTAAACAATACCAAAAGAAACAAGGACAGAGGGTGCATGTGACTCCAAGGCTTGCGGACGCCAGGGAGGTATACCTTGAAGTCTCCGAGAGGTATAGCCAAATCGTTGATGCCTAGTCTAATATGAGATACCTGGATCTACCCAAAAAGATATGCAAAAGCGTAGCATAAGTACACCACAATGGTACCCAGTAAGTATCAAGCCTAACCTAGGTAGAGGAGTGACGAGGCTAGGTCAAGACACCTACTAGGATAAGAAAATAAGTTGAACAAGTGTAGTACAGTCTAATACAGGAAACGAGAAAAATGAGGCAATAAAGAAATACAACAATATAAGCTACAACTGAATTTAGAGCAATAAAGGCAACACGGAAGAAACACATAATAATAACATCAAGAAAACAATGCGGGGAACTACAAGTGAGGTAAATGAAATATAATCAACAAGAATCACAACCGAGGTACCGCCTCGTATTCACTTATCACAATTTCAATCACAATCTTTATTTATACCGTTGCGTGAGCCTTACATTTAGATAGTTTGAAAATATTTTTTCCGAAATATCTACATGCACTTTAGCCCACCACCACATGGCTTCAAGTAATTCCCTTGCTAGCAACACGCAGATAAATCCCACCTTATGCCGCCGCATGCACATTAACCTCTATCCCTATACCGTCGCATGCGCATCAATATCACAACACAATCACAACTTGTACCACAAGTGACCATGTGCCACAACTTGCCAAAGGAATCAACAATACTAATGTTTACACAATAAATAGCCCATGGCTCAAATACAATGTGTACAAGTGTCTCAATAATAGCAAATTGAAAGTGAATAGCTTAACAAGAATGGCATTTCAACAATTAAAAACATTGCCTCAAAGTGATCACGACTTTTACAACTTCAACACCCATAACTCAACATGAATCTATTACATGAAACTATAACTTCAAGTAAACAATTTAACAATTAAAGGAGTAACAGACAACAAGGAAGGCAGTAACTTCAACTAAAGCCTATAAGAGCAAATAACAAGTAAAAGGTGGAACAAGTGTTAACAATGTCAAATAAGGCATGTGAGGGTAGATAAATACATGTAAGGGTAGACTAATAATAAAAAATATAACATGCTCTGACAATTCAATTAAAGGCATGAAAAGAGTCCAAATCGCCTAAACCGATCAAATACAACATATAGACCGTGTACCCACTCGTCACCTTGCGTACACGACTTTCACATATCACAATTAGCACAATCAACTCAAATCCTAAGGGGTAGTTCCCCTACACAAAGTTAGGCAAGATACTTAACTCAAACAATCTAACTCAATCCACTAGTAAGCCTTTTCCGCGAATATCCAACTCTGAACGTCTCGAATCTAGCCAAAATAACTTTCTACCTTAAATACAAACCATAGGAAACTATTCTGGATAATAAATCTTCAATATTTAAAGAAAATTAAAAAGTTAATTCACAAAGTCAACCCTGGGCTTGCGTCTCAGAACCCAACCAAACTTACAAAATCTGAACACACATTCAATAACGAGTCCAACCATACTATAATTATTCAATTCCGACCTCAATCGACCTCCAAATCCTCAAATTATAGCTTACGAAGTTTTCATAAAATCCCCCAATTTTACGCAGAACACTAATTAAATGATAAACAAAATGATAGATTCATGTATAATAGTCATATCCGAGTCAACATCACTTACCCCAATCAACTCCTTGAAAATCTCTTCCAAAATCACCCAAAACTGAGGTCTCTAACAAAAACAAATAGTTTAAAACCCTCGATCTACCCCATTTTCAGCCCAGTGATTCCGCATTTGCGGTCCAACAACTACATCTGCGGCTCCGTACCTGCGGAAATTCCATCGCAGATGCGGCTTTTCATTAAGCCCAAGGACTTCCGCTTCTGCGGACAAGAAACACTCATGCGGACCCGCTTCTACAGACCAGTGTCCGCTTCTACGAGCCTGCTTCTGCAGCGCTCGACCGCATCTGCGGTCCAACACTAAAAGCCCAAATTCCGCATTTATGGTGGAACTCCCGCTTCTGCGGATGCGAATCTGCTCGTCTTCTTCCACTCCTACGAAACCTAAGCACCAGACCAAGTCTCGCTTCTGTATCTCTAAGGCCGCTTATACGGTGCCTCACCTGCGGCCCATAGTGCGCAAGTGCGATTGCACCAGACTCAGCAATGCTTCCGCAATCAACTATGTCCAAAATGAACCCGATTTTAATTTGTTTCACACCCGGGGACCCCGTACGAACATACCATCAAGTTCCAAAAGACATAACAAACCTACTCGAGACCTAAATTCACATCAAACAATATTGAATCAATGAATCGCAACCCAATTCAAACCTATTGAATACATGAACATTCAACTTCCAAAACTAACATCGATTCATACCAAACCAACTCCGATTGCCCTCAAATTTTGTGCACAAGTCATAAATGACACAACAGACCTATGGTGAGTGGTTTATCACTTATTTTCCCTTGTTTGGTTGGTGAGTGGAAAACTTTTTCCGGAAAATATTTTCTAGTGTTTGGTTAGAGAGTAGAAAAAAAAATTATACTAAAATATGTTTTTATGCTACTCTCCTAACCCTTTTCCCCCAAGAGTCCCCATGTTTCCTATGCTCCCCCCCCCCTCCCCAAACAAATAATACCTAACATTTTCAAGACTCTATTTTCTTTAAGAATTTAATTATTCTTCTAAAGATTCATACAAACCCAAAAATATAATGTGTTGTTTTAGTTTTTACCCAAAAACAACGTTGAATTTTGTGCTCCATAAAAGAAAATACTCTTTTTTGGTTGAAAAGAAAGTACTCTTTCTATACCATGAAAATAAAGTACACAATTTTAATGAAAAAAAATATTTTTCTACATCATGAAAAGAAAATACTATTTTGGTTGAAATGAAAGAAAATATTTTTTCTACATCATAAAAAGAATGTACTTTTTTGTTAAAATGAAAAAGAATCACCTTTTTTATCATGAAAAGAAAATACTCATTTCATAATATTAAAAAAATACTTTATCTATAACATGAAAAGAAAATATCTATTTAGGGTGGGGGTGGGGGTGGGTTGGTGGGGAAGGGTAATGTTGAAAAAGTATTTTGGAAACTATTTTCCCTTCTCTTGATAGGGAAAATATTTTCCTCCAATTGGAAGAAAATGAGTTCATGGGGAAAATATTTTCCAAAATATTTAAGCCAACCAAACATGGAGAATTGGAAAACATTTTTCGGAAAATATTTTCCTTCATACCAAACACACCCTAAGTGTCCCAATTCACTCCGAAACCTACCCGAAAACAAACCAACCACCCTGTAAAGTCACATAACCATAATATAACATAGAGAAGGTAATAAATAAGGGAACGGGGATAAAGTACTCAAAATGACCGGCTGAGTCGTTACATCCTCCCCCTCTTAAGACAAACGTCCATCCTCGAACGAGTATAAAGACATACTTGAAGTGATGAAAAGATGAGGATAACGGCTATGCATATCATGCTCGGTCTCCCAAGTCGCCTTCTTGACTGTTTGACCCCTCCACTGAACCTTCACTGAAGCAATGTTCTTTGACCTCAACTTCAGGATCTGCCAGTCCAAGACGGCTACCGGCTCGACATAAGACAAATCCTTGTCCAATTTGACTAAGCTAAAATCTAAACACATGAGACGGATCAGCATGATACTTCCGGAGCATGAAAACATAGAACATCGGATGAACTGCAGATAAACTAGATGACAATGCAAGCTTGTAGGCCACCTCTCCTACTCTCTGGAGGATCTCAAAAGGACCAATATACCTAGGGATCAACTTTCCCTTCTTCCCGAACCTCAGCACACCCCTCATGGGTGAAACTTGGAGCAAAACTCGCTCTCCAACCATAAATGCTATATCACGAACCTTCCGATAAGCATAACTCTTCTTGTAATGACCCAACCGGTCGTTTTACTTTCTAGAACATTGTTACCCTAAATAAGACTTCATGTACATGCTTTTACTATTTCATGACTTATGAGGATGGTTGGTTTGGGATTTGGAAGAGTCTGGGTTGGAATCGGAACCCTTGGTTCCTTAAGGTTGGCTTAAAAGGCAAAGTTTGACTTCGGTCAACATTTTTAGTAAACGACCTCAGAATTGGGATTTGACGGTTTCAATAGGTTCGTATGATAATTTTGGACTTCGGCGTATATTCGCATCGGATTTTGGATGACCCGGGAGTGCTTCGGCGCATAATAGTGAAAGTTAGTTCTTGAAAGTTTTAAAAAGTTCTTTAAATTTGGCTTGGAGAGGATTTTGGTGATATCAAGGTCCAAATGGAATTTTGAGACCGGTAATAGTTCCATAATGTCATTTAAGACTTGCACGTAAAATTTGGTGTCAATCAGAGTAGTCTAAGTATAATTCGACGTGTTTGGATCGATTTAGAAACTTGAAGTTCAAAGTTTGATCCAATTTGGTTTTGGGGTGTGATTCTTGAATTTGGTGTTGTTTTACGCATTTTGGGAGTTTGAGTAGGTCAGTATTATGATTACAGACTTGGTGGTGCCTTTGGACGGGTTCCCGAGGGGCTTGGGTGTGTTTCGGACCTCCCGGAGCTAAATCTGAGAAACCCGATTTTCCAGTTCTGGTTTCCTTCTTCGCATTCGCGAGAGGGCCATCGCGTCCGCGAAGAAGGATTTAGGGCAGTAGGAAAATTTCCCTTCGCTCTCTCGGTCAGGCTCATGCATTCGCGAAGCCATGTGAGCCTAGGCATTCGCGTTCGCGAACCCCACTCGCGTTCGCGTAGGGGAAATGGGGCCAGGGAGGGCCAGTGAACTTTGCTCTTCACGTTCGAAAAAGAGCTGTCACGTTCGCGATACTCAGTCAGTGTAGGCCTTCACGAATGCGAGGCTTCTTCCGCGTTCGCGAAGAAGGGCGTCACAGCTCGGCAGAAGCTTGTTTTAAATACGGGACTTAGGCATTTTTCTCCCATTTTTCACACACTTGGGTGATTTTAGAGCTTCAAAAAGGGAGATTTCAACCTAGCTATTAAGGGTAAGTAATTAATGCCTAATGTGAGTTTAATACATAGGTTATGGGTATATTGTAACATGTAAATTTGTAGAATTCATGGGTTAGATGGAAAACCTAGGATTTTGATAAAAATGAGATTTGGCCATAAAATTTGTTATGGAATTTAGTAAAAATCATATATTTATGTTCCTAAGGTTATGGGTAACAACTTTCTTTAAATATTTTCGGAATCCGAGCATGTGGGCTTGGGGTGAATTTTAGGAATCTTACAATTTAGTTTGGATAATCACTTAAATGGTAGAATTATGAACTTTTGAGCATAGATTGATTAGTTTATGTAATGTTTGACTAGCTTCTAGTTGTTTGGCGTCGAATTTGGAGGTTTGAGCGCATTCTTGAATTGGGAAGTAGGCTTTGAGACGAGGTAAGTCTTCTTTCTAACCTTGTAAGAGGGATTTAACCCCATAGGTGAATTAAATAAATGCTTGTACCTAATTGTGGGGGGCTACGTACGTACGAGATGACGAGAGTCCGTACGTATCTACTATTATGTTATTATCCGGGTAGTTTAGGACCTATAACATGCTATACTTGGAATGTTTGTGCCCTTACTTGCTAATATAATCACTTAGTCATGATAGAAATTGATAAAAGAATTGTATAAGGTTAAATTCACTTACTTGAAGGTTTGTATGAGATACTTGATTGTAAATGAGAAACTTGTGTTTTCGTGAAAATAATTGTTATTTGTGGATCGGGCCGAGCGCCTCAGTAGTAAATAGATGCATCTATGGTTCGTGTAATTCGACCCTCCGGCAGTGCACAATTTAATATTATGTTGGATCGGGCCATACGACCTCGACACAATTGTGCATGTTAATTATTTGGAACTCTCCGTGATTTATACTGCTTAAATGCCTTGAAATGTAAGTGGTTAAATGATATGACCGAAATTGAAATTTTAAATTTATGAAAGAAGTACTTATCTCTTCCTGTTATTGAATTGTCAGAATTATTCATGATATTTATGCTTAGCATAACACTTTAATTACATTATTATTGGCCCTAGTAACTGTCAAGTCGACCCCTCGTCACTACTTTTTTGAGGTTAGGTGGGATATTTACTGGGTACATATTGTTTATGTACTCATACTATGCTTATGTACATAATTGTACAGGATCTGAGGCTGGTGCATCTAGTTACCCGCCCGGCGCGCATACCTGATCTTGGACCGAGACTTCACGGTGAGCTGCCCCTTCTGAGCCGTTCAGTAGCATGCTGGAGTTTCTCTTTTGTTTTTATCTATCTATTCTATTTCAGACAGTAGTATAGTCATCTTTTGTATATTCTACTAGTTGCCCACACACTTGTGACACTAGATCTTGGCACGTATTAGTAGACTTTAATTTTTGGGTTGTAATTCAATAGTTATAACTATTTTTAGATGTTTCCGTTTGTTTGCCTTAAAAATCCTTTATTTATCAAATGTTTTAAATGTAAGTAAAGATAAATGTTGGAATTGCTTAATAAACAAAAATGGGAAATCACTAAGTATTTCATTGTTGGCTTGCCCAGCAACGGTGTTGGATGCCATCACGGCCTATCATAGAGTTGGGTCGTGACACTTCTGCCTAGACTGTGTTTTACGAAGCAGATCCTGGATCAACTTGACCTTCTCCAAGGAATCTCGAACAAAATTTGTGCTCAACAATCTAGCATCACCTAACTCAAACCAACCAATTGGAGAACAACATCGCTTCCCATATAGGGCCTCATATGGAGCCATCTGAATACTCGACTGGTAGTTGTTGATGTAGGCAAACTTCACAAGCGGCAAGAACTAATCCCAAGAACCCCCAAAATCCATAACACAGACACGAAGCATATCCTCTAAGATCTGAATGGTGTGCTCGGACTGTCCGTCTGCCTGGGGTGAAATGATGTACTCAACTCAACCCGTGTGCCTAAGTCACGCTGTACGAGTCTCCAGAAGTGCGAAGTAAACTGTGTGCCTCGGTCAAAGATAATGGATACGAGCACAGCATGAAGTCGAACAATCTCATTGATATAGATCTGAGACAGCTGCTATTAAGAATAGGTAGTCACCACCGGAATGAAATGAGCCGACTTGGTCAACCTATCCACAATTACCCATAATCAAATTTCTTCTGAGTCTGTCAGAGCCCAACAACGAAGTCCATGGTAACATGCTCCCATTTCCACCTCGGGAATCTCAAGTCTCTGAAGCAAACCTCCTGGCCTCTGGTACTCATACTTCACATACTGACAATTTAGGCACCACGCTACATATTCCACTATGTCTTTCTTCATTCTTCTCCACCAATAGTGCTACCTCAAATCCCGATACATCTTAGCGACATGTGGATTAATGGAGTACCGCGAGCCGTGGGCCTCCTGAAGTATCAACTCACGTAACCCATCCACATTAGTCATACATAATCGTCCTTGCATCCGCAACATACTATCATTTTCGATAGAAACCTCCTTGGCATTGTCGTGCAGCATCGGGTCCTTGAGGATAAGCAAATAGGGGTCGTCATACTTATGCTCTCTGATGCGCTCATATAAAAAAGATCGAGAAACCACGCAAGCAAGAACTCGATTGGGCTCGCAAACATCCAATCTAACAAAATGATTGGCCAAGGCCTGAACATCAATGGCTAGTGGCCTCTCTACTACCGGTAAATATGCCAAACTACCCATATTCTCTTCCTTTCAACTCAAGGCATCGGCCACCATATTGGCCTTAGCGGAATGATATAGAATAGTGATATCTGTAATGGCCTGACAGGTCATTTTGAGAATTAGCATTCAGTTCGGTGGCTTAAGATATCGAGCAGCTTAGTATTGTGTATCATGACTTGCATGTGTTAGAAGCTTAAGTGGCAAGAGTTGATCGGAGTTTGACTTTTAATGTAGACGACTCTGGAATGGTATTTTGATGATTCCAATAGCTTTATATGGTGACTTTGGACTTGGGCATATGCCCATATTTGCATTTGGATGTTGCTAGAATGTTTCTGCACTATTTGGCGAAAGTTGACAATTTGAAGGTTTGGAAAGTTCATAGGTATGAACGGGAGTGTACTTCGATATTATCGGGTTTGGATTATTTTCCTGAGAGTTGGAAAAGGTTTGATATGTCATTTTGAATTTGTATGCAAAATTTGGGTTCATTACGGATTGGTTAAGCTTGAATCAGACACTTGGTTCGAAGTTCATCAACTTAAAAGATTGATGTTGATCGATGATTCGTGGTTTTGATGTTGTTATGTGGAATTTAAGGCCTCGAGTAGGTCCGTATTATATTTAGGAATTTATTGGTATGTTCGAACGAGGTCCAGAGGGGCTTGGGTGAGTTTCAGATAGGTTTGGGTTGGGTTGCGCTCGTTTTTTATGTTTCGACGTCATTTATTCAAGCATAAATGGTACCACATTAAATAAATGAGCTCCAATTTTTGCTTTGATTAAAGCATTAGATCTGTATCATAATTATAGAGCCATAGCAAAAGGAATCATCGAATTTGGACATCGCATGAGGGAGTTATGCTCATTTTAGTGTCATAGAAGAGAGCTGGTGTTGGTCCTTCATAGATTCGAAGTTGAGTCCGCATCTGCGACCCCGCAGGTGAAAAAAATGGTCTGTAAAAGCATAAATGACAGCTGGAAATGCGCAGGTGCGGCTTTTTGGGCGCAAAAGCCGAAATGCCTATGTATAAAAAATTAGATTGCGTTCTTTTGGTATTTTGAACATATCTTGAATTCTATAGCTCTAATTGAGGTGATTTACGCGTCGTTCTTCTCGTATTTTCATGGGGGTAATTATCTAATCTCATTTTTTGTATTTTAACATGATTCCAGTAGTTTATTTGTTAATTAATCCATATTTTGATTGGAAAATTGGGGGGGGGGTTATCAAAAACTTTTCTAAAGAGAATAATTGGGTTTTGATCATCGATTCGGAGCCAGAATTGGATGAAATTAGTATGGTTGGAGTCGTAACTGAATGGATTTTCAGAATTTGTGTGTTTTATCGAGTTTTGAGGTGCGGGCTTAGGGTTGACTTTTTTGGTTGACCTTTTAGTTTTCATTAAAGATCGAAACTTTATTATTCGAAATGATTTTCTATGGTTTTATTTATGATATTAAGTTATATTATCTAGATTTGAGCCATCTGTAGGTTGTTTTACCCGAGAAGGTCATTTTAGAGTATCGTTTTTGTCATGACTCAAAATTCACTAAAGGTCATGATGGCGCCAGACACCGCTGTCAGGCAAGCCAACAATAAATACTTAATTTGATTATCGTTTTAATATTTTGAAATCATATTTTTCTTCCATTAAATAGTAAAAGATGGAATTTGCAGAGTAAATGATAATATTTGTTTAACAATTTCAATACAGAATAACTCATAATCACCCCAAAACCCGAGGTCACAAGTGCATGGGCATCAACTAGGAATGTAAAATAAAATACAGCATATGTCCTGAATACAAATTTGGACAGGAGAAATATAAATACTTTGAAGGAGACTCTGCCAACTGCGGGTCGTAATGTGGAATGCAGCTCACGTAAGTCCCTGCATGCATACACGCCTCTGCTCTCACAAGGCCACTAGTCACATATGTACTTGCACAAAAATGTGAAGCAAGTGTAGTATGAGTATGTAATCAACGTTCTCTCAGTAAGTATCTAGCCTAACCCCGGAGGAGTAATGACGAGAGGTCGACATTGACACTCACTAGTGGTCCAAATACATCAGGTACAGTAAAGAGATAAGTAAATATGAGACAGAGTAAATAAATGAGGTAAACAAGTATAAATCACGTGATACAAATCCCCCCTCTTTACGAGGAACTCAAGCTCTCCATTAGAAATTTCATCCTTAACCGGAGCATATATATAGATATAGTGGATCTCATCAGATAGATTGTCATAACTCAAATCGGAAAATCTCACAGATACACTAGCTTCTTGCCAAGTATTACACACGATTCCATGAGGATATGATATAGGAAATGCCAACGAGTACAACCCGATCCAACATAAATATTTAAGTTGTGCACTGCCGAGGGTCGAACGGCACGAACCATAGATGCATCTATTAAACTGCCGAGGCGAACGGCCCGCTCCCATGAGAGTGTGGTACATAAATCTTGCCGAGGCGAACGGCCCGATCCCATAATAGTGAAATACATAATCCTACTGAGGCGAACGGCCTGATCCCATTAGAATAAGAAGCTTTGACGGGTCCTTGACCCCACTCACGAATAAATGTGTGAGTTGTAATTTCTTTAACAAAAACCTTTCAATGAAACATATATACCACGGAAACATGCCGTAAGAGGAGTAAAATTATTCGGTGACTAATCATGAACTCGTGAAGTCTCTACAATAGCAAGTCTAGTCTCAAGTAGTAATGTAAAACAGAGGAATTTAATAGGCGAGAGACTGCTCAAATAGTACAGCTATAGCATGATGTGAACTTAAGCCTACCCGGAGAATAACATGAATGTAGCTACGTACGGGCTCTCGTCACCTCACGCGTGCGTAGCCCCCACAACAAGTAGCGCACATCAATATACAACACCTAGGGGTAATTTACCCCTCACATATTTAGATAGGAGACTTACCTTGCTCCGAAATTCCATAACCGACTCCAAAGCCTCTCTAACACCTCAAACCAGTGCTCGTATCTCCAAAACTAGTCAAATAAGATGCAACCCAATCAAAATATACTCTAATACTCATAATTAATCAATTTATAACAATTTTCAACTCCGCTCGAAAAATCGATAAAGCAACCCTCGGGCCCACGTGCCCCGATTCCAAAAATATTCAAAGATAACCATTACCCATAACCTCACGAACTCAAATATATAATTTATTTCCAATTCCATGCCCAAATTCGTGGTCAAAATTCAAAAATACTAATTCTAGGTTTTCTATCAAAAATCCCACAATTTCTACCAATTTTCATGCTTGAATCCATATAAAAACCATATATTTAACTCAAAATAGGTGGGGATAACTTACCTTGCCATTGATGATAAAAACCTCCACTTGAACCTCTCCAAGAATCGCCCAAACCAAGAGAGAATGAAATAAAATGGGCCAAATCCCGTTCTTAAAAGAGCACACTGCCTAACGACCTCTCGCACCTGCGGTCATTTGACAGCTTCTGCGGTCCCGCAGGTGCGGCCAAAATACCACTTCTGCGGTCCTCCTTCAGGCCCCTCAACTCCGCATCTGCGGCCCCATACGCACTTCTCCACCTTCGCTTATGTGGCTTCACGTGCACAGGTGCGGTCCCGCTTCTGCGGAACTCGACTGCATCTGCGGTCCCAGCCTTCCCCAGCCAGAAGCGCTTCTGCGACCCTCTTAGCTGCTTCTGTGGCTCCGCACCTGTGGTCAAAACCTCGCAGGTGCCGTTACACCAGAAGACAGATGCTTCAGCTTTCCTTCCAACTACAAACTCGATCTGTTAACCATCCGGAATCCACCCGAGGCCCTTGGGACCTCAACCAAATATCACAACATATCCCAAAACACATTACGAACATAGTCGAGGCCTCAAATCACGCTAAACAATATTAAAACTACAAATCACCCTCCAATTCAAACTTAATGAACTTTAGAACTTCAAACTCTTATAATCGATGCCGAAACCTATCAAATCATGTCCGATTGACCTTAAATTTTGCACATAAGTCACATTTGACATGACGGACCTACTCCAACTTCCAGAATCATAATCTGACCCTGATATCAAAAAGTCCACTCCCAGTCAAACTTCTCAAAAACCTTCAAATTTCCAACTTTCGCCAAATGACCCGAAATGACCTACGGACCTCCAAATCCACATTTGGATGCGCTCCCTATACTAGATACACCATACGGAGCTATTCCCAGAATCAGAATCCCAAACGGACATCGATAACATTAAAATACACTTCAACCCAAATTTATGAAATCCTTCCAAAATGCCAACTTCCATAATAGGCGTCGAAACGCTCCCGGGGCATCCAAAACCCGATCCGGATATACGCCCAAGACCAAAGGTATCATACGAACCTGTTGGAATCTTCAAATCTTGATTCCTAGGTCATTTACTAAAAAATCACACCTTAGTCAATCTTTCCAACTTAAAGCTTCCGAAATGAGAATTTTCTTTCCAAATTAACTCTGAACTTTTCCTAAATTCAATTTCGACCACACGTACAAATCAAAATACCTGAAGTGAAGCTACTCACATCCTCAAACTGCTGAACGATGTGCTAGGGCTCAAAACGACCAGTCGGGTCGTTACAGTTTTAGCCAATTTGAGGTAAGTATTTTCCCTAACTTTGTGTGAGGAACTACCCCTTAGGATTGGAGTTGTTGTGTTATTTGTGTTATGTGAAAGCCGTGTATGCGATGTGACGAGTGCGTACTCGGACTTACATGTGAAAATTGACCGCTATAGACCCTTAGGCTTCTTTCATGTATTTATTTGAAATTATTAGCGCATGTTATATCCTTTTATTTGTCATGTTTACTTTCACATGCTTTATTTGAAGTTGTTACATGTCACATCCTTTACTTGTCAAGTTTACTCTTATATGCTTTATTTAAAGTTGTTACCTCTTTTATTATTATGTGACATCCTTTATCGTTGTTACATGATATCCTTTTGTTGCCAAGTTATTCTCATGCATTTAGACGTAGTTGCTAGTCCGTACCATCTCTTTCATTGTTAGCCTATTTCATACACTAGGATCCGAAGTTTGCCATTTCATGGAAATACCTTCATTATCGAGTTTATCCTTAAGCAATTAATTTAAGTTGAAGTTACTGAAAGTCCTTAATCTACTTGAATTCAAGTTATGCTTAAAGGAGATGTTGTTCATTGTTGAGTAATTTTCTCGTTCATTTTGTTGTTATTGAGATTCTATACACATTGTGTTGAGCTGTGGGCTATTTGTTGTGGAAATACTGATATTGTTGGTTCTTTTAGAAAGGTTGTGGCCTATGAGCACTTGTGGTACAAGTTGGTATGCCGTGTTGTTGTGATGTTATGACATGTAAATTATTGTGTGGATTGGTTGTTATTATCCGGAGCATAAGGGTGGCATTTCACTATTGTTATTATGTGGGCATAAGGTTGGCATCCTATTGTTGTCGATTGTGAGGAGTGATACGGGTGGCAATTGTGTTATTGTCCAGGTGGAGCGACCCTGGTGGCTATTATGCGGAGTAATACAGGTGGCTATCAGAGTGATACATATGGATAATGATATTGTGAGGGCGGAGTGATACGGGTGGCTATCAAAGAGATAAGGATGGAAATGTCAGGGATGATGTTTGATGGCCTGGAGTATTATGTTGACGATATTCATATAAACTAGTAAATTACATACATAACTTCAAAGGCAAATAGTTATACATATCCCAAAATCGATAGTACAGAGTCATAAGATCTACTGAAATACACTAGAATTTCTAAATACTATACTATTTTGATTTACAATTTAACAGTAGTATAAGGAAGTAAGATGGTGACTCCAAGGCCTGCGAGCACCAAGAAGGTATACCTTGAAATCTCCACCGTGCAGATGCAACCCTCAATATCACAATCAGAAATACCTGGATTTGCACAAGAATGTGAAGAAGAGTAGCATGAGTACTCCACAATGGTACCCAGTAAGTATCACGAGGCCAGGTCAAGACACCTACTAGACATAGAAACATGTACAAGATATGCATGAAGCTAACAATAGAAAGAAAATCAATGTAAGGCTAATGGAGGAAATATTATTGATTTACAACCAACAACGAAATAATAAAAATGCAAACGGCAGCACGTAGTAAACGGGTAATAGAGAAGCAACATAATCAGAACATCGATGAGATATGAATGAACTCAAATAAGGATGAACCAATGACAACTCAAATAATCAAATTGTTCCCAGAGCATGATCCTACAACAAGAATTACCCCGAGGTACCACACATCGTAAATCACAAATCATGGACCACAATTTCCAAATCTTACACGTATGGTACCTCGTGCCCACAATAACAATTACCTTCACACGGCAAGGCCCACGTGCTACCATGTACATTGCAACCGTAACAAATATCGATTAAAATGATTAAGAGTTATATTTAAAACCATAAAGCATAATAAAAATCTTGAATAAAGTAAGGCGTCAAATGAAATAATGAATTTATTTTAGAAATCAATTAAAGTAAAATAAAATATAATTTATACGGAATAGAGTATCATATGGGTTTAGTTTAGAAATCAATAAAATTGAGTAAAATGACATATTTAAACAAAGCATAACATTAGTTAAATTAACAAATTAAAGATAGAATTTGTTAAAAGATAAACTTGATAACAATTTTAAGTAAGGTGACCAATCACAGGGGTGTTGAGTATAGTTTGAGATCGAATTATATTAAAAGGGCGATAACCATTTAAAATAATAAGGCATCGAGTGAGATAGCAAGTTCTATCTTAAGAGACACATAGAATAAAGCATGTCAATAATTCTATTATTTAAATTGTTATGTTACCAAAAACTCAACAAAATATGATATAATGACAGCACACAATTAAATTCACATTGACAATGAATTTACCAAGTTATAACGGAGACACAGATTGGCATATTAAAGCAATATAACAAATCACGTAGAATGCATGACTCACACGAGAAGCCACAATCGTTCCAACACCAAGATAGCAACGAATAACCAAATACAATCAAAATGCGGATGAATGATTGAAGGAAGAACAATAATCGCTCCAATTAAACAAGTTGTCCCAACATAGAATGTACAACAATAATCACAACCGATGTACCACCTCGAAATCACATTTCACAAGGCATAATCACAATCTTTCCTTATATCACCGCATGAGCATCATATTTAGTTTTGAAAATATTTTTTTCCGAAATAGCTACACGCGGTTTAGCCACCTTATCTCACCGCGTGGCTTCAAGTAGTTCCCCTACTAGCAACACGCGTATCAAGACCACCTTATCTTACCGCATGCGTATCAACCCCTAGCCTTATATCACCGCATGCATATCAATATTACAACATAATTACAACTCGCACTACAAGTGCCCAATATGTCACAACTTGCCAAAAAGTCAACATTACCAATGTTTCCATAACGAATAGCCCATGGCTTAATCAAAATGTGTACAAGAATCTCAACAATAACAACATGAAATGAGAATAGCTCAACAAGAATGGTATTTCAACAATTAACAACTTTGCCTCAAAGTAATCACGGCTTTTACAATTTCAACACATATAACTCAACAAGAAGCTATTACATGAAACATCAACTTCAAGCAAACAATTTAAGGATTAAAAGAGTAACAGACAATAAGGAAGTCAATAACTTCAATAAAAGCATATAAGAGCAAATAACAAGTAAAAGGTTGAACAAGTGTTAACAATGTCAAATAAGGCATGTAAGGGTAGATTAATACATGTAAGGGTTGACTGACAATGAAAACTATAATATGCTATGACAATTCAATTAAAGGCATAAAAAGAGTCCTAATCACCTAAACCGGTCAAATACCACACATAGACCGTGTACCCACTCGTCACCTTGCGTATACGGCTTTCACATATCATAAATAGCAAAATCAACTCAAATCCCAAGGGGTATTTCCCCCATACAAAGTTAGACAAGATACTTACCTCAAACAAGCCAACTCAGTCCACTAGTAAGCCTTTTCCGCGAATATCTAACTCTGAACTGCTCGAATCTAGCCAAAATAACTTTATACCATAAATACAAAGCATAGAAAACTATTTCGGATAATGAAGTTGCAATATTTAAAGGCAATCAAAAGTCAACCCTATGCTCACATCTCGGAACCCGACCAAACTTTAAAAATCCGAACACCCATTCAATAACGAGTCCAACTATACTAAAATTATCCAATTTCAACCTCAAATCTACCTTCAAATCCTCAAATTATAGCTTACGAAGTTTTAACAAATGTCACGCCCCAACCTCGGGGAGCGCGACCGATGCTCAACCGAGATAACCCGGGAGATCAAGCCTGCTAGATTTCCTTCTACCCAACTCACCAATAAATAAAGAGGAGATAAGCTTCATTAATTAACACCAAGAGGGTTCATGAACAACACTAATTCCATCATCAATAGTTACTTCATTTATAAAGTCTCAAAATACCTACACTTTCATAGCTGAAGTGGAATATGTGATACACATACGATATTACTATCCTGACCTTCCCAATACCAATACACAACCCACACCATGTCTACAGAACCTCTAATACATACAAAAGAGTACAATGATAGTTCCGGCAACAAGGCTCCGGCTATACCTCAAAACATAATACACATACAACAAAATATGCACGACCCCGAAATGAAGTGGGGCAAACCAAGCCAACTGGGAAGAGAGTGTACCGCTATCACTAGTCAATGCCCTCCGTTGTGGAACCACCTGCATCCATTAAAGATGCAGCGTCCCCAGAAACATGGACTTTAGTACATGTCGAATAGTACTAGTATGAAAACCAAACACCTATGCAAGGACTTGGAAATATAACAGGAATATGATGAATCATGGTAACAATAGAAGGCTTAGTTAGCCTTTAAATCCATAGCAAATATATTAAGATATTTCAATAACATTTATGAATTCTTAAGTCGGGGATCCTCTATAACTATCTTTACACAGAGCGTCCCTACGGCCTCACCCAGATGTATGCGGGTGAAGGTGTATTCACAATGCCACAAACTCTACACAAAGAGGCCCTGCTGCCTCACCCCGATGTATGCGGGTGGAGGTGTATTCACAATACCACAACTTTACACAAAGCGGCCCTGCCGCCTCACCTCAATGTATGCGGGTGGAGGTGTATTCATAATGCCACATTTCGGATTCGCAATACGATAATAGTTGGTATAAAGAGTTCTCTTTCAAATAAACCATTTGGCACCTTTGGCCTTAGCAAGTGTAAGTTCACAAGGTCTTATTCAATCAGATTGATTTCATACAAGATCTTCTACCCAAAAGGGGTATAACATAATTAAGTCAAAATAGAGAATCATTAACACACGAGGGTTCTAACATGTTATGCCAATCGGGAATCAATTTTACTAGTTTGAATACCCCACATCATGGGATCAGATCAATAGCTTTTCGAGTTCGAGTACACACGATAAAATTTTATAAGGATTCGGGAATTCCGATTCTAGAAGAAGAGTTTAGCCTTCATACCTCGCTTTGAGCTTTCCTTAGTTCACTACACAGTTCCGAAAATCCTAGCAACTTCGATCTATTTAGAGACATAGCAAAATTGAACACAAATTAGGAATATATTCATGGTTTTAGCTCATTTGAGCATTTTATCAAACATTCAGTGTGCGAATTTGGTCACAAGGTTCTTCCACAACGTTTCCTTCACTCCACAACTAATTCAATACCAAGAGTTTACTCATACTAGTTCAATTACCTCCCCACCATACTCATAGCTATATGAACGCATAAATATCAACTCTCATACCCAAAAATAATACTCAAATTACCCATCTTCTACCCAAACTCAAAATTGAAGACTAGGGTTAGAACCTTACTTCTTGGATGAAAATCTTATGAGATTTCTTGTGAATTCTCCAAGTCTTGAGCAAGGATTGATGAACAATTAGCCTAGGGTTTCCTCTTCTCTCTCTAGAACACTCTCATTTCTTTCTAAAATATCAGATTTCTGCCTTCAAAATAAGCCCCGAGAGCTTTTAATCAAAATAGGGTCAAGTAACAAAAAATAGAAAAATGAAGCCCCGACACAGATCTGCGGTCTGCAAAATTGACCGCATAATGCCCCTCCGAAACTGGGCACTTCTACCTCCCTCTACGACCTGTCTACAGTCCGCAGACCAATTCTGTGATCGCATAATGCATCGCATAACTCCACTCTGGAAATATTCATGTTGGGTCTCCGATGGGTTGTGCGGCCCGCGAAATGATTAAGTGGCCGCATAATGGACCACATAATGGTCCAAAGGTTTGCCCAGATTTCTGCTTCAGTTTGCGGCAGATCTGCGGTCCGCAGATCAGTTCTGCGACCGCAGAATGGACCGTAAAATTGCCTTGCACTTCCAAACAATTTCTTCAACTCCCCGATGCAATGTTAAACTGGCCAAGTCTCGCTTTAGCGGCTCTGAGGCTGCTTCCGGTGCCGCACCTGCGGCCCATAGTGCGCAGGTACGATTGCACCACACTAATGCCGAATCATACCAAACCAACTCTGATCGCCCTTAAATTTTGTACACAAGTCACAAATGACACAACTGACCTATTCCAACTTCCGGAATCGGAATCCGACCTCGATATCAATAAAGTCAATTCTCGTTCAAACTTCTTAATCTTCCAAACCTTCAATTTTTCAACCTTCACCAATTCAAGCCAAAATGACCTGCAGACCTCGAAATCGATATTCGACATACGCCTAAGTCCAAAATCACCATACAAAGCTATCGGAATAATCAAACCCCATTTCGGAGCCGTCCACACAAAAGTCAAACTCCGATCAACTTTTTCAACTTAAGTTTCCAACTTTGGGACTAAGTGTCCCAATTCACTTTGAAACTTACTCGAAACCAAACCAATCACCCCGGCAATTCACATAACCATAATAGAACATAGAGAAGGCAATAAATAAGGGAACGTGGCTAAAATACTCAAAACGACCGGTCGAGTCGTTACATCACTGCTGGTATGTCAGACTCCGGAGGGATAGATCCTGCCCCAAGTGCTAATCAAAAGCCAATATAGCCTACTGCGGCGTGCATCCCAATCCAATTAATAATAAGACAATAAGGACTACTGCGGCATTCAGCGTGATCCATAGTAACACTCTCAACATGGCTCTATGGACCACCTCACTCATCAACCTCTCAAGTCTCGAGGGCTTACAACCTCGTCTCACTTAGCGCAAACAATACCACATATGAAACAACAACAACAACATGTGATAAAATAATGAATAATGAACAGACTGAGATATGATATGCAGATGAAGAATGATGACTGAGTGTATAACTTACAGTTGAATCAGATAGCTCAAAACAACAGAAATAGCCTCATTAGGTCTCAAACAAATAACCACATAGCCTAAACATGATTTCTAACATGGGTCACAACTCAGGTAACAAAACAAATAGGGGAAACACAGATATAATAGGATGTGATAGCAAAACAAGTACGGTAATAGTCTAAAAGTCAACTTGAATAATGATTACGTCGGTGTACACCCATATACTTATCACCTAGCATGTGCGTCACCCCAATGCATCTCATATAACATAGTTCCCAAGGTTAAATACCCTCAAATACAAGTTTAGAAATATTACTCACATAGAACAAGCCAAATCAAATACCGAGCAATCCAAACAATACTCTAGAAATGCCATCCCACACGAATCATCCTCCAAATAGCTCGATACTAGCCAAGAGCAACTCAAAAATATCAAATAATGCCAAAGGAAATCAACCCAAACGATAAAGGTCAAATTTTAATCAAAACTCAAAGTCAACCAAAAAGTCAATCCGGGACCGTTCCTCGGAACCCGATAAAATTCATAAATTCGGACAACCCATTCAATTATGAGTCTAACCATACTAATTTCACTCAAATACGATTCTGAATCGATGTTCAAATCTAAAATATTCACATTAGAAAAAATTAGATAAAACCCCCAAATTTCTCTTCTAAAATCATCAATAAAATGCTAACATCGAAGATGGAATCATGAAATATAATAAAAACCAAGTCAAAAATACTTACCCAATTCATGAGGAGAAAATCCTCTCCAAAATCGCCTAAATCTGAGCTCCATAACTCAAAATGTGATAAAATAAATCAAGGGTCCGAAATAGAGTACTTATAGATCTTCTCCAGGGATACCCTTCGCGAACGCAAAAGAATGCTCACATTCGCGATGAACAAAAATGCACAACAACCAAATAACTCTACTCATTCGTGGCACAACCCATGCGAACACGATGAACACCCCTGCAATACTTTCGCGAATGCGTCGCCTCCTGCGCTAAATGGTTCGAAACTATCTCGAAACTCACCCGAGACCCTCGGGATCCCGTCCGAACATACCAACAAGTCCCAAAATATAACACGAACCTACTCGAGGCCTCAAATTACCCATAATAATATCAAAACCACACATCGCACCTCAAATCAAACTTAATGAACTTTTGAACTCTCAACTTCCAAAACTCGTGCCAAACCATATCAAATCAAATCGGAATGACCTCAAATTTTGCAAACAAGTTTCAAATGACATAACAAACTTATTCTAACTCCAGGAACAATAGTCCGAACCCGATATCATCAAAGTCAACTCCCAGACAAACCTATGAACTTTCCAAACCTTCAAATTGCCAACTTTTGTCAATTGTGACCAAAACCTTCTAGAAGCCTCCAAATGAAAAATATGGGAATACACTCATGTCCAAAATCACCATCCTGAGCTAATGGAACTATCAAAACTTCGATCCGAGGTCAAATTAACAAAAGTCAAACTTTGTCAACTCTTCCAACTCAAGTCTTCCTAGTTGAGGATCATTCTTCCAAATCAATCCTGAATCACCCGAAAACCAAAACTGACGATACACACAAGTCATAATACTTCATATGAAGATACTCATGCCCTCGAACCATTGAACGGAATTCAAATGCTCAAAATGACCGGTCGGATCGTTACATTCTCCCCACTTAAACATATGTTCATCCTCAAACGTGACAAGAGTCATTCCTAAGTCATCATAACACTGTATAAACTCACCATGCACATACCCATGGGTGATACCACGTCACCATAATCCATGCAAGCCTAAAAACACAACATAACTAAGGATCCCCACTTCAATCTTAGCCCATAACCTCAAAATGAAATCTCCAACATTCAGAATCCATTACAAGACCTGATTCTAGCATCCGAACAATGTGCAAGTCTAAATAAGTTGTACCAAGCTATAACCATAACCCAAGATATAATCACATGATATATCGCATAACCCATATACCCACAACAATAACTTCTGATCACAATAGTTGTCCATTAACAAACTCAGTACCGGTAACAACCCTCATATCAACTGAAACCTTGTTTTGAACCATCGTACACTACCAATGATGAAAGGAACATGCATATACTCACAACCACTCATTGGTCCAACCACTCGTGGAGCTCTCTCACCCGACAAGGACCATAGCCAAATTCTAAGATGACTAGTGTCATTATTCTTCCAAACATACTATAATCACATCCGATAGTACTCATTCCAGGTCCATTAACCTCATCTTATCAAGTACAAGATAATCGACTGATACGCCACACCCACACCAGTTCGAGCCACATACCATGCAATCGGTGCACCAAACAAGCAACAACTCTAATATATCCAAAAATGGAAAGAGAATCGAATGAGAGAACTATTTTGCAAGCTCAACAAATACCACCCCAAGCACAATGCTATGAACCCATCGCACATAGTAGAACCAATACATATGAATCTAACACAAAGGGTCATATCCCAGCAAAACACCACTTGTCACGACCCCAATTTCCTTCCGAAGGGCGTCGTGATGGCACCTAGTCTCTACGACTAGGTAAGCCTAACAAATAACAACAACTGAACAAATATATAATAACAAGTTACTGAAAATGACTAAATAATAGATAAAATCTCCTGAAAATAGAATCTCACAAATACGCACCCCAAACCCGGTGAGACTGAGTCATAAATTCTATAGAATGCAACAAGAGTACTACTATATCACTGTCTGAAAGGAAATACAATAGTATTGAAAATAAGGGAAGGTGGCTCTGTGGCATGCGGACGTCGAGCAGGCATACCTTGAAGTTCCGATAAAAGTAGCTAGCAGGAAATCTCTATCAACCGGCACGAGCAGATGTACCTGGATCTACAAAAACAATGTGCAGAAGCATAGTATGAGTACACCACAATAGTACCCAGTAAGTATCAAGCCTAACCTCAGTAGAGTAGTGACGAGGCCAGGTCAAGACACCTACTAGGATATGAAATAGACGGTATAAAAATGTAATACAGATAAGTAACGGAAAGTGAAGAATAACTGATACGGAACAAGATAATAGAAAGAACTAGTATAGGAAGCTAACAATAGAAATAGCATAAAGGAAGTAACTAAAGTGCTACAATGATCATGTACGGACTACAACTGCTAGAATAATAAAGAATAAAGCAACAACAAATATTCCTTCCACAACACCTTGCAACATGAAACGAACAACAAGAAACACAACGACAAGAATATCAACAACAATAATGGATGGAAAAATGCTCAATAGGATAGATGTTTCAACAATAACCAACATCGCCTCAACGTATTAATAACTTTCACAACCTCCACACCACATAACTCAACAATGAGAAAATAATGTATATCCTCGATACTAGATAAGACTAACTCATAATAAAGGAAATAATATTCAACAATGAGTATTAAATAATGGAAGACAACAAGTAAAGGGGTAACACAAACAATTAATTCAAACAATAAAAATTAACAATGAAGAGATAACATGTAACAATAAAGGGGACAACAAGTTCAACTAAAGCATGGGAGCAATTGAGCAAGTAGGATGTAGAACAAATACTAAGCAAGTGAACTAATGCATTTAAGGATACTCTAACAACAACAACAACAACAACAACAACAACAACAACAACAACAACAACAACAACAACAACAACAACAACAACAAAAACAACAACAACAACAACAACAACAACCCAGCATAATCCCACTAGTGGGGTCTGGGGAGGGTAGTTTGTACGTAGACCTTACCTATATCCTGGGATAGAGAGGTTGTTTTCGATAGACCCTCATCTCCCTTCCTCCAAGAACTCCCCACCATTCTCTTGGGGTGACTCGAACTCATAACCTCTTGGTTGAAAGTGGAGGGTGCTCACCACTAGAGCAACCTACTCTTGTCAAGGATAGTCTAACACAATTAAGGATAATTTGACTATGAGAATTTAGAACATGATATGGTATTTCAATTAAAGCATGAAAATAATCTAAGTAGCCTAAACCGATCAAATACTACGTACAACCCTTGTACCCACTCATCACCTTGAGTACACGGATTTCACTTAGCACAACTGAATCAAACAATACTAATCCTAAGGGGTAGTTCCCCCACACCAAGTTAGGCAAGACACTTACCTCAACTAGGCCAATTCAACACCCGAAAATAGCTTTTCCTTTAAAATCCGCACCAGCACGGCTCAAATCTAACCAAAATTGACTCAATATCATCAAACAATGTTAGGGAATTCAATTGCAATAGAAAAAGTTAAGCTTTTTATACTTTTCCCAAAAGGTCAACAAAAGTCAACCCAGAGCTCGTCCGGTCAAAATTCGGGTCCAATGGTAGATTTCGTCTACCCATGACCCAACGAGTTCATATATGTGATTAGTTTCAAAATCGAGTCCAAATCGACTCTCAAACTCAATTTCTTATTTTTTTCAAAAACATAGCAAAGTTTCACCAATTTCTACTTTGATTCACATGATTTTGATATTAAACTCTAAGATATGTTGATGGAATATGATTTGAAATAGATTAGAATCACTTCCCCAAGGTTTGTAGGTGAAAATCTCCTCTCCAAATCGCCTCCTGCCGAGTTTAGGGTTCAAAAATGAGAGAATGAACTCAAAACTCCCCTCCTTCAGCTATTTGTCCGATCGCAGATAATTGCGAACACTGCAAATGCGAAGAATCTTTTGCAAGTGCGAGGACCCTTCCATCTCTATTGCATCGCAATTGCGATGAATTGTTCGCAATTGCGAACCATGGACCATTGCAAATGCGACCATGTTGATCATAAATGCGAACAAGTTCTCCCCGAGTGCACTTTTTAAATGCGAACCCAACAAACTTGGCCTGCCTTTGCAAATGCAAACTTAGCCCTCGCAAATGCAAACTTAGCCCTCGCAAATGCGAGATCTAAGGCATGTGCAAAAAAATGAGCAACTTTGATTTCCAACAACACTCCGCTAAGCGTCCAAAACTCACCCGAGCCCTCGGGGATCCAAACCAAACATCCACACAAGTCTAAAAACAACATACAAACTTGCTCGCACGATCAAAACACAAAAATAACATCTAAAACTACAAATTAAACACAAAAACACATTATTTTCAAAGAGAATTTCAAGAACTTCTAAAATTGCAACTAAGCGTCAGAATCCTATCGAATCAACTCCGAACGATGCCAAATTTTTTGGACAAGTTCTAAATGCCATAACGGGCCTATTCCAAGTCCCAAAATCAAATTCAGGGCTCGATAGCTAAAAGTCAACCTACGGTCAAACTTTTCAACTTTAAATTGCCAAAGTTTGGCAAATCGACACAAATCAACCTACGGACTTCCAAAATCCATTCCGGGCATACGCCCAAGTTCTAAATCACGATACGAAGCTATCAGAGTCATAAAACCACAGTCCCGGGGTTGTTTTCACAAAACTTAAAGTTTGTCCAGCCTTTTCAAATTTAAACTTCTAAGTTTAGAATTAAGGGTCCAAAGCAACCCGAAATCTTCACAAAACAAAACTAATCAACACCACAAGTCATACACACATAAAACATAAGTGTGAATCAATAAAATGGGGTAATGAGGCGCAATTATACAAAATGACCTATCGATTCATTACACCTCCGCAGTGCGTGACCCAATTAAAAAACGGTCCATATGAAATACCTCAAGCCATAGTGCTCAAAATTAACAACCATACGCAAATCAACAACAATCACGCGAAGTGCATGACCATAACCATGGAGAAACAGATAGTACAATATACCACCAATAGAAAAGACCATAATCAAGGCGCAATCATCCATTCAACACCCCAATAACCATTTTGCTCGAATTTCGCCATAAGGCTCAAACAAAAACACATCATGTGTGCAATTAACCAATAGATCAGAACCCATCATAGCATAAAACAGTAACACATAGAACATATCAGAACACAAAAAAACTTAACTCTAACCAAGTGACATACCCCTCCATAATAGCAGTACGAAGTCAACAAATTTGAAAAACCATAACATCAACAGTTGATGAACTAACCCTCATTAGGCCTACCAATGGGCCCCTAAATCAACTCTGGTCATCTACAAATAGATAAATAACCCTCCAAAGTCTAAAATAACCTAACCATAACACCTACTATTAGTTGTCTAACTCTATCCATACCTTCACAGTCTGTAACCAAGGGACAATCTGCCTCTGAGAACCCTCCATGTCTCCAAATCCTTAGAGTACATGAATCACCATATTTGATCCCGACTCCACCACTCGAATGGCTAACACATCCCTCATACATAATCATCTCACGAGAAATGTTTCTATAATTCTTTCGTGCCACATAGAAAAACCATAACATCAACAGTCGATGAGCAAGGCGAGTACCGCAATACCAATGAAGCATCTGTAAGTAAAAATACAATTTGCCTTCCGGAATGCGCACTCATCTCGGGTGATATCAGATAGTGCAACATTCTTCTAAACATCAGAAACTGCCCATATTGTCTAAAACTCATGACCTTCCCTTCGAAACTAAACCGCAAACTTGTACATACAAATCTCAATCCCACACGACGCACCGCCTTCATCATACCATCATATGAAAACGCGAGAATCCCATTATTAACTCTGAGTTACCAGCAGAATATATACACAATCAGCCAGAAACCTTCCACTTGATCCCATCTAGGAGAAAAATCATAACGTGCAACAAACTCCCCATGCTTGTAGAGAATATACATCCCAAGTCATGGTCGACACAATTGAGAACCCTCCGAAACCCATTTTCACATAACCATGCCATCAAAATTGAATCCCTCTTGTTCAACCAAATCACACAGGTCACCAAACCCAAGAGTATTGTCACAAAATACCGATAAAGCCTCACCACATCAAAAGAACCAAAAGTATCGATCGTTTCTATTACTATGCTTATCCAAACCACTTACCAAACCGACCTATTTCTTCAAACTCCTCTAATCTTGCCTTCAAGTTAAAACTTCTCCTTGCCGGAACACTACGACCCTTAACTCAAAACTCACTACAAGAGGTCGTAGCATGAAACCTCATAGTCTTAAAGCCCGTAAGCTAATATATTCCCTCTTAAGCACCTAAAAGTACTGCAACCAAAATGCCCACACTGAAGATACATCCCACAAATCTAAGTCCGTTTCTTTAACCTCTCTGATACTGAAATGTAGAATCCATGATGATACAGAAATACTGCGAGTCCCGACACCATAGATCTTAGCCTTTTACATATCTATAAATTCCTCAAATACCACATATGAATCTCGAACCCATTAGAACCTTCTTGAGAGTCATCCATCCTACTCTAATCTCAAATGCACTGCCAAAGCGAACCAAATGACCTATGCTCTATTATTACCCAAACAACTAAAGAAGTACTCCACATCTCTAAGAAATATAATGAATCTTACTCCATGTACACCACCTCCACCGCGAATAACAAACCTGAATCATTACAAGATTTCTAGTATTCCCATAAAGTATAGCACATCATGCATCCAGCAATTTCCTTGCTCAAGTCATCCTTAAATCAAACCTCTTCAGGTCACAACTAATCCTCAAATATGCCTTAGACCGAGACCAATGCAACACTTAACCATGCAATCTGATCGTTGGTAGCAGACTCCCCCACTTGGCGCAAGGTTATAGCATACAATATTTGATAACCCACAATACCCTAACTCCATTACTGTCATAATTTTACACTGCAATTCAACTAAATCCTTCATAATCTCATATAACACAATTCATAAGATACCTCAAACCACCCGCTAAGCGCATATCCATCCTCGTGATAGTCGTGTGAACTCTCTCAATCGATCCAAACTCAAATTGCAGCACATGTAACCCACCAGTAGAAAGAAACTCTCCATAGAATCATATGAATCACACAATCTCAGAACATCCCGCAGGAGATAACCCACCCGCTTAGCCTCAAACTGGCATTTCTTTATGCCTTTCATGGCCACAACCATAATGCCAACACTAAATTTTCCCGAGTCTAAACTCGTCAGCAAGACATAAGAATCTACTTTATTCCACAAATGAATAACATAAAATACCCCTCAACACGCTAATAGCTCAAAACCGTGCAACACATTAAAACAGAAATCAAGCATCCGTAACCAAAAATTCATCTTATCACATCCCAACTGTTTAAGCACATCCGCAGTCACGCAGTACCCGCCATATAACTATCCAACCACTCACTGAATCATTAGCCCCACTCCTAGGGACACTACTAGACATATAAGCGCAAAAAGCACATAATCACATAACCAAAACCACTGAACCCAAGTTGTGGTCTAAGCTTGACCTCAAGTCCTCCAGGCTGGCCCATCACCACAACACAGAAAAACACATCTCACACCTCATCCGTGGAATCACAAGTCATCGATGCACAGCTGGTATCGGGCATTCAATCATAACATATGAGTGAATGGGAGGAATTCAATGAAATATGCTACAAGCTGAATCAATACCGCACGATAAGGAAAAGAAAGATATCCTAGATGCCTTGTAGCCTCTCGAATGTATGAAAGTCATCATACCAATCTGCAAGACTCTACTAGACACTTGTTCATGACTCGTAGAACATATGAACCTAGAACTCTTATACCAAATTATCACGGCCCAAAATCTATCTAGTCGTGATGGCACCTAACCCAACCCGCTTGGTAAGCTAAGTAACATTCAACACAACTCAAATGAGAATAATAAGATTAATTGAGTGAAATAACTGAATCTTTATACAAAAACCCAAGGATTGGTAGTATAAATCATAGCTTCTAAGACTTAGAATTTACAAAGATAGTACGAATTAAATACATCATTTGTTCGAAATATACATAAACAGATTTGCAAATCTAGAGCTACCAAGGACAAATGGCAGCTATACGTAGAAAGTAGGTACATCTTCAATGTCAGCTCCCGCCGTACACAACAACATCAGCTCCCAAGATCTGCATACAAGGTGCAGAGGTGTAGTATGAGTACAACCAACCCCATGTACTCAATAAGTAAAAAATCTAACCTCATGTTGAAAGCAATGGCGAGCTTAGAATATGGTTAGTGTATATATGCTCAACGCGTTCAAAGTTACGGGAAAGTAGACATGATTTTCAAGTATAATAGTCAAAGTCCAAGTCTTACCACTAAAAATCAACTTAACATGAGTTTATCAAAAGAACCATGTTATTCCAATATCCCAACCTCAGATAAGAGTTTTCATTTATTACTTAGCATGAGGAAAAATACATCTATATGCCTACAAGTCAAATATACATATCAAATCATAAAATACCATATTATCATCTAGCATGAGGAAAATATATCTCTATGCCTATATGTCAAATATGCAAGTCAAATAAATGGCTTCATAGTGATATCATCAACTACCCTCACTCTCAGCCCCACTGAAGATGCCTGGCTCAATGTGCCCATTCCATCACACATACACAATCACTCAGCACTGTACGGGTGCCTGGCTTAAAAGCCCCTCACCAAAGCATGTGTATATATCAGTGTACCTATGCTCACTTCTGGTATGTCAGACTCCGGAGTTGTGTATCCTGCCCAAGAGCTAATCAAAATCCAATATCACATGTTGCAGCGTGCAACCTGGTCCAAATAATAATAAGCCAATAAGGCCTACTGCGGCATGCAGCCCGACCCACATAATAAATAAAGCCAATATGTCCTACTGCAGCGTGCAACTCGATCCATAGTAACACTCTCAACACGACTCTAAGGCCCACCTCAGTCATCAGCCTCTCAAGTCTCTAGGGCTCAAAATCTCATCTCACTCAGCCCAAACAGTACCACATATGGAAAAAAACAACAATATGTGACATAACACTGAATAATGAACAGACTGCGAAATGATATGCAGATGAAGAATCATGACTGAGTGTATAACTTACAGTTGAATCAAATAGGTCAAAAAAATAGAAATAGCCTCGTTAGGTCTCAACCAAATAAGCACACAGAGCCTAAACATGATTTCTAACATGAATCACAGCTTAGGTAATCAAACAAGTAGAGGAAACATGGATAAACAGGATATGATAGCAAAACAAGTCTGGTAATAGTCTAGTCAACTTGATTCATGATTATGCCAGTGCACGCTCGTCACTTAGCATATGTGTCACCCCAATACATCCCATATAACATAGTTCCCAGGGTTAAATACCCTGAAATACAAGTCAAGATATGTTACTTACCTTGAATAAACCAAATTAAATATCGAGCAAGCAAAACAATACTCTAGAAACACCATTCCGCGCGAATCCACTTCTAAATGACTCGAAAATATCCAAAAATAACTCAGAAACATGAATTAATACCAAAGGAAATCAACCCAAACGATAAAGGTCGAATCTTTAATCAAAACGCAAAGTCAACCAAAAAGACAACCCAGGCTCGCTCCTCGTAACCCGAAAAAACTCACAAATTATGACAACCCATTCAATTACGAGTCCAACAATACTAATTCACTAAATTAGACTCCAAATCAATGTTCAAATCCCATATATTCACATTAGAAAACTTTAGACATAACCCCCCAATTTCTCTTCTAAAATCATCAATCAAATGCTAAAATAGAAGATGGAATCATTGAATATAATCAAAACCAAGTCAAAAATAATTTCCCAAACCTTGAAGTGAAAATCCTCGCCAAAATCGCCCAAATCCGAGCTCCATAACTCAAAATGTGATAAATTAACTCAAGGGTCCGAAATAGAGTACTTATAGATCTGCTTCAAGGATAACATGTGTGAACGCGGAAGAATGCTTGTGTTCATGATGAACAAAAATGCACATCCACCAAATAACTCTACGCGTTCGTGGCACAACCCAAGCGAATGCGATGAACACCGCTGCTAGACCTTCGTGAACGCGTCGCCTCCTGCGCGAACGCGATGAACAAAGCCACCAGCTCCCTCGCTGATATGCGAACACGACACAACAATGCGAACGCGATGCCTCAGGCCTCATAAAGCTAAGCGAACACGATCGTCCAGTTGCGAACGCGATAAAGAAAATCAACCAGCCGACATAATACACTAAGTGATCGCGACCTCATCTTCGTGATCGTGAAGAAGAACTGACACACCAGAATTTAGCAGAACACCAACAATGCATGCAACTCCGAAATTGTCTGAAACAACACCGAAACTCACCCGAGCCCCTCGAAACCCGTCCGAACATGCCAACAAGTCCCAAAACATAACAAAAATCTACTCGACGCCTCAAATTTCCCATAACAACATCAAAACTATGACTCGCGCCTCAAATCAAACTTAATGAACTTTTAAACTTTCAACTTTCAAAACTCTTGCCGAACCACATCAAATCAACTCGAAATGACCTCAAATTTTTCACACAAGTTCCAAATAACATAACGAACCTATTCTAACTCTCGGAATAACAATCTTAACCTGATATTCAAAGTCAACTCCCGGTCAAACCTATGAGCTTTCCAAATATTCAAATTGCCAACATTCGCCAATTATGGCCAAAACCTTCTAGAAGTATTCAAATGCAAATTCTGGGCATACGCCTAAGTCCACAATTACCATCCGGAGCTAACAGAACCATCAAAACTTTGATCCCGGGTCAAATTTACAAAAGTCAAACATGGTCAGCTCTTCCAACTTAAGGCTTCCTAGTTGAGGATCATTCTTCCAAATCAAACCCAAATCACCTGAAAACCAAAACCGACGATACATAAAAGTCATAATACAGAAGATACTCATGCCCTCGAACCATCGAAAGGGAATGCAAATTCTCAAAATGACCGATCGGGTTCTTACAATTTTGAAGATGAAAATCTTGAGTTTTAATGATTGATCTTTGATATTCAATGTATTTTTTTGAATTGAGCTTGCGAGCGAGTTTGTGTGATGTCATTGCACTTTTGTGAATGTTTAAATTGGAGTCTGAGGGGATCGGGTGAGTTTGGGATGTGTTGCGAATGATTTTGAACTGTTGCAAACAATTTGGTGTTGGGAACCTACAGGTCTTGCGAAGACCTATTCGCAAATGTGATCCTCACATTTGCGATGTCAGGATCACATTTGTGCTATGGGATTGGGGATTGGTATTTTTCTTTTGCAAATAAATAGTCGCATTTGCAATATGGGGGTGCTTCGCTTTTGTGATGGGGCAGTCGCATTTGTGACCTTGGGGAATTGGAGGCTTTTTTGAATTTGTGATGTTTATTCTGCATTTGCGGAGGGACATGGCTTCACATTTGCAATCATGACGACGCATCTGTGATAACTATGAAGTTGAAGCACTGATCGCATTTACGATCAGCGATTCGCATATGCGATGATCGTAATTGCGAATAAGAGTTTGCATTTGCGATATCTGCAGCTGGGTAAAATGTGGGAATTTTGGGATTTATCTCATTTTATACCATTTCTAAACCCTATACTCCCTAGAAGTGATTACGAAAAGCGATTTTTTCCCAACTTCATAGGATAGTAACTTTGACTTATTCTCAATCAATTTTCATTACTTTTTCATGAATTTTATCATCAAATCTAAGAATTTCAAAGTAGAAATTGGAGGGGGGGTAGAATTTAGGAATTTTATAAAATTAAGATTTAGAACTCGAATCGATGTCGGATTTCGAAACGAATCACATATCCGGGCTCGGGGGTGAATGGGTAATCAGGATTTGGTCTCAATTTTGGATTTCGACGACGTGTGCCTGGGTTGACCTTTTGTTGACATTTTTAATTATGTTAAAGATTGAACCTTTTTCATTTGACGATAGTTGCTAAAGCTTGTTTTGACTTGTTTGAACAATATTTGACTACATTCGATTGGTTTGGAGGCTTGTTAAAGGAAAAGTCGTGTTGGATCGTTGATTGTGTTCCGAAAAAATATAAGTGTCTTTGTTAACCTTGATTTGAGGGAAATAGGGTAGAATCGAGTATGCTTGTTATGTAATCTATGTTTTGGGGGCAGCACATATGCAAGGTGATGAGTGTATATGTGGTTGCCATGGGATAAGTATACGGGTAGAATTAGCCTTACTTGTGCCATGTTATTTTGTGTATTAGGTCTTCTATGCTTTGGATAGATTGTTTAATTCATTAATTACTCGTATTCATGTTATTTCTTACGTTGAGATTATTGTGATATTGGATGTTGAGATTGTTAAATTTGTTGATGAGTTGTTGGCATTAATTATTGAAAGATTCTCATATGACAAGTTATGTTCAAATACTATTGTTGACATTGATTTGGTTACCACCTTGTTTGGTATTATGTTGTTTTTGATTGCTTAATGAGGAAGAGTGAAATGTACGAAGGGTGTTGTCGTGCTTGTGAGAAAGAGTGATTGTGCACGAAGGGTTTTTCCGTGCCTTATTTATATATTGATATTATTGCTTGAGTGAACGTGAGAAAAATCATGAAGGGTAATGTCGTGCACTTGCTTTTATATTATAACGCGAGGATGAGAGTAAAAGTACGAAGGGTGATGCCCTGCAATTTTGTTAATTTCATTGCCCTTTACTTTGATATTTGAAATGTGGACTTGGCTTATGTCTTCGTTATTTACTTTGGAAAGAGATTTACTTGGTGATACTTTACTTCATGTTTTCGTTTGTTGTTCCTTTCACATGCCCCTATCCCATTGCTATATTTGATTCTTTACCTGTTACTTTGTTACTTTAGATATATAACTTCACAGGTTTATCATAGGTGTCTTGTCATAGGCTTGTCACTACGTCGTCGGGGTTAGGCTCAACACTTACTAAGTACATTGTATCGGTTATACTCATACTATACTTTTGCACTTATTGTATAGATCTGGATATCGGTACCAGCAAAGTACTGAGAGGTGCTTAGCAAATACTAGGCAGGTGATTCAAGGTAGAGTTGCATTATGTTCGTAGGCTTTGAGTTGCCTTCTTATTTCTATTGTATTGTTTTGATTTTTCGGATAGTATTGTATTTTTTTCAAAATAGTGTATGTAGTAACCTCTAGAATATCATGTACTTGTGCCTTCACATCTTGGGATGGTTTACGTTAGATATTGGTTTAGACGTATTATGTTTATCTCCAAATTGCTTTTACGCTATGTAGGAATTGTGAGGTAAGGTTTAGCGTAGTATGTGCTTGCTCATGTCCTACACCTTTGGAAAATATCCATATTGCTATGAGATTATTTGCCCTTGTGAGACTACGCCAGCAGCCTACTGAGGCTGCGTCAAAGGTCATTGGAGGCGCAGAAGGATGATTATGTAGCAAAGGCATAGCGGCAAGACTACTGTAGCTTTTGTCCCCCTTACTTGTACTCTTCCTTTGTATTTTTTTTTAATTATTAATATAAAGCTACTAGGCAGCATGCCTGGTGGTTTACTTGCTAAAAGAAAAAAAGACACAGACAAGATAATTTTCTGCGATCATTGTTCATTGATTAAAAGAATTATATATCATGCTTTTAGTCATTTATTGTTGTTCTTTCGTATTTAATTATTATGTGTTGGATTGCCGAGCAAGCAGTGTTTGGCACCATCACGACCTTGATTGGTTGGGATTTTGGATCGTGACAAGTTGGTATTAGAGCACTTGGTTGCATAGATCTCACGAGCCATGAGCAAGCTTAGTAGAGTCTTGAGGAACGGCACAGAGACATTTGTTCTTATCTTCTAGAGGCTATAAGGCTTTAGGAAACTTCACTTTCTTTATTTCTTTCTCTATCATGCGACTTTGTTCTATCACTGAGTTTGAATCGTTCTTATCTTATTCTCTCACAAATGGTGAGGATATGTACGTCATCCGCAACTGATCAGGAGTCGGATCCCAAGACTACAACCACTACTAGGGGTAGGGGCCAAGGCCGGGTGTCGTGCCCTATTTTCTCGCGAAAGCGTGTTTCAACAAGTGACAACTCTTTTAAATGGGTATTAAAAGAGGAATAAGGGCACATATTTGCATATGACTCTATTTTAAACTAGTCAACATTACCAAAGATCAGGTAAGGGCTCAAATCACCTCGAAAATAAGGTTTTAGGCACTTTTCACAGTCCACAACTGTGGTTCCCGACTGAACTTTAAGCTATGTGGGAGTATTAAGTTATTAACTAAATTATCCTAAATGAACATGCAAATTGATTCATGAATAAGAAGTTAAATAGGTCACTAATTATTCTAAGTGGAGAAAAATGATCAGATATAGACCAACTTAAAGAGTATTCAAAGAGGTAATCAAATAATACAAATACAGAACTTAAAGTGGAACAAAGGATCATCAATTGACAAATATTAATTTATAGAGACTTTCGATTACAAAGAGGTTCAACCCTTAAAACTATTTAAACAAATGCTAATCACTAGATCAGATAGAACATATATGAACAATTTTGACATGGTGGGGGGTCCTAAATGTTAAAGCCTAAAGGATCCTCCCGTGTAACATAAATGATACTTCGCAACCTTAGGTGCAATGATTACTCATATTATCCATGAAGCACAAACTATCATCTCTAGTTACTCGATTACTATCTTCAAGTTGTTTGCCTAAAGTGTGTTAATTCAATTCTAATTCATACCCTATAGGTGCCTACCCGTCCCATCTATATAGTCCAGGAGGTGTTGGAAAACTATAAGGGTGGTTCTAGACTCAACCTAGATTGCTCAAAAATTAAGCCAAATAAGTAAAACAAAAAGGACTTCAAAGATTACAATTAGCATGTCAAGGGCTCACATTTACCTCCCATATAGACCCGCATATTGGTGCTAGGACTGTTACTAATTAAAACTGGTTTTAAAGGGTAGGAAAATTAAAGTTGTTGACATGGTAGACTGGTATAACGAATTGTCCTAGGAGCATAATTTCTAAACGTGACGGTATACCGGACAATTTTCTAAATTAACTTGTATAACTAGCTTGTACTACTAAATTATTTGCTTAAGCCTAAAACAAGATTTTAGGTAGCAGTTATAAGTGACTGGCTATATTAGTGAGAGGTATAAATTATCTAAGTATTAATCTTATAGGCATGATTTCTATGTGAATGTCATTGCAAGAAATACAAAAAGCAAAATTCCATTATTAGGTCTTATAGGCAGGATTTCTACATTATTAGGCCTTAGCAAGCACAGGTCAGTTATGTCATGAAGCAATCAAATAGTACAGGTCATCAATTGTAGTCCTATAGGCATAATTTCTAAGTGTAAGAACTTAGGAACATGATATCTAAGTAATAGTGAAGATAGAAGAGCAAATTAGCATATAATAAACCTTATAGGCATGTTAGCTAGGTGACATTATTGATTTATTAACCTATTAGGCAAATTATATAGGCAGTCCCAATCCGTATTAGTTGAAATCCTAGAGTCGTGATTTTTAAGTGGAGTGTAAATGATCATAACAATCCTATAGGCATGATTGTTAGTAGTAGGTAGCACATAGGAAATTAAACACGATTTATAACGGCAGGTAGCAAGTAAGGATGTTGTAACCTATAGGCATGTTATCTACCCAAGCATGCATGAATTAAACTATCCCAAGCCCATTTCAAATAATTCCCCATTATTCGTCTTTACAAGCTATTACAAACCAATAAAAAAATAATTACATGCCCAATATGAATAAACAAATAACCTAGTCGAAATCCTGGGCCTTCAACAACCTTAAAACTTCATCCAAATAACCAGGCCCAAACCCTAGATGCACAGGGAAAAGCTGAAAGTGCAGTTTTGACCCAACACCAATTTTGGCCTAGCATGCCAAGCCTAAACTCAGAAATACAACCTCACTCTACCAATTATGACCAACAACTAACAAAAGTACCAAAAATGCAGGTGAAACTATTTTATCTAGATAAGTTCGAACCAAGGCAAGAAACATACATATGCACTCAAAGATTTTGGCTTCTAACATTTGCAAACTAGTCACAAAAGGGTTCCTAAACGATACTTTAGGTTGTGATGTCTATGAGGTGAGAAAGAGCATATAAAGTTGATATGAACACATTTGATAATCTATTTGATTCATGAAACCAAATCAAGACAAAGGATCCTACATGCAGGTTTGTCATTAACAAGAAAGAAACATGTCTAGAGATACCACAGAACTAAAGCATGAGCTCACATAAATGAGAAATTTTCAATTTCAAACTTACTAATGATTAAGAACAATAGGAGTAGAATTGTAGCAAATTCAAAGGTCTGACTTAACATGGTACAAAGACACAGATGATGTCTCTCATTAATTAAGAAGTGAGATACATCTACAATCCATACTCAATCAGTTCTAACAAATTTCAATCACCCCTAGAGTAGTATTAAACTAACAAGCTGTAGTAGAACAGTCACCAAAGGGTGAAAAACTAAACACCAAATTCGAACAATATTTCCATCCAAGTCGATCAGCTAAGTCTAATTGCACAAATAGACTTCGAGCATGGTCATGATTTTAACAAAAACATCAGCAATTGAACTTCATGAGGTGAGACAATAGTAAAGACTTCCTATGAGCATGCTTTGACTACAAAAAAGTAAAACAACAACACAATTGGAGATATCAATCTCAGCAGATTGCACAGTCAAACAGGCAAGAGTAAAATAGAGGCTAAAAAGACAAACCAGTCAAGATAGTAACAACAGGTAGTAGAGATTGAAAAAAGTCCCAAATGGTGTTCCCAGAACCTTGAATCCCGGCAAGTTAGAGTTCACGAGGACCTTAGGAATCCCGTGCAGTGCTTATGCCGGGAAAAGTTTAAGAATAAATGTCTGGTTGACTTGGCTTTTAGCTGGCCATAAATCAACAAAATAAGTAGTGAAACCAAAGAATAATAAAGAAAATAGAATCAACAGTTGTGAGTAAGGGATGAGAGACGAGTGACTAAAAGTCAGTCTCTAAGGGGAAGGGGGAGGGTTTATATAGTGTTAATAACATGTAAACAAATAAAGAAAGAAGATCAATCACATGGACAAAGGGAAAAGACCACATGCAAACTGATTTCAAGTCGGATTAGGGAAACAAGTGGTGCAAACCCTAATTAAGTGGAATCGATGGAGATGTGATCGAATTGGAGAGATATGCCCTCTCCCTTGGTGTAAATAGCCAGATATTTGCAGAATCTCAAAGATCGGGTCCATTGAAACTCGAATATAATGAAATACACTTTCCATAGACGGGACAATACCCAATATTACCATATTATGGTAAGTACCCATAAAAGGTAAGAAAATCTTTGGTTCGTGGGGGAATAAAAGGGGAAGTACGAGAAGGTTCCGGTCGCTAAGGTTCAGCTTTGAGAGATAAAGGGGAACGTATGAGGGTGGTTGTGGGGTGAGAATGGGTTAGGGTTGAGGGGTTGAGGTGATATAAGGAGAAACGGAGAATTATTATGGGTCGTTGATCATTTGAGATCAACGACTAGAGATCAAGGTGGAGCGGGGCAGTTGTTAGGTCGGGTATGGGTTGTTGGGTTGTCCGGTTGGGTATGTGTGTATTGGTCTTAGGTATTTTGGGCCTTTTGGTTCGAATTTTAGCGTAATTTGGACTAGATGTTGAATCATACAAAACTTAATTAAAAATAATTGTAAAAAACCCAATAAATATATAATGCCATTTATGAAATTAAATACTTTAAAATAGTATATTATAATTATAAAATTATAAAATTATAAAATTACTATTTTGACCTAAATAGTATGATAAATATAATTATTATAAGAGTATAGGCTATTATTAGAAATAATGCATAAATGATATAAAAATACAATACAATTATAGCAATTGATATAAAAATATCATAAAATATGCATAAAATACTATAACAATATAAAAAACTAGTTTGGCCAACTGGTCACTAATAATTGATTTTAAGAGAATAATAAGTAAATTATTTATTGGTTGTAAAATTCTAGAATCAATTAAAAATGTTTATGAAGTAAATAAAAATTATTTATGTAAAACTTCCATAATAGTGATTTAAGAAAAACATGCTTATTAAGTAATAATAAGATAATAATTTATATTTTAAACAATTCATAGTGTAATAGTGCAGGAAAATATCCTATAAATAATACTTAAAAATAAATAAAAATACATTATAAAATATACCAACCCAAAAGCCTTAGTGCTAATTGCTACACCACTCTTTCCAAATGCCTTAGTCCGCTTGGTTGGTCTTACGAAGAGTATGGCTCAGGACGGTGGTTTCTAGTGGTACCAACCATTTCCTAGGCTAGGGGAGAAGCTTAGACTCCTGCTATTCATACTCTAGATTAGATGGCTCATGGTTGTGAGACCCCAATAGTTCTACCAGTTGGGGCGGTTTGACATGTTGTTGCTACATAACCCGGGGATAGACCTGCGATGTCAGCTGATGAGCTGAAGAGGTTGGACAGGTTCACCAAGTTGTATCCCCCTCACTTTAGTGGTACACCTTCTGAGGACACCTAGGATTTTGTGGACCGTTACCATGAGATTTTGCGTAACATGGGTATAGTAGAGTCCAACAAAGTTGATTTCACACTATTTCATATGCATGGTTTTGCCAAGAGGTGGTGACAGATATATGTGTAGGGCAAGCTAGCATGATCGCCTCTTCTCACATGGGATTAATTTCCACATTTGTTCTTGGAGAAGTTCATTCCCTTCACTTAGAGAGAAGAGTTCTAAAGTCAGTTCAAGTGCCTACATTAGGTTGGCATGGATGTTACTCAGTATGAGACTAGATTTATGGATTTGTCACACCATACAACTATCTTGATCCCTACTTAGAGGAAGAAGGTGTATAGGTTCATAGATGGTTTGGCATCAGACTTCAGATGGCCAGAGAGACAGAGGATGAGATTTATTTTACTCGGGTAGTGGATATTGCCAAGAGGATCAAGCGCATCAGAGTCCAGGCTACGTAAACAACCTTTGGCAAGAGTCCTCGTATATTTGGAGAATTTAGTGGTGCCTCGTATAGAGGCAGGAGTTCCTTTGGCAGAGGCCATCCTATCAGGCCAGTTAAGTCAGCCCTATAGGTCACCCATTGTGCTTCAGGCAGCCACAGCTCTTATGGACCTCGTACCAAGAAGCTAGCATACAGTGCACCTCCACCTCCCATTAGTGCACCTTTGATACAGAGTTACCAAGGTGGTTATTCAGGTCGACATGGACAGTTCCAGGGTTAGAAGTTACATCAGTCACGGGCTTGTTATACGTGTGGGGATATGAGGCACGCCACAAAGTTTTGCTCTATGTCATAGAGCAGTATACCACATCAGGGTACTCGTGCCATGATTCCGGCACCGATGGCTCCACCACCCACACATCCAGCTAGAGGCGAGGGTCATGCAGCTTGAGGTGTTGGTCAGTCCGTTAGAGGTGGAGGCCAGTTAGTAACAGGTTTTCCTAGAGGTGGAGGACAGGTTAGTGAGGCTCAGTCCCATTGTTATGCATTTCCAGCTAGACCTAAGGTAGAGTCATCCAATGCAGTTTTTACAGGTATTATCTCAGACTGTCATAGAGATGCTTCCGTATTGTTTGGTATGGGTTCTACATATTCTTATGTTTCTTCATATTTTGCTTCGCATTTGAGTATGTCTCGTGATTTTCTTGATGTTCCTATTTCTGTGTCTATACCAGTTGGAGATTTTATAGTGGTTTATCGAGTATACAGGTCTTGTGTTGTTACTATAATGGCTTTGATACAGTAGTTTATCTTTTGTTGTTGAATAAGGTGGATTTTGAGGTCATTTTGGTAAGGATTGATTGTCCCGTATCACGCTATCTTGGATTGTCATGCCAATACTATGACTTTAGCCATACCGGGGTTGCCTATATTAGAGTAGAGAGGAACCCATTGTCACTCCAATAGCAGGTGGTTTCATATTTGAATGCTCGGCATATCATTGAGAAGGCTTGGCGTATTTAGCTTATATCCGTGATTCTAGTGCAGAGGTTCCATCTATGGATTCGGTACCGGTTGTGAGTGAGTTTCCAAAGGTGTTTCCTATGGATTTGATTGATATGCCACCCGACAGGGATATGGACTTATGCATTGATATGGTTCCAGGCACTCGGCCTATTTTTATTCCACTATATTATATGGCTCTAGCTGAGTTGAAAGAATTGAAGGATCAATTGCAGGATTTGCTTGACAAGGGATTCATTATACCTAGTGTCTCGCCTTTGGGTGCATCGGTGTTGTTTGTTAAGAAAAAGGACAGGCTGATGAGGATGTGTAAAGATTATCGGCATGTGAACAAGGTCACTATCAATAACAAGTATTCGTTACCTAGTATTGATGATTTATTGGACCAGCTTCAAGGCGCCAAGGTGTTTTCCAAGATTGATTTGAGATCTGACTATCATCATGTTAATATTAGGGTATCAGATGTCCCTAAGACAGCTTTTAGGACTCGATATGGTTATTATGAGTTCCTGCGTTGTCATTCGGCTTGACTAATGCCCCAACAGCCTTCATGAATTTGTTGAACCGAGTGTTCATGACTTATTTGGATTCCTTCGTGATTGTATTCATTGATGATATTCTAGTTTACTCTGGTAGTAGAGAGGAGCATGAGCAGCACCCATGGATTGTGCTTCAGACTTTGAAGGATTACCACCTATATGCCAAGTTTTTGAAGTGTGAGTTTTGTTTGGACTCGGATGCCTTTCTGGGTCATGTTATGTCCTTTGAAGGTATCAAGGTGGATCCTAAAAAGATTGCGGCAGTTCAGAACTGGCCTAGACCTACTTCAGCTATAGAGATTCAGAGCTTCTTGGGTTTGGCGGGTTATTATTAGCGGTTCGTTGAGGGGTTATCATATATCTCAGCCTTATTGACCAAGTTGCCTGCAAGTTTGGATGATATTTTGTGGTCTACTATGCGACCACAAAATAGTTTCGCGGGCCGCACACTAATTGCAGAACCACCATGGATATTTTTCGGAGGGAAGTTCTGTGGTGCATTATGCGACCGTAGAACAGGTCTGTGGTGCATTATGCGATAGTAGAACAGGTCTGCGGGCCGCAGAACCGCCGCAAACCCAACTCGTATTTTCCACTTCTGGAGCACCAATTGTGCGACTGATTTTCGGACTGCATAATCATTATACGGTCGCATATGCGACCGCAGATTCTGTTATGGAGCTTCATTTTTTGGGTTTTTATAACCCGGCTCCATTTTGTTATATAGACTCTATGGACCATTTCTTAAGTAAGAACTTGACATTTTGAGTTTGAAAATTTTCTCTAGAGAGGGAGAGAGTTTCTCAACCAAATGTTCCTCAATTCTTACTCAAATCTTGAAAGATTAACAAGGAAAACACACTAAGTCTTCATCCTAGAGGTAAGATTCTATACCCTAACCCTCAATTTCGAAATTTAACTAAATATTAGGTAGGCAATTCTTGGGTGTGAGAGTTGTTTATTTTTACATGCATGTACTATCAACGGTTGGGGAATAATGTTGAGCTAAATTGGATAGACTTTGGGTAGTGGGGTGAAAGAATCCACCATGGGAGGACCTTGAAATCATAATACCCATCTAGTATTTGATAAAATGCTCAAATGAGCTGGAACCATAAACTCTCTCCTAATTTGTGTTCAATTTTTCTATATTTCCAAATAGATCGAAGAAGCTAAAAATTTCGGAACATTGTACTAATTTAAAAAGGCTCGAGGCAAGGTATGTTGACTAAACTCTCCTATTAGAATTGAACCCCGCAATGTCCTTGTAAGTCTCGTGATGCCCTTATAAATTGAATTTTTGTCAAATAAGCCTTGTGTCAAAATAATTACGCGTTCAATATGTATTCCAGAGATTCCTGTTATGTTGAATTAATGTTTGAGAATGTGGTTTAAGTATGGGCTGTGTGTTACTTTGTTATGATTTAAAAGCGTGAATTTTTATGAAAGTTATCATGTCAATTGTGTAAGAAGTCATATATGCCTAAGACCCTAATTTGCTCAAGTATGTGATTAAAGTCTTAATTTGAAAGACCTTGTTGTTGATTATCCATGACAATGATTGAAAATGGAATAGTTAGCTGAATTATGAAGTACGACTAATGTGCCAAGAATGATATTGCGTTATGGCCAATGATGTCAATAAAATGAATGAAATGTAAAATAATATGAATTGGTAGGTAAATACTTTTAATAACAAATTCTTTAGGAGTATCGATTAGCCACCGATGAAGGGTAGGTTAGAATGACCTAACCCCAAAATTACACGTGCTGGTGTAGGAGTGATTGAGGGGTAAATCCCTGTGTTAATGTGATGACATTGTTTTCCCTTAAATGGGATGACATTAGTGTGTTGAGATGTTTTCCCCTTAAATGGGATGAGATTATTGCAAGCTAGATGTGATATAATGTCAATCCACACGGTATTGTGGTGAGACGGCTTAGCCGATCGGGTTGAGATCGGACGACATGTCGCGCACATGGTGGTATTGTGAGTGTATGTATCAGGGTGAGACGACTTAGTCGGTCGGGCTGAGATCGAATTTCGTGCTAAAACATAGTGGTATATCGGTGCTAAAGATCACGTAACTTAAATTACCGAAACCTACTTGAAAGTAACGTTTCACTTAATGTGACACTCTGATACAGTCTGATTCTCTTATTGATTTCATGTTTTATTTTTTGTTTACTGTTGCTCGTTCTATTGAGAGGGTGCTTAGTTTTACATACTAGTACTATTCCATATGCACTAACGTCCCTTTTGCTGGGGGCGCTGCATCTTTAATTGATGCAGGTGGTTCCATAGCAGGTGGTATTTATCAATTATAGCCCCACTTCATTTTGGGGTCATGCATCTTCTATCCTTTGTACATAGCAAATTGAGGTATAGTCGGGGCCTTATTACCGGCAGTATTATAATACGCTTTTGTATCTATTAGATGCTCTGTAGATAGAGTGTGGGCTATATATTGGTGCTGGGGAAGTCAAACAATGTTATGTTGTGTTTGAATTACTTGTTCCACTTTAGACCATGCAAATGTGTGTGAAATTTGAGACTTTAAAATGATGTAACTAATGGTAAGAAATTGGTATTGCAGACATGATCACCTTATTGTCTAATTAACGAAAATATGTATTCTTTTTATTCATGGATGAGTTTGGATAGAAGAAAATCTAATAGGCTTGCTCGGCTGGGTTCACTCGGTTGAGCGTCGATCGCGCTCCCCGAGTTCAGGGCGTGACATTGACCTAGAATGGTTCTCTTTTCAGATGGTCCGACGAGTATGAGGTGAGCTTTCATAAGCTCAATACTACCTTGAATACAACCCTAGTGTTGGTGTTTCCCATAGGTTCGAGACTGTGTATTATGATGCATCACGTATTGGAGTTGGCGCGGTATTGATGCAAGATAGTAGGGTGATTGCCCACACGTATCGTCAGTTGAAGGTTCATGAGAAGAATTAAACTGTGCATGATATAGAGTTAGGATCCATTGTTCACGCGGTCAAGATTTGGAGGCACTATTTATACGACACTCCATCTGAGGTCTATACCGACCATTAGAGTCTCTAACATCTATTCAAGCAGAAGGATCTTAATTTGTGGCAGGAAGATGGTTAGAGTTATTGAAAGACTATGATATCACCATATTATATCATCTAGAGAAGGCCATTGTGGTGACTGATGCCTTGAGCAGGAAGGTGGAGAGCATGGGCAGTTTGGCATTTTTACCAGCGGTGAAGAGGCATTAGCCATAAATGTTTAGGATTTTGGCCAACCTATTCATGAGGTTGGATATTTTGGAGCTTAGAAGGATTCTTGCTTGTATTGTGCATAGTCATCATTGTTGGAGCACATCAAGGCTCACCAGTTTGACGATACTCACTTGTTGGTGTTGAAAGACACAGTGCAACGGGATGGCACCAAGAAGGTTGAGATTGGGGATGATGGTGTTATGCGGCTTCAGGGCAGAATTGTATTTCGAATATTGAGGGGTTAAGAGAGTTTATCCTTGAGGAGGCTCACAATTCATGGTATTCCATTCACCTAGGTATCACGAAGATGTATCGTGACTTGAAGAAGCACTATTGGTAGCGGAATATGATGAAAGACATTGATGGAAATGTCTCTCGATGCTTAAATTTCAACATGTGAAGTACGAACATTAGAAATCGGGCCCTAAACCCTAAACCCTAATCACTTCGGAGTGGTACACACCCTAAATTTCTTTCAATAATCCAACGTTCTCCGATATCGCTTTAGACAGGTACACAGTCTGAATTGTCTTTTACATTCAAATGCTTCGATATCACTTCTGATCGGTACACGTCTTGGATTTCCTTCCATAATACAAAATGCTCTGATATCGCTTCGCACCGGTACACAACCTCGATTTCCTTCAAATAAATGTTGTTCGATCACTTCGAACCTGTACACAGCCTGGATTACCTTCAAAATCCAAAGTGCTCCAATCACTTCGGTCTGATACACAGCCCAATTTCTTTCGAATTAGAGTTCCACCATGAGACCCTATTTCATCCAAAGAAAAAAATCACATCATTCTCGCATCACATACAATCATTGCTCAAGCTGCTACAATCCATCTATCTCAAATGAAACAGAAGCATAGTCCACACTTCATTAAATATCCTGATCAAAGATGCGACACAACGTGGAATTATCTTCTTGCAAATAAACTGGGGAAGATTTTGAGGACGGACATCAAGCCTTCCAACAACAATCGACTGCATGTCCCTAAGTATCATCTTACGTCCCATTGACATGGGGTGTGTAGGCAATCTGAACTCCCATTGTCATAATAAACCCAGTATTATCATAGCTTGATGCTGGGATAACTTTCAAAATAAAAAATCATCCCCTTGCTTTCCTAAACTACAATCGGCATGATTCTCGTTACATTCAATATATGTGGGAAAACTCAACACAAAGCCCGATCGTATGTAATGATTCAGCTTTGTTTTGGGTATTTTATCCCTATTTCCTTATTTATTGCCTCCTCTATATTATATTGTGGTTATGTAACTTGCTGGGGTGGTTGGTTTTGGTTTTTGCTCAGTTTCAGAGTAAAATGGGACACTTAGTCCCAAAGTTATAAGCATAAACTGGAAGAGTTTATCGGAGTTTGACTTTTGTGTAGACGACTCCGGAATGGAGTTTTGATAGTTCTGATAGCTTTGTATGGTGATTTTGGACTTAGGAGCGTGTTCGGGTATTCATTTGGAGGTCCGTAGGTCGTTTTGGCTTGATTTGGCGAAAGATAGAAAGTTGAGGGTTTGTAAGGTTGAGAAGTTTGACCTAGAGTTGACTTTATTTATATCAGGGTCGGAGTCCGATTCCAAAAGTTGGAATAGATCTGTTGTGTCATTTATGATGTGTGTGCAAAATTTGAGGTCAATCGCAGAAGGTTTGGTATAAATCAGCATTAGTTTAAGTTGGATGTTCTTGGTTTCAATAGGTTTGGATTGGGTTGTGATTCATAGCATCTATGTTGTTTGATGTAATTTTAGGCCTTGATTAGGTCCTTTGTGTGTTTTGGAACTTGTTGGTACATTCGTACGGGGTCCCAGGGGCCTCGGGTGTGAATCGGATTGAAGTCGGATCATTTTTGGACTTAATGGAATGTTACGCTGCTGAGGTTTTGGTGCAATCTCACCTGCCCACGTTGGGCCGAAGGTGCGGCACCGCAAAAGTGGCTTGTGAGCCGGAGAAGCGAAAGTTGGACTGGAAATTTGGGACCACAGGTGCAGTCATGTTTCCGCAGAAGCGGGCGCGTAGAAGCGGCTTGCCTCCGAAGAAGTGCAAGCGTAGATGCGCTTTAGGGATGCGATATCTCAGGGGCTTAAGTGAGAGCCACACCTGCGATATAATTTCCGTAGGTGCGGAGCCGCAAATGCGGCTGAGGGTTCGCAGAAGCGAGATCGTTGGGCAGAGAAGGGATAGAAAGGATGGTTTTATTTCATTCTTCATCTTTTGACTTAGAAGCTCGGTTTGGGGCAATTTTGAGGGGGATTTTCAATTAATGGATCGGGGTAAGTGATTCTAACTCAGATTTGGCTATTATACATGAATCCATCATTGTTTTTTCATTTAATTAGAATTTAGAGTTGGAAAAATTGGGGAACATTGTGAAAACTTCATAGAATATATTTTGAGGATTTAAAGGTCGATTTGAGATCAAAAATAAGTAATTTTAGTATGGTTGGACTCATTATTGAATGGGTGTTCGAGTTTTGTAAGTTTGGTTGGGTTCCGAGATGCGGGCGAAGGGTTGACTTTTTGAGTTTACTTTTTGATTTTCTTTAAAGATTGCAACTTTATTATTCGAAATAGTTTCCTGTGGATTGAATTTTGGTATACAGTTATTTTTGGCTAGATTCGAGCCGTTCGGAGTTGGATTTTCGCGAAAAAGGCTTACTAGTTGTCACGATCCAAATCGGAGAGACGCGACGGGCACCTGGTATCTTACTCAACCGTGTACCAACGTAACGTATCTTTATTTCCACACTATTATAGGTAAATGGGTCAGAAGGGCCATCATCAAATAACGAGAATAAAACATAAAGGAATACTATACATAGGATGGCCCAACATGATATAGAAACTTATACATGTGACATACGGGCCTATAAGGCCAACATGATCATTTATACACTCAAAACATAGGCCCGTAAGGCCATACAAATATCCATATACATGACATCTGGCTACCAACCTCTAAGACTACATAAATGTCATAAAGGTCGTGACAGGGCCCCTCCATACCAATCAATACATGTCCATATCATACTGACCAAATAGTAACTCCGGATCAAGTGGAGTACACCAACACCTTTCGTTGAGATGATAGCCTACTAGGAGGACTGTCAACCTATCTATAGGGACCTGTGGGCATGTAACACAGTGTTCCCAGGCAAAAGGGACGTTAGTACAAATAAAGTACCAAGTATGTAAGACATGAAAACCGTATATAAAAGACATGAAAGAAACATGGAGTAAAGAACTTAAACTGTAAGTCTGAATAGCTATGTGAATGATGAAACATTTATAATGTCATACATATGCGTATAAATGTCATATCATGCATAGGTATATGCATACATAACATCATCAAGCCTCTAAAGGCATCACATCATATCATCTCGTCCTCTGTAGGCGAAATCATCAACGTATACCAGCTGATTAGGTGGTGGTGTGTATATAACGCCATAACCTTCATCAATACCCCATATACATATAATATACGCATATATAACTCCATCTGGTTATGGGTCAATGTAAATGTAAAAATGAATGCAATGCATAATAAGTAAGTCAATAAGATCACTCGGGATGTCATAAGATCAATATGCCTTCGGTTAATATCATTAAATAAACTTTATCAACTTACATATTTTTTGATACCCATGAATAGACTATATAATAATAGAACACATTGGGAATCCAGAATATAGGTACCCCTAGTACTTCTAAGAATAGATTCATTTGTGAAAGTTCCGCGTTTGCTCGTTTTGTTTGTATTATATGGATCATGCCAAAAGGAAAGAATGGATAGCCTTAACATACATTAACTCTGTTGAGTCTTTAATACCTTCCAAGCAATTCTTAAAACAACTCAAGTCAATCTACCATAGCATAAGGAGATTCAAAATCAGTGCTGAGTAAAGGCTAAGTCCGCAACTTAAACTAGTAGCTCGTTTATGTAAATTTGGGAAGCATCTCCCCTGTAACAAGGACCTCATCCACTACCATATATAAACAATAACAACAACAACAACAACAACAACAACAACAACAACAACAACAACAAAAACAACAATAACAAGAGAAATCCATCAACATATAAATATCAATAACAAGACACCATATAATAATAACAAGTCACAACTACGTCACGACGAGCAGCAAGATCCGATTGGAATCCGTAAAACCCATATCACCCATTATAGACTTCTTACATTAACTTAAAAGTATCATTAACATGATAATGAAGTCATTCATCAATGATTCCATCCTTATACTATATATTTATAACAAGGGAAACAATCTACAACTCCAACTATTTTCAGTTAGTAACTTTATTCACTAGTTCATGTCTAGTCCATCCATTTAACTTAATCAACATCAAGATAACCTTAAACACATGCAATAACACAATACACTTACCTCCTACAGTATATTCAAGTATAAATCCAAGCAATATTTAGCTTACAACAGCCCCCAAGTGCAATACAACACCATAGAAGTGACTTAAGCTAATCCAAGTATTATCTTGTAGTTTATCATCCTAACAACTTAACCAACATACAAGAAAGTTTAAGCACAATTAGTAGGCTGATATACTCACCTTATCCAGCAGAAAAAACTTTAAATTTAAGCCAAACATAGCCCACAACTATCCTCAATGACAACACAACCTCAAAGAGGTGTTGTTCTTCGCTAGAACTAACTTTTGATGTTGAAATATGGTGTAATCACTATGGAATAACTTCAAACCCTTTTTATACATGATCATAAATATTTGTAACCTCCAAGTTAACATTATTAAATTACCTTATGTACTTTCAAAAATGATCTCATTTCTGAGCTTACATCAATTGTCTTACGACGTACTTTTACGTACGAAAACATAAGACACCATATAACAATAACAAGTCACAACTACTTCACGGCGAGCGGCATGCTCCGATTGGAATCCGTATAACCCATATCACCCATTATAGACTTCTTATATTAACTTAACAGTATCATTAATATGATAATGCCGTCATTCATCAATTATTCCATCCTTATACCATATATTTATAACTAAGGAAACAATCTACAACTCCAACTATCTTCAATTAGCAACTTTATTCACTAGTTCATGTCTAGTCCATCCATTTAACTTAATAAACATCAAGATAACCTTAAGCACATGCAAGAACACAATAAAAATACCTCCTACAGTAGTGTCAAGTCTAAATCCAAGTTATATTTAGCTTACAACAGCCCTCAATGGCAATACAACACCATAGAAGTGACCTAAAATAATCCAAGTATTATCTTGTAGTTTATCATCCTAACAACTTAACCAACATACACGCAAGCTTAAGCACAATTAGTAGGCTGTTATACTCACCTTATACAGTAGCAACAACTTTAAATTTCATCTAAACACATCCCACAACTATCCTCAATAATAACACAACCTCAAAGAGGTGTTGTTCTTTACTGGAACTAACTTTTGATGTTGAAATATGGTGTAATCACTTTGGAATAACTTCAAACCCTTATGGTATCTATTTAGTAGGGTTAGGAGATGTTTGGATATGAATTTGAGTCGAATATGAGAAAAGAATAGGCGTCCAAATCGTTTATAAAGTGAAGTAGGTCGACCACCGCCTAAGTGGGTCCTATTGAGAGCTACTTGCGAGGTCTCACAAAAATGCAAATATCTCTCTACTCTGATGTCGTATCGACAAATGATTTAATGTGTTAGAAATGAGACTCGTAGATATTCAATTTGATATGTGGATCATCCTTTAATTTCTAGTATATTGGGAGAAAAAAGCATCTACATTTGACCTAATTTTCAGCACATTATGAATGTAACTTGTGATGACCTTTGCCGACATTTGTTCCACAACTTGCTTGACTTCAAAACGTAATACACGACTATAATGCGACTAAAATAACTCATAAAATAACATCATTATCATGTTAAGAACCCTATTCTTATCCTAAGAGTACATGTTATAATATTCCCAACTTGTCGACTTTCGACGAAACTTATTTTCTTCAGTTTGTTTAGCTTCTAAGTGTTTCAACCCTCTTGGTACTTGTTATCCATGATCTTAAGGATTTGTAACCTTCAAGGTAACATTATTAACTTACCTTAATGTACTTTCAAAAATGATCTCATTTCTGAGTTTACATTAATTGTCCTATGACGTACTCTTACGTATGAAAACATGAGGTGTAACACTAGTCGATTGAGTTAGCATGTTTTGAGATTAGTATCTTGTCTAACTTTGTGGAAGTGGAATATATACTTAGGATTGGTGTTGTTTTGTGTTAATTGTGGTACGTAAAAGTCGTATACGCAAGGTGACGAGTGGGTACACGGACTAAATATGGTAATTGACCGGTTTAAGCTATGTGGATTCTTTTCATGACTTTAATCGAATTATCATCACACATTATATTCATCATCTTTAATCTATCCTTACATACTTCACTTGACATTGTTAATACTTGTCTCATCTCTTACTTGTTATTTTCCCTTACATGCTTAGTTGAAGTTATTGTTTTCTCATTTCCTTGTTAAATACTTAACTATTGAGTTACCTTACTTGAAGTTGTTATTTCTTGGAATATCTTGATGTTGAGTTTTGGTGTTGAAGTTGTAAAAGTCATAATCACATTGGGGCAAAGTTATAAATTATTGAAATACCATTCTTGTTGAGTTATTCACTTTTGGTTGCCATAGTTAAGACTCTTGTACATATTGTGGTTGAGTCATGGGCTATTTATTGTGGAAACATTACTATAGTTGAATTCTTTGGCAAGTTGTGGTATTGGGCACTTGAGGTGGGATTTGTGATATGTTGTGTTATTGATACGCATGCAGTGGTATAAGGATAGGGGTTGATACGCATGCGGTGAGATAAGGTGGGCTTGATACGTGTGTTGCTAGTAGGGGAACTACTTGAAACCACGCGGTGTGATAAGGTGGGATAAAACGCAGGTAGGTATTTCAGGAAAATGATTTTCAAAACTAAATGCAAGGCTTCCACAGTGGTATAAGGAAAGATTGTGATTTTGATTGTGAAATAAGACTACGAGGCAGTACCTCGGTAGTGATTCTTATTGCTATCTTTTATTTACATCACTTCCATTAGTCTGCATCATTTCCTTGGCATTCTTACTATGTGTTTCTCATGCGATGTCTTTATTTCCTTAACTTCAGTGTAGCTATTCTTGTTATATTTCTTTATTGTATCATTTCCATTATTTCCATTATTATATTGTACTATACCTGTTCAGTTTCTTTATTTATTCCAGTATGTGTCATTACCTGACCTCGTCACTACTCTATCGAGGTTAGGCTTGATACTTACTAGGTACTGTTGTGGTGTACTCATACTATGCTTCTACACATCTTTTTGTGCAGAATCAAGTACTTCATATCAGCCTAGGCATCCGTGAGTTGAGCTTAGATCAGAGACTTCAAGATATACCTACCATCATTCGCAGGCCTCGGAGTCACCCTGTATCTTAGTTTCTATTTCATTCTCCTTTTATAGATACTGATGTATTAGGGATGTTTCAGAATACTCGTGTAGAGCTTATGACTTGGTCTCACCAGATTTTGGCCGTTATTTTCAGTTGTATTGTGGAGTCCTTTTATGATAGTTGTTGGTTTAATTGGAAGTCTTATTATTATCTTCGTAATCTGTTATGTATGTGCCATCATGATATCCTACGGAGGGAGATTTGGGGTCGTGACAAGTTAGTATCAGAGCTCTAGGTTCATAAATGTTACGAGTCATAATGAGGTTTAGCAGAGTCTTGCGGATCGGTACGGAGATGTTTATACTTATCTTTAAGAGGTTATGAAACTGATAGGAAACTTCACTTATTTAATTCCTTATAGTGCAAATTTATTGACTTCGAAATTCTAAATCATTATTTTTCTATTCTCTCACAGATGGTAAGGACATGCACCACTGGATCCGACGATCAGACACATGTGCCCCATGCTAGAGTAGTGAGAGGCCAGGGCAAGGGCAGAGGCCGAGGATGGGCATGTTGTGTAGCCAGAGCACATGCCCAGGCTGCGACAGAGGAGCCACCAGTAGCTCCAGTTGGGGGGCCAAGCACCTAAGGTGCCTGTTGCCACCCCTGCACTTCAGGAGACCCTAGCACAGTTCTTGAGTATGTTTGGTACTCTAGCTCAAGCGGGGTTGATCCCACTTGCACTAGCCATATCTCAGGTTGGGGAAGGAGCTCGGACTCATTCGGCTCATACCCCAGATCAGCGGGTTTATGTTGACCAGGTTCCAGAGGTTATATCAATGTAGCCGGTTGTTGCCGTTCAACCTGAAGTTAGGGCAGCAACATCTGAGGAGGAGTATATTAGACTTGAGAAGAACAAGAAGTACCACCCTCCTACTTTCAGCGGCCTACCTACAGAGGATGCAAATGGGTTTCCTGGAGATATGCCACCATATTATCCGCACGATGGGTATTTTGGAGACGAGCGAGGTTGCTTTTACTATATTTCAGCTGTCGGGGCCAGCGTATCAGTGGTGGCTTATATGAAGGGTAGCCCAGCCGATGCAGCTTCACTCACATGGTCTTAGTTTTTAGAGATGTTTTTGAGAGAGTTTGTCCCTAGAGCCTTCGGGATGCATGGCGTGCGGAGTTTGAGCAGTTGCATCAGGGTACTATGATAGTGTCAGAGTATGATATCAGATTTATTAAGTTTTCCAGACATGCACCTGCCTTGGTTTCCACAGTTAGAGAGCGAGTCCGTCGATTTATCGAGGGGCTCAACTATGGTATTAGATTCAGCATGGCTCGAGAGTTGGAGAAAGATACCCCATATCAGCAGGTGGTAGAGATCGCACAGAGATTAGAGGGTAAGCGGGGCCGGGAGAGTGAGGACAGGGAGGCCAAGAGGCCTTGAGATTCTAAAGGATATAGTGGTACATGTGCCCCGGTTGTAACCCATCATGGTAGAGGCTATGTGAGTTGTCCAGTTCATTCAGCACTTCCAGCTTAAAGTGGTACTCCAGCTACTCCCAGGTCTCAGGTTGCCCATTATGCACCGTCTAGTGCACCTCCTGCACAGGGTGCTTTTAACGGTCAGTCTATCCAACCAAGCTCGAGCCAGTTTCAGCAGTCATGTACTCTGATAACTTATTTTGAGTGTGGTGATACTCATCCTATGATGAGGGGCTTCCCCAGACTTAGGAGGGTTGCATCTCCACAGACTACTCATGCTCCATGTATTCCACAGGGTCCCCAGACTTCTTAAGCCATGGTTACTGCTCCAGTTGTCGCTCCTCCTACACAGATAACTAGGGGTGGAGGTTAGGCAAGTAGGGGTTGCCCTAGAGGGGGGTCAGGCCAGATGTTATGCTTTTTAGGGTAGGACAGAGGCGATTGCATCAGATGCCGTTATCACAGGTATTGTTCTGGTTTGTCATAGAGATGCATCAGTCTTATTTGATACATGCTCTACGTACTCATATGTATCATCTTACTTTGCTCCGTATTTGGGTCTATCTCGTGATTCCTTGAGTTCTCATGTTTATGTGTCCACACCTATGAGAGATTCTATTATTGTTGACTGTTTGTATCGGTCATGTTTAGTTTTTATTGGTGGTTTTAAGACAAGATTTGATCTATTATTGCTCAATATGGTAGACATTGATGTTATTTTAGGCATGGAGTGGTTGTCTCTCTATCACGCTATTCTTGATTGTCATGCCAAGATGGTGACGTTGGCTATGCCAGGTTCACCGCAGTTGGAGTGGAAGGGTACCTTGGATTATGTTCCTAGCAGGGTTGTGTCCTTCCTTAAGGTACACTGGATAGTTGAGAAGGGTGTGATGCATACCTAGCCTTCGTGAGAGATGTCAGTGTTGATACTCCTACTGTTGAATCAGTTACGGTAGTGAGAGACTATCCAGATGTGTTTCCAGCAGACTTTCCGGGCATGCTGCCAGATAGAGATATTGATTCTGGTATTGAATTGTCGATGGGAACTCAGTCCATTTCTATTCCATCATATCGTATGACCCCAGCAAAGTTGAAGGAGTTAAAGGATCAGTTGCAAGACTTGCTTGATAAGGGTTTCATTCGGCTTGCCTTGGATAAGCATTAAAGTTTAAAAACCTTTTGTTGGTCCAAATGGTAGCTTTAAGAATCTATCTCTCTTATGGCTCCTCATTAGATAATCCTTCACAAAGAAATTCAAGACATTAGTAAATTCACCACAAGAAGATTTATCACATGTAAAATCAAAGAAGTTATTCCATGATTCAAATTGATCATTCTCGAATTTCATCCAAGAAGCATTTACAAAGCTTGACCAAAATGTATCCTCAAAGCGTACAGTAGAGAAAGTAGAGAAATTAACACTAAAGCTATCATCAATTAACGCACTTCCCTTTTTATCAAAAATCTCTTCATCCTTGAGAATAGCATTAAGCTTTTCCTACTCAAAGAAACAAGTTAACTCCTCATTAGAATTTTCATATTAAAAGGAACAACAAAACTCTCCATTCATATCCTTAACAATAAAGAAATAAGGATTTAGGTTGTTCAAACAAGTAGATTCAGCCTTCTCAATTGCACCAAGTAGATATAAGCAAGAATCATTCACATCAAACTTGAAGGATTCAAGTTCACTCTCAAACATATAATGTTCTTGACTTACTTAAAACTAGAACAATTATCCAAATATGGATCCACAAAGCTCATCAATTCACTTTTACAGAGACTCGTGTCCTCACTAGTTTGACTATACAACAAATACATAACTTCACAAGATGAAGAATCGCAACAATAAGGCTCACTAGACAAGAGACATGCATCCTCTATCAAATTTTCATTCTCAAAAGTGTTCCTTATAGCTAAAGAAGAAATAAATTCATTTTCTTGGAAAACAATCAATGAAACACCTTCAAATTCATGATTCCCAACCAATGGCACAACACTAGTTTGAAGCTTTTCAAGTTCACAATCAATAACAATTTTAGCTTCAAATCATACTCAACTAGTGTATTATCACAACTTTTCTTTTTCATGTCAACACAAAGTAAAGAATCATCAATATCAAAAGTAGTTAGATTGTCGCTCACAATCAAGTCACTGACAATGTCATTTGAAGTAACTAGAGAGTTAGGACTAGCCATTTTACCTTGAAAAGCAACTATAAAAACGTTTTACCTTAGTCTTTCAAATTTAAGCTCGCTTGCTTACTTGAAGTAAGGTGAATACTTCAGCCGCCCATTCATCCGGAATAGCCGGAGCAACATCCTTTCCTTCTGGAATGGGGTTATGAATTCCCACAACAACTCGGAATATCCTTGTGCAATTCTAAATATGTCGGACTTTCGGGCATGTACCTTTCTGGCCCCGACATGATCCCCTTAATGAAAGAATCCGTGAGCATCTCAAATGAATCTATGGAATGCTCGGGTAACAACGAATACTGCGTCAGGCTCCCCTCGTGAGAGTCTCTCCAAATTTTTTCAGTAAAACAGATCTGATCTCATGGGGAGCTAAGTCGTTCCCCTTCACCTCTGTTGTATAGGTGGTAATATGATCCTAAGGGTCCGAAGTCCCATCATATTTTGACACGTCGGGTATTTTAAATCGCTTCGGGATCAATTCCGGTACCGCGCTCGATTTGTATGGCAATTGGGTATCCTTTTTTGAGTACGGTCCTTTCAGCACCGGTGCTGCACCCGGGATTGATCCGTGTGGGCATTCACTTCCCTTATAAACCGTAAGAGTTCGCTTTTGAAAGGATCGCTCTCGTTGTTGTGATCGGATTCGCTCCCCCCTGATCATTTCGAAGTTGACCTCGCCCTTCGGAGTTTGTTGGACCTCGTCCTTTTGCGTTATTGGAAGCACCCGATAATGCCTGCTTTAGTTTTGTCATAACTTTATCCTGATAAGTGAAATGGCCTATAATGACCTCTTGTTGCTCCTGCAGGACCCTTACTACTTCAACAACATGCTCATCTTTAGCATCACCAGGAGATGCCTCCCAAACATATCGCGTGTCGCTTGTCGTGGACCGGTGTGGCATCTTTCTCCTCATTGCGGGTATTACTGATTTAATCCTCGTGCTGAGGCTAGTCCCCTTGGGCCTCAAGATTGTGTGCGTTGTTAACATCATTATCTGTCATTTTCTATGATTTTCGCTGAAAACAAATAATCAAAACAAGTTAGTAAAAGAGGCAAGGATCAACTTCATTACACGACTGGTGGGCGCCAAACTATTTTCCCGTAAAACGGTACAGTTGAATTTATACGTGGTTTCTAGACAAGTAAATTAAATCGATCCTGAAATAATAGAATTGAATGGATATGCAATACTTATCCTAGAGATGAAAATGAAATAGCAGAAACAGTAGTTCCGGGAGCAGGGCTTTCGGATAAAACATCAATAAGATCAAAAGTAAGAAGATAAAATTATATAAATTTTGAATAGATTATAACATAAGTTTGCCAAAACATTCGTCTCCCCACAATGATAGTAGATCTCACTATTTATAATTGTACCTAGGGAACAAGGTCCTACGATCATGCCCTTCTCTAATATCAATTATGAGGGCTATTGAAGAAGGTGTAACGGCAGGCATGAATGAAAAATTATTTATAACAGGTAATGTACTGAATGCTGTAGAATATTTTTCATTAAATGTTACCGGGTGGTGGGCATTTATTTCATCTTTATGTACACCATTCTTTCCGGTAACAAATGGAATATTTGTCTTTTGTTTAACTATCCTCTGCCTTCGGTTCCATGTGTCACTTTCTTATGTGATCATTTAATACAACATATTTTACCCTATACAACACATTTGTTGTATTCTTTTGGTTTATTTTGTATTGTCAATTGCGCATACAGCTTGTCGTGTGTCTTAGGTAAAATATATCTATTAGAACGACTTCTTATGTTTCAAGGTGCTGTTTAACTTAAACATCTATTAGAATGACTTCTTATGCTTCGAGGTGTTGTCAAACTTATGACTTGTATTTAATTTCAAAACAAATGATCTAGTCATGCAAATACACTATCATATGATAGTTTTTCTATCACTAGAATAAATTTGATAATTTCATAGTTTCTTAATGTCTTCTCTGCAAGATATGCCAACGAAAAAGGGTTTTGCAATTAAAATAACAGAAAATTTCTGGCTCAATATGAATTTCACAGGTGACGAACATATGTTTTTAAGAGTTGGGAAGTTAAGACTACCCGATTTAGGGCCTCACAAGAAAAGGGTTCTAAGGCATCTAAACTCTTTCGTCGTTGTAACGACCCATCCGGTAGTTTTGAGTATTACAACCCTGTTCTCTCATTTACTGCTCAATTTATGCTTTACAGTTATATGTGACTTGCCGGGGTGATTAGTTCGAGTCCGATGAGGTTTTAGAATGAATTGGAACACTTAGTTCCAAGGTTTAAAGTTTAAGTTGAAATAGTGACCGGATATTGACTTATGTGTAAATGACCCCGGAATAGAGTTTTGATGATTCCAATAATTTTGTATGGTATTTTGGACTTAGGAGCGTGTCCGAAATTTTATTTAAAAATCTGTAGTTAAATTAGGCTTGAAATGGCTAAAATGGGAATTTAAGTTTGGAAGTTTGACCGGGGAGTTAACTTTTTGATATCGGGGTCGGAATTCAGTTCTGAAAATTTTCATAGCTCTGTTATGTCATTTACGACTTGTGTGCAAAATTTGAGGTCAATCAGAATTTATTTGATAGGTTTCGGCATCGAATGTAGAAGTTAAAAAATCTTAGTTTCATTAAGCTCGAATTGGGATATGATTCGTGGTTTTAGCGTTGTTTGATGTGATTTGAGGTTTTGAGTAAGTTCGTATGTTATTTTAGGACTTGATGGTGTATTTGGTTGAGGTCCCGAGGGTCTCGGGTGAATTTTAGATGGCTAACGGATCGAAATTTGGACTTAAACAATTGCTGGAAATTTTAGCCTTCTCGTGCAATCGCACCTGCAGAATTTAGCTCGCAAGTTTGGGTTGAGGCCGAGGTCGCGACCAGGCATGGGCCGAAGTCGAGGTCGCGACCAAGCATGGGTTGGGGTCGAGGTCGCAGAAGCGAGTAGATGGTCCGAGGTCGCGACCAGGCATGGGCCGAGGTCGAGGTCGTAGAAGCGACCATACATGGGTTGAGGCCAAGGTCGCATAAGCGACTGCTCGGCCGTAGAAATGGCTAAGTTAGTCGCAGGTGCGAAAAGCCCAGGACAGAACATATAAATTCAAGGGTTGTCCATTTTTACCCATTTTGGATTTTAAGAGCTCGGGTGAGACGATTTTCAAGAGATGTTTCAAGGAAAACATTGGGGTAAGTGTTCTTAACTCGGATTTGGTCAATATACATATTATATCATTGTTTTCATCATTTAATTAGTGTTTTGAGATGGAAATTTGGGAGAAATTGTAGAAATTTCATAAAACAAATTTTTGAGATTTCGATGTCGATTCAGAGTCGGATTTGAGTGAAACTAGTATGGTTGGACTCGTAATTGAATGGGTTATCGGATTTTGTGAGTTTCGTCAGATTCCGAGATATGGGCCCCACAAATAATTTTTGAGTTAAATTTCAGATTTTATTAAAAAATTAGTATTTTCTTATGGAATTAATTCCAATAATTTGTATTGAGTGAATCGAATTAATTGTGGTTAGCTACGAGGCTTTAGGAGACTAATTCATGAGACAAGGGCTTAGCGGAGTAAGAAATTACGCGATTTGAGGTAAGTAACACTTCTAAACTTGGTTCTAAGGGTATGAATCCCCGAATTTGTATTATATAAATTGTTTGGAGGTGACGCACACGATAGTTGATGAACGTGTGGACGTGCACCATTGAAATTGTGACTTGAATAAATTATGTGAAGTTGTAAAAATTAAAGAATCATGTTATTATTTGAACATTTCCCCCGTGTTAGAGAAATTGAGCTGAGACTCTTATTAAAGATCATGTTTAGGCTACGTACCGATATTTTGGGACCCATGGGGTGTATTGCTATTAAATTAATTATTTTAAAAATGTACATTTCAAACTCAGTCATATTCATCCATTGTGAGGATATTTATGGGATCGAGCTGCGCGTCGCAGCATGCCATATTGGCTTTATTTATATTATTATTATATAGATCGGGGTTGCCCGCCTGCAGCAGGCCATATCGGCTTTATATCACGCTTTGGCTGAAGGAACCCTTCCAGAGTCTATACACACCCCCAGTAAGCATAGATGATTATATATTCGGGATGGACTTCCTAGGGCATAGACTTGCCTTACTTATTTATATTGTGATGAATTTTTCCTAGACATGGATCTTGTCCGTATCATTTACATTTGGGGAATAAATTACCCCAGGGCTGGATTGGCCTTATACGGTACTGAGTGACTGACTGTCAGTCGATGTGTATATATATATACGGGATGGAATATCCCTGGGCTGGATTGGCCATAAATAGTACCGAGTGACCGAATAATTTGTGACTAGTATTACATGAGGTCTTTCCACTGAGATGTCATATTCCTCATATCATGCAGTATTGATCTATTTCACTTATACTGAGTTTAACTGTTGAACTTGAAAGTATGCCTACATTTCTGTACCCTTATTTATACTTGACTGTATCTGCGAAACTCGTCACTACTTTCAGTCCCGAGGTTAGTCTTATTACTTATTGAGTTATTGTACTGATCATACTACACTTTGTACCTCGTGTACAGATCTAGGTGCTTTCGGACATGGCGACCGTTAGATCTCAGAGTGCTATCAGTTGGAGACTATTAAGGTAGGTGCATGGAGTCCGCTGACCTTGACTCTCTTTCTTTCAGTTATTGTACTGTTCTATACTTTCAGACAGTATTTTTATCAGCCAGACTTTGTATTCATATTAGATGCTCATGTACTCAGTGACACCGGGTTTTGGGAGTGTTTGTATCGGTATTTGCGAGATTTCTTTTGTATTGTAATTAAATGTTATGTTTTCAAACTTAAAGGAAATCGTGGGTTATTGATGTTATCGGCTTACCTAGTATTGAGATAGACGCCATCACGACATGTGAGATTTTGGATCGTGGCAACCCCATATTTCTTAGAGAAAATGGTGCTCCTAACTTCTTCCACTTTTTCCAGGGACTGTAATTACAGCTTGACCTTCGAGGAAGAAATCCATGGGACCCCTCCTTCGAGGACACCTAAATAGTGAAAGGTCATCCCTTTGCTATGCTGGAAACGAAGCAAAGTCATGAAACCGATAGACTATGCAAGGTGTTATGGTTGTACCTGCAACTAAGGTTGGAAATAGAGTGAATGCGATTTATATGTCGTCTTCCATGAAATTTTTTTTGAGTGCCGAATGTAATTTTTAAGTCGTATATGTCAAAGCGATTTATAAGGCGCATGTATTAAATACGACTATTAAGTCGCATTCCGAGTATGCTATTTATGTCGCCTTCGAGAAATGTGAGTTATAAGTGTCATTTGCCGAATAGGATTATAAGTCCAATATTAATGCGATTTATAAGCAGTTATAATCCCACTTATAAGTTTCAAAGAGAAAACTGAAAAGTCCTAAAATAGTCCATTATCTTTGTGTTTGGTCTCAAAATCATCCACATTCTTTTACCTGGACCACTAATAGTCCATAAGTTTTTACTAAAATGGTGCACTTTTGATCATAACCAAAATATTCCGTTAAATTTAAAAGTGAGAGTAAACATACCGTTTTATCCCTCAACTGAGATACAGATCCAACCTTTCCATCCCTTTCTTCACCAAATACCATATCATTTGGACTCTAATTAAGCAATTCTAATATTTTTTTACACTAACAACTCTTAAATAATATTATCTAGTTACAAAATTATGCATGGTCCATGTATAAATACCCGCATCAAGTTAAGACATTTCATGATAATTACAAACAAATAACTGAAAATTATTTATTGCTTTCTAATGAGCTTGCAAAACCAATACAAATTGGAAGTAGAAAAATATATTTGATAACCCTGGTAAGTAAGAACATTGAGGAGTGTGTAATATAATGACTAACCACTAACCACTCCTCTTTATTTAACTAGGACTAAGTTTAAAATTACATAAATTACCTCTATACACTGGCTTAGTTACAAACGCATCCTCTTAGTTCTAAAGCAAGTTCTTAATATCCTTCTACAATGGCAAATCGCAAACAAATAATATTGTAGTTAATAATGTTTTTAATTAAAATTCCACTAATCTCTTTAAATTTCATAATAGCTTCAATCAAGACATATATTGAATATTACTTGAGCATTCGTAATTGGAGCGAATCCAAACCCGTTAAATTATTCTTTTAGGCATTGTGTTAAGGATATTAACTAGCTTGAAGATTCATATAATATATATTTTCATTTTTAAATTATAAGTAATGTATTTACAATTGGACCGTATACAATATATAGCTATATACCGTAATTTGCTAAACATTTAAAGTACACAAGATGAGGTCTATTTCATAATGCACAATGTTATATAGATCACCTAAATCAAAATATTATACACTGAACATCCATTTCCTTGTAATTCTAACACTTGAAATTAACTTATAGTTAATTCGGTTCATTTTAATTAATTTTTTGGTCTTTTTTTTATCCTTAATATTTGATTTTTTTAAATACCAAGAAGGAAATAACTTCTTTTTTCCAAAGTTGCCCTTAGAGTAAATAACATATGAGTATTTGTTATAATTCTAATGGGCAAATTAAGGTTAATATGGCCAATTTTATTATTAATTAATGTTAAAAAATAAATTTCTTAATATATGTGAAAATAACAAAAAAGATCGGTTAAAAGTGGACCAAATGAAGTATTAAATAGCCAACCAACACGTGAGGGTTTGTCTTTCATAAAAACCAATAGCTCTTGTTGCAATAAAATCTCTTTTACTTATAACTTACTTTATTTATACATAGTTAAAGTTTGAAAGTTTTAATTATGTAAATATTTTTATTATTAAAAGAAAAGACATGAACTCTTTCCATTTTACAGTTGCTGCATTAATGTGATCATAATTGAGAAATTCAAAGTTCACAAAAGAAAATCCAACGGGTCTAAACTGCAATTTCCTAAACTTTGAGGTGGTTATCAAAACAGAACCAGAAATTACGCGTGGTTCAATCTATAAATACCCGCCTTACTCGTCGATATATCCCATTTCGTGCCCGCTTCGGTGCTGTCGATCTAAAAAATTCCTTAACGACAGAATCCATAACTCAAAAGAACAAATTCAAAAACTGCAAATACTGAATCAATACAATAAGATTAACGGTGAATTTTGATTACCTAGTCAATTTCCCAAAATTGAATCGCTTAAACGGAACCCTAATTCTGATGAACTGAATGACTTTGATTTTTGTTTTTGATTGCAGGGAGAAGAGAATTAAGGCGCTATAATGTCGATAGATTTGGTACTGAAACCGTCGTGTAGCAGGTGCGGCTCCACGTCGGAGTTGTACGGAAGCACCTGCAAGCACTTGACTCTTTGCATGTCTTGTGGTAAAAACATGGCTGAGACTCGTGATAAATGCTACGAGTGTGGCACTCCGATCACGCGACTGATTCGAGTATGTTTCCTCTATTGAACTTGTCATGAGTACTAGAATTTGGGTGAATTTCTATACGTGTAATTACTTTGTTTTGATATTCGAGATATTTCTACGAGCCAGTAGCTCAACATTTCGAAACTTAATACTAGGCTTTTTTCTGTGGTAGGTTCGAACTCGTGATGTGCACCTAGCACACGCATTATGCATTGTGCTCTTACCACTGGACCATAGCCCTGGGTGCTTTTGTGTGTAACTACTTACAAGTATTGGAATGGAATGATCCTGTATAGAGAGGAGTGTATCAAGGATTTAGGAAGAGTTACACCGGTCTTTGCTCCAAATAAATAACTGCATGACGTGTGTCTATTACATAATTTGCGGGTAACTCGACTATGCCACTGGGTACCTGCTACTTCCCACCGGATTAAACAGTACCAATTAACTCACCCCACCTAGGATTAGGAAGATGGGAAGAATCACCTAATGTTTTTGTCTTTGCTTGGATCTATTACATAAAATTTTAGTACTTAGGTATGGTTGCTTAATGTCTCAATAGTGGTTAGTTCTCCTCACAGAGTTATAGTCTATATGTTTGGAGCAAAGGCATGGTGCAGGTAGGTTTCTGGTGAGTATTCATATTATTGATCCAAATAGTTTGGGAGGCATTGTTGATAGATGCTAGTAGTTTCTTTGAGTTTTCGCCAAATTTTTGTGGAGAATTTGGTCTCTTCCTGAGCTCTGAAGTCCTTTGTTCTGTTCGAGGCAATTGGCTAGGTGGACATAGGCTAGGTTTTGCTTCTGCAAAGATATCATTGTGAGTTTGATGGTGCTGATTTAAGAGTGCAATTACAGCAAGTAGATGCTAGTGGTTTCATTGACGTAGTTGAGAGATTCAGAACTTCGTGGATATAGTCACCGAATTTGATTTGCCTTTTGCTTCTAAATTATAAATAAAATTGTATGGCAGTCGCAACCAACTTTTAGGCCTTCTCTGAGAACATTGGATTACTTTGTCACTTGACGGAGTTACGTGTAAATATTTAGAGAGTTGATTATCAAAGGTGATCTTTAATCCAAATAGATTGACTCACTTTTTTATTCCATGGGGCTCATTTGATAAAAATAAAGCTTCATCTGTTGTTGAATACAGACAGATTCATGTTTTGTTTTCCTAAAGACAATGAAGTAAGCGATGGTTGATAGAAGATGTTTGACACACATAGGTAGGTTACATCAGTATACTATCCTCCCCTGTTATCTTCATTTAACCCAAGAACATTATCCTTTGCTCCTTTCTTCCCCCAAGATCAAGAGCTTTTGCCACCCTATACTTTCTTCACTACTTTTTTATATTCATCCATTGCTTCTCTAACCTTTTGGTTATATTTTTTATCCTTGTTTTCCTGATTATGTTCTCATTTTCTAAACATAACTATTTGCCCTGCCAATATCAACAATTTTGTCTTGAGCTTATATTTATTTAATGTGTGAAGTCGTGAACTAGTTCCTTCTTACTTTTGTTAAGATTATCTGAGACCTGAACAAGTATAGGATAAGAGAAAAATGATGAACATAGGCACTATCGTATAGCCTAGTGAGGCTAAGGCTTGCTTCATTAAGGTACATGTATTGATCTGTAGCATGTGTTTGAGAAGCAAATATAACACCTTTCTACTTCTCCAAAATATTCTATGCTCACCCTGCAGAATGTTTTTGGTTAAGTAAAAGCTGGACCAATTGCACCCCTTTTTGTGCCTTATGTTCAGGAGTTCTGAACAAAAATAGCGGATTTAAGCTCTTTCTGTTATTATATGGCACTAGTTTCTCAATTGATGTGTTGGAAAGTTGAATGAAGGGGTCTATTTCTGATTCTTTCATTTTGGACAAGGTAGGTGTTTTGTCTGATCGGCTATGATTTTCTGTAATTTTTGTGTAACAGTTCATATATTCACTAAGAATTGTTCTGGCTTATTGCTTGAAATTATTGATGAAATTCAGGTTTAATTGCATGAGTGCAATTAGTTTTTTGATAAGGTAAGTTGTATTAATCAAAAGGGAGAAAAAAAACTCCCGTATACAAGAAGTATACCAAAAAGTAGAGAATTTACATCAGATCACGATTCTCTACAAAAGACGCCCAATCTTCTACACAAGTAGGTGCTATATGTCGAGGAACCAGATCATGAAATAATTGCACTGATATTAACTGTATGAAGGCTTATGCGTTTAGCAGATGAAAGAGGTGAAGTGTGTTAAACAACCTTAAGTTAGGATGTGCTTGCTGCAGCCTGCTGAATATAAGTTTTTATCTTTCTGATGCTGAATTGGTTGATTTGCTCTATTTTGTCCAAAATATTTAAGTGAACATCTTAATCGTGCTAATGATATCAGTTAGATGCTTGGTCAGACCACACTTTTGGTAGCTATTGCGGACTGAAATTTTCTTGTCGAAAGCATTCAATTTGTGTCAATTCATGAAAGAATTTGTATGTGATGCATTTTTTACTTTACCCATGGTGCAAAATTGGGTGTAAAACTGGTTATTGAAATCATGTTTATGTGCAGGAGTATAATGTTCGGGCTTGCTCCAGCAATGACAAGAATTATTTCATTGCTCGATTTGCTTCAGGCTTACCGAACTTTTCAAAAAAGAAGAATGAGAGTAAATGGACTTTACAAAAAGAAGGTTTGCAAGGACGTCAAGTTACGGATACTTTGCGGGTATGAAATATTTAATAGTACCATCCTCGTTGCATCAGCTGCATGTGCGCATATATATACTAGTTTTTATGTACGTGTGTTGCACGTAGATTTTCAAGTATATAACGAAAGAACAATAAATTAAAACAAAATGTAGAAGTGTATAAGAAGAAATAATCATGTAGAAAGCAACTGGCATAGAAATAATGCAATAACCTTTTAAATGTTGAAAATTAGAATCATTACACTAACATAATATTTAATTCAAAATGATTGGCAGTCGTATGAACCTGCAAAGTTTGATCAATTTTTTTATGTTGGTTATATATTATATGTATCTGTAGAGTGGATAGATTGTGATCATATCTTGCCTAATATTTCTTTGACGATAATGTTTTTGGCGTATGTTTTTTTGGATAATGTGTATAATACAACTTCAGTTACAAAGCAAATGCGATCTTATATTCAAAGTAAAATTAGTTGTCTTTTAAATCCGAAAGTATTACGAACACGTAATCAGGGAAAATAGTGTTACAACATATGTTAGTAATCTTTCTTAAGTCCAAACTAGATGATTAAGTGATGGATTTTCTAACTTTAAGTAGAATTGACACTTGATATATTTGCGTCATTCAAAACAAAGAAAAGACCAAAAAATATGCTCAAAAGTTTCAATTTTGGTTTCGCATGCCAATTTTATTTTTTGGGTAGATTTGTGTGTTTGATTCCTTTGTGAAAATATTTTTCATAAAATTTGAATTTTTTTTTATGTAAATAGAAAATGGTAAAAGAGAATATTTTTGTAGTCAGCTCGAACTATTTTCTTGCACTACGGGTACTTTAGTTTTCATTTCCCAAAATAGTGTAATCCCTAAAAACTATGTTTCATACCTTGAATCCATTAAATACTATGCCTCATAGTGTTCTTGTCCACATGCGATCGGTATGGTTTTGAAACTTTAAAAACATGTGGGATTCTATTGTTTCGTGTTATTGTCCAATTTGAATTAGTATAGTATTGCATTCCATTACTAATTCAAAAAGAGAATTAATTATTAGTTGTATTGACTTCAAATATTATCTATAACATGCGGTCCTTATCAATATCTAATTTGGTTGAATAATCTGTATATTATCTACAAGATATCAGAATGCTCAATATAGCAAATAATGTATTGACAAAGAAGATAACTTATTAGATATTGTCAAGAAAATGACTTAATATCCCACAATTAGATTAATAGAATTTCAATCGGACCAAAGCATTAGCAGTAAGCGACTGTAAAACGGTTGACATGGAAAATATGAGACAAATCTTTTAGATGCTGAAAATCAATATGAGTACACTAACATAATACTTTGAAATTGCACAAACCATTGATCTCTTAATATATAAAATTTAAACTTAAAGACTACTTCAATGTATCAGACTTTGATATCCAAAACTAAAAACTATGACAAAAATAAAAAAGAAGTACGACACAAAAATAATTACAATAAAAGTTAAGATGTCATTGTTTTACTTGTACTTTTTATAGAATTTCTAAACCACGTTATTTCTCTCTAATTCATATACATGACCTTAAATCAAAGCATTACTGAATTGCAAAAAACAGGAACAATAAAAAGAATTAATAATACCTTTGGAGAACTTTGCTTCTTTCTATAGCAATACGAATAATGGATAATGTGGAACAATGGCGTTTTTTATAGGAATAACTGGTTTATTCTTTCTATATGGATTCATGCAAGTTATTAAAAGCGCACGCTTCTCGCTTAAAGCGCAGAAGCGAGGCGAGGCGATTGACCTGCGCTTTTCTGCCCTAAAGCATGACTCACATGAATAAGCGCACGCTTTACCCTAAAAAGCGAGAAGCGAGGCGATGAAAAAAGCGCAGAAAAGCTCGCTTAAGCGAGGTCCAGCCATCTGCTAGGGTTTTTTAAAAAACAACTTGCAAATACACCTACGCACAATACTTCTAGACATCTGCTTCTCTGATGCAAGCGACGACTACACTGTTCGACTGACCTGCGCTTTTCTGCCCTAAAGCGCGACTCACATGAATAAGCGCACGCTTTACCCTAAGAAGCGAGGCGATGAAAAAAGCGCAGAAAAGCTCGCTTAAGCGAGGTCCAGCCATCTGCTAGGGTTTTTTAAAAAACAACTTGCAAATACACCTACGCACAATACTTCCAGACATCTGCTTCTCTGATGCAAGCGACGACTACACTGTTCGACTGACCTGCGCTTTTCTGCCCTAAAGCGCGTCTCACATGAATAAGCGCACGCTTTACCCTAAAAAGCGAGAAGCGAGGCGATGAAAAAAGCGCAGAAAAGCTCGCTTAAGCGAGGTCCAGCCATCTGCTAGGTTTTTTTAAAAACAAAAATTGCAAATACACTTACGCACAATACTTCCAGACATCTGCTTCTCTGCTGCAAGCGACGACTACACTGTTCGAGTAAGTTTCTCTTCTTCTTCTTCTTCAGTTCTTTCTTGTCTTCTCTTCCTCTTCTGATTTTTTTTGACTCCTTTTTCTCTTCTTCTTTCTATTTCTTTTCAGTTTTTATTGCTCTGTTCTACCCTAATTTATGCTCTGTTTTTCTCTGTGTGCTCGGTTTTTTTTTATTTTCTGTTCTTCACTGTTCACTGGTTCGACTCCTCTCCTCTGTTCTCTTCTTTTCTATTTTTTTTCAGAACTTATTTTTCTGTTCAGCCCTGTTTTCTTATTTATGCTTGTGCTCTGTTTTTTCCAAATTTCTGCTGTTTTTTCCAAATCTATTATTTATTTCTTGATTTAAGAATTGAAACATTTGCTTAATATGTTATTTTTATTGAGTTCTTGGTCATTTATCTATGCCTATTTAATTTTTTTTATTTATGTGTTAAATTGCGCTTCACATGAAAAAAGAGCGCGCTTCGCGCTTCTCTTCTCGCTTCGGTGAAGCGAGGCCTCCTCGCTTTTTTCCGCTTCTCGCTCTCCAAAACAATGCATGCAATAAATCTGAATCACATACAAACTGGAGAAGAATAACTAAACGAAGCATATTGTTGTCCAAAAAAAAAAGGCGACTATTGTACAAAGCCTACTCTTGCCGAAGAAGTAGGTGCATACTGTTGTCCAAGAAGGAATAGGCTACCAAGAAGAAGTAGGTGGTGAGGAGTGGAGTCCATTTTATGGAATACCATAAGCAGATTTTATAGAATACGAAGTTTGGTTCCTTGCTGTCTTTAGTTTATATGGAGTACCATAAGCATATTAACCATTTGTAAACTACAAAAAGGAAAACAGTTAAAAATATTTGTAGAAGAATACTAGTGGGCTACTAAGAAGAAGTAAGCGATAAGGAGTAGAGTCCAAGACGATGGAGTCCGAAGAAGAATAACGAATTTGACTCATAAGGACTTCGTAGGATCAAATTTTTAGGCTCGGCGTAGGTGTAGTTTAGGCTCGGCGTAGGTGAATTTGACTCATCTGTTAGTTGCATTGAATTCTTACCATTGATTTGCGACTTGTAAGAGTGGACTTCTCCTTGATTTTCGAGTTGGTGTCTCGTTTGACTCAATTTCTTCTTTAAAGCCATAGATGTTTGGTTTCTTTTTTTAATCACCGAGAATCCTCCAAAACTTGATGGATAATCAACCCACCCTCTACCCTTCTCCACTCAAATGACAGACTCAGTTCACCAGTTAGAATTCGAACTCTCGGCATTTGCCTATATACATTTTGTGCTGTACTATCTTTACTATTGAATCAAATCCCTGGAGCTAGATGGTTGGTTTTCTTTGAAACATTGACATTATTGATCATTTGGATGTTGATTGATTCACTTGGTGTTATTCTCCACGTTCTTGGCACAGTTGGTGGTTCACCTCTTCATTTTGACTAAGCTCCCACCTCCTGCTTGATTCTGAATGAGTACTTCGCCCTATTCCGTTGAGCCTCTTATGCAGAAGCGTGAGAAATATAATTAGATAGAAGGTTCTAATTATATTTATCAAAAGGCATCTTTCTCTGTGAACAATGTAATAACTAATAGAGACCACATGCTCCATGTCTTGGATCATAGATATGCTACTATTGGTGCCTGTTCTATTCTTGTCAAATTATGATCTTTGGTGGCGGGGCTTTTTTTTCTCCTATTGAATGCTTATATGTTCATTTACGACCTTTGTTTTCTATGAATTGCAGGAAAAGTACAAGAATAAACCATGGCTATTAGAGGATGAAACCGGTCAATTTCAGTTCCATGGTCAGCTTGAGGGAGCACAGTCAGCGCAATATTATCTATTGATGATGCAGGGTGAAGAGTTGGTTGCTATTCCAGCTGGTTCTTGGTATGCATTTTAGTTTTTGTTGTTTCTGTAGCATTGACATCAAAAGTATTCTGCAACTTCGATTAGATTTTGGATCTGCATCTATTCACTTTTTGTTGAAATCATTAGGTACAACTTCAACAAAGTTGCCCAATATAAGCAACTTACTCTGGAGGAAGCAGAGGAGAAAATGAAAAATAGAAGGAAAACTGCAGATGGGTACCAGAGATGGATGATGAAAGCAGCAAATAATGGACCTGCTGCCTTCGGTGAAGTAGAAAGATTTGATGACAAGGAAAGTGGATCTGGTGGGACAAGGGGGCGTAAGAAAACTTCTGGTGATGAGGAGGAAGGCAACGGTTCGGACCATGGGGATGAAGATGAGGAAGAGGAGGCTGCTAGGAAAAGCAGGTTGGGACTCAACAAAAGAGGCGCTGATGATGATGAAGAGGGTCCTAGAGGGGGTGATCTTGACCTGGATGATGATGATATTGAAAAAGGTCAGTCTTTCTTGTTCCTAGAATGCCTTGCATTGCACATTCGAGATTGCTGCCCATTAATTTAACTATTAAGTGATCTATGATCTGCATTTTCATTCTTAATGGTTATGTTGGAAAGCCCAATATCATTCCTCAGTCTAGCTCTCAGCTAGCATGATAGGGCTCTCCTGGTATTTTTCTCTTTGATATCATTATTTTAAACTGTTTGCTTCTTTTTCTTGTAAATTAAGCGTCCACGAATTACTGCAGTTATCTCTTATCCTTTCCTAGTTTTGAGAATAGGAAATGACTTCTAACAGAATAATGACTGTTATTATTGTTTCACTCTAGAGTGGGACTTCGTTCATCCTGGTTCTGTATTTCTTTTTCCCTGATGCTGGGGGCACAGATTAGCTTGTGCATTAGGTTTTTTCTTCACCATTTGATCAGCTTTTGTTTTCAGTTTTCTTTTGTTTCTACTGAAGGCCTCTCATTTCTTTCAGGGGATGATTGGGAGCATGAAGAGATTTTTACGGATGATGATGAAGCTGTTGGGAATGATCCTGAGGAGAGGGAGGATTTGGCTCCTGAAATTCCTGCTCCTCCAGAGATTAAGCAGGTTGGTTATGTGTGGGATTTGCAAATTCTGATAGTAAATAAATTTACATCACGCTGCACCCTGCAGGACTATGTAATGTGTATGTGGGGTATGGAAGTTATTGGATAACTATCTTATACAAAAAGCCAGTGGCATATGTTTGTTGTATTTTTGTTCGCTCTGCCAGTAAAGTGAGTTTGGTTGTTTAGACTCTTTTCTGGCTACTGGGACTGGACTCCCTCAGATTACAAAACTTTTCACCTTATTAAAGAACTTTAACATCTTACGAAAGGGCTTTACTTGAAGAATTAGGAAAATTAGAAAATATTATAGGAGTTTTTCCTGGTGCTCCAATGTGCAATGTAACTTTTTTCTTGTCGGTTTTTATGACGTGACATTCAAGTTAACTACCTTCATCAAGGGAATCAGATATCGGCAAAGCAAGAGAGTTGAGAATTGGCTTCCTGATCATCCAAATCATACAGTAAAAAATTAGTCTATAATGTTTTTTCTGGCCTTGAGTGTGGTTTTGTTGCCAATAGGATGTAGGGAGCCTTGCACAGCAGTGGGGTCTGGGGAGGGTAGTGCGTACGCAGACCTTACCCCTACATATCTGTTGTGATACAATTTTCTTTTTTTGAATACTAAGAATGATCTTGAAAATGGAACGGTGTACTTGTTCTTAGTTTCATAAACTTCGCGGGGAATATCATCTTGTTGTCAGAAGGAGCTCCACTTCTATTTGTAAATGGTATCGTATATGTGAATAGTAACTACACTAATTGGGACGGGGATTTAGTAGGACCATTCATTGAATAAGTGTGCTCTTGGGTTTTATTTTCTGTTTTGTGTTTTAACGTTCTTCTCTGCGGCTGTGAAGCTCTTATATAACTCTTGTCCCTTCTCCGTGTGGTTAGGATGATGAGGACGAGGATGAAGGTGATGAAGAGGGAGGGGGTTTGAGTAAATCTGGTAAAGAGTTGAAAAAGTTGCTTGGAAAAACTAATGGATTGAATGAATCAGATGCTGAGGATGATGATGATGACGATGATGTAAGTTTTGATTCATTATTGGTTGCTAAGTGAAGGTCTCTTTTACTTTTTATGCGCTATTTTCCTTATCCTGGTTGGGAATGATCTAAGTTGGTGGTTTTCTCCATTTGTTAGTTTTGACAGGAGTAATTATGTTTTTCCATTCCATGGTTTTAAAATCCGTCTGAATTGTCTTCTCTTGTTCTGTCTTCATCAGACAGAAGAGGATATTTCACCTGTATTAGCTCCTAAGCCGAAGGAAGCTCCTAAAGAAGAACCCATCGACACCAGCAGTCCTTCGAAACCATCTGCTTCTGGACCCACTCGTGGAACTCCAACTTCAAAACCAGCTAAGACTAAAAGAAAAGCTAACGGTGATGACTCAAAACCAACCAATGGTGCTCCCTTGAAAAAAGTGAAAACAGAAATGGTACGAAATTACTAACAATAATATTTATTTGCTTTTGGCGTGATATGTCCTTTGCATGGAAATATGATGCTGGCAAGGCATGTCAAGTTTCGCAGCCACCTGGAAAACCACTTGTGGTCCTTCTAGTCTAAAGAATCTAGGAGAAGGAAGAAAACGCGAAATCGATTTTGCAGTTACTGTTTATCAGTACTATGATGTTAAGACTAGCATGTCCATAACCAACTTCCTGATTTTCTAAAGAGGAATTATTTCCTTTCTCTTGTTATATTATTGCTGATCTCCTTCCCTTCATAACGTGCAGGATGCCAAGCCTGGGAAAGATGAAACTCCGGCTACTGCAAAGAACAGTGTTCTCCCAAAGGGTGCATCACCCTCTTCCAAAACTGCTCCAAGTCCTGCCACAGGTCCTGTTACTGAAGAAGAAATTAGAGCTGTTTTATTGCAGAGAAAACCAGTGACCACACAGGATCTTGTCAGCCAATTTAAATCTCGTTTAAAATGTAAAGAGGTATGACAAGGCTGGTTTGTCGAGATAGATTTGTCCATTGTGACTCACTGACCTATAGATTAGGCTTGTAATTGCAGGGAAGCCGTGAAATAAAAAATTTACTAACTAGAAGTTTATGTTGCTGATGCATCTGATCCTCTTCCTATTTGAGTTCATCTTGTGTATAAGCATCCCAAAAATGTAAAGCACAACTAGATGTCCTCAGCATAGCGGCATGTCAGCCAAGTTTCGGAACTCCTTTTACTTGTGATATAGTAGGTTCCTCCCTCCCTTACGTGACTGCATTAGTTATATTGGTGCAGGATAAGGCTGCTTTTGCTGATGTATTGAGGAAGATCTCCAAGATACAGAAGACCGGTACTGGAACGAGCTATGTTGTGTTACGAGAGAGGTGAATGTTCGTTTTATGTCCATGTTTTTTTCTTGTTGCCAACTCTATGACGTTGCAGTCTTAAGTTGTATTATGTAACTCTCTTTTTTCTTCTCTGTATTTTACAGGACAAATCAATAGGACGAACCAAGATATCATTGGCTACATATTGGTGGAGATTGGAAGAATCTAAGGCGTTGGACAAGAAACTGAACTTTTTGTCTCGTTTGACGTTCAAAACCTTGTACGGTGAGCAAGCTTTACTTTGTTTGTAAGAGTCTCAAATGATCTTCGTAATAGACAAATGACCAAAAATAGGCAATAATTCTGTGCAAAGGGTTGGATAAACTCGTAGATGGATTTGTTCCTCAGAGAAATTGCATCTCATGTATCATATTTTGCGAGTAATGGTTGTTGTACGTAGATAATGTCTCAACTATTTGAGTGTTAGGCAATTCCATACCGCAATTCGATTTCGCAAGCAATAGTGAAAGCTTAATAAATGTCCAAACAGAACAATTCAAATTGACAAGCAATAGTGAGAACATAATATAAACGTCTAGAGGACGGAACAAAATCTTTAATATTAATCTGAAAGTAGTGTGTAATGCAACTAATTCGTGGGCGAGCCGTTAGTCTGCTGTAAGGCTGTGCCTTGGGTAAATACCGAATTACCATATCGAAACCGAAAATTTTGGTATTTGGTATTCGATAATTTGGTATCTGGTATTCGATAATTTGGTATTTGATATGATATTTGGTTTAAGTTTTAAAAAATATTGTTATTAGGTATGGTATATGGTATTTTAAAATGAAATACCGAAATACTGATACCGTACCGAAATATATATTATATTACACAATACGTATATTTTTAATTATAACAACAACAACCCAGTAAAATTTTACTAATGGGGTCTGGGGAGGGTAGTGTGTACGCAGACCTTACCCCTACCCCGAAGGAGTAGAAAGGCTGTTTCCGAAAGACCCTCGGCTCAAAAAAATAAAAAGACAATGACAAAAAGGAAATAATATTTGTATCACAACAACAATCATAGGATAAATAGGAACACCATGAAATCCAGAAGAAAGATGCAAAGCAAAGGGAGACAATATTAGTAAATATTAGTATCACTACAACAATCATAAGAAAAATAGAGACACCATGAAATCTAGAAGAAAGATGCAAAGCAAAAGCGATAGCTAGTAAATAGGGCATGCACTGAAAAGCGAAATAGTAAGCCACAACATTGCCACTAGCTATTTTAGACAAAAATCTTACATGGCTAGTCCCACAATGGTACGAAGTAAGGCACGACTTAACTACCTCCTAACCTACAACCCTAATACTCGACCTCCACATCTTCCTATCAAGTGTCATGTCTTCGAAAATCTGGAGCCTCGCCATATCCTGTCTGATCACCTCTCCCCAATACTTCTTAGGCCGCCCTCTACCTCTTCTCGTGCCATCCACAACCAGCTGCTCACACCTCCGTACCGGAGCATCTGAGCTTCTCCTCTAAACATGTCCGAACCATCTAAGCCTCATCTTATCATCAATGGGAGCCACATGCACCTTCTCCCGGATATCATCATTCCTAATCTTATTTATCCTAGTGTGCCCGTACATCCACCGCAACATCCTCATTTCTGCTACTTTCATCTTCTGGATATGTGAGTTCTTAACGGGCCAACATTCAGCCCCATACATCATGGCCGGTCCAACCACCGCTTTATTAATTATAACATAAATATAAAAATCTAAAATTTTAACTTTCCTTTATTCTCTAAGTTAATCAATTAACTCTAAGCAAGTAACAAAATATTTCTAATGATCAAATTTATTCTTTTATGTACAGTTTTCTTTCTCAGTTGATATTTGCTAGTATTGAACAAAATTTTTGTCAACAAAATTTTTAGTTTTGTATTTTTGAGTACTTTAATTTAGTATATTACAGGCTATGACTCTATGCACTAGTTAGTATTCAAACCGAATAAACCGAAAGGAGAAAAATCGAACCATACCGAATTTAATTAGGTACGGTATTGGTATTACATTTTAAGAAACCGAATACCAAAAATATCAAACCGAAATGTTTAAATACCGTACCGTATCGACCGACGAACACCCCTAGTATACTGGGTAGAGTTATAGGAGATCAGGGTTTAAATTTTAATAGAGTTATCACGTATACGTACCAGAGGATCACATAATGTTAAAAGTTGACATTACGATTAGTGGCTATTCGTTTGAGGTAGTTCAGTTGACCAACTAATAATTGCATATAGAAAATCAAGTAATCGTAACATCAAGGTTCTTAGCTTGTTAATACATCTAGTCAGTTGCCAGGTACTACAAAATTGAAATTCCTTTTAATTTATATCATTCCGTAGATGATACTGCAATGGCATTACAACGACATATCCAGTGTATTCTGATACGGAGAATCTAAGGCGGGTAGTATATACACAGACTTTATCATTGTCTTATGCAGGTAAAGATGTTATTTCTGATGAATCCTCGGCTCAGACAAGCACAAATCCAATGGGAAAGCATATTGAAATATGAAACAAGGAAAAACAATAGCAACAACGAGATAGTAACAAATCGAAGGAGAAGCAACATCACAAGAATAATATTAAAGCTAGGAAGGAAGAACACACTACTACAACTAATCTTCTACCTGAATCATCGACGTCCACAACTTGCTATCAACGGTCATATCCTTAGTCAACTGAAGAAGCGTCATATCTTGCCTAATACCTCTCCCGAATACGTCTTTGGCCTTATTCTACCTTTCCGCAGGTCCACCATATTCAACTTAACACTTCCTCACAGGGGCGTCTGAGCACCAACTCATCACATGTTTGAACCATTTCAGCCTCACTTCCCGTATCTCATCCTTCACGGGGGCGCCTCACCTAGTGTCGAATATCTTCATTCCTGACCCTATCTATCCTAGTATGACCATATGCAAGTCGCTCATCCTCTTCCATACTGTTCCACAAGCCTCCTTATAAGATGAATGGCTCAGTGGTGGATGATCTCCCTCGTCTCTACCACCCTCTTCCAAACTTTCATAATATGGCTTAGCAGCTTAATACCCTTGTAGTTGTTACAATTTTGAGATATTATCTTTGTTTTTGTACAGCGAAATTATCGTACTCCACCTCCATTCTTCGAGCATTTCAGATGTCCTAAAGATAACATTTAAGAGCTCAGTGAGCCACTCCAAGCTTGCCCTACCCGTCCTCTTTAAATAAAATTTAAGAAAGAAAAACATTGCAACTATAATATAAGGAGAAAAGAAAAAAAAAACATCAGTGCCATAGAAGTCCCTTTATGTGGAAAGAAAAACCATCACTATTTGTACGAAAGGTTGCATTTCTTGGGCGATGTTAATACCATCATCTATCAGGTTTAATTATTTAGAGTTAAAAATAGTATATTATGGCAAATCATAGGAATGTTCTTGAGGAAAGTGAAAATAATAACGAGAAAAAATTCATATGATCTGTCAAAGCACCTTAATTTGTTGCTGAGGTATAACGAATTGACTTGGGAATAAACAAAATATTCTTTAAACGTAAATAACTTTTATGTCGAAAGCAATTCCAAAAGCACATATTTTAGCTGCTTCTATTAGCGTTTAACTAAAAGTGTTCTTGGATATTTACCAAACACTAAATATTGGTGTAGGATATAATCCAACTTATATAAGATTATGATTCTTCTAAAGGATTACTTGTTTTTTAATTGCATAATAGTATACATTTTTTTTATGAAGTATTGATTTAAAATCTAAAATTAAAGCATCATCTAAAATGTTTTTATTTAACGAAATTAAATTAACCAATTTAACTACTAATATTGTCACTTAAATTGTACCTATGAATAACTCATAGGTAAAGATTCTAAAAGTACTCAATGATTACATACATAAGTGGCTATTTACTAATAAACTACGTTCAGCTTTGAAGCAGTACTCTCCATAGATGCAAGTGACCAGTTATTTACTAACAATATTGCCTCTTAAATTGTACCTATGAATACTCAGGTAACAACTCTAAAAGTACTCAACGATTACAAACAAAAGTGGTTATTTACTACTAAACTAAGTTCAGCTTTGAAGCAGTATTCTCCATAGATGCAAGTGAGATATTAAAATACTAAATATTATCCCTTCCAACTCTCCGTCATGTTCTTCATCAGCAGGGTCATAGTCCACATCATTTTTATCCTTAGGCGGCGAAGGAGTCTTCTCAACATCAACATCAGCAAACTGAGGTGCAGCAGCCTTAGCCCTGTTTAAGAATATTTTTAACAAATCAAATTCTTCATAACAAATCAAATACTTAGATCAAAATTTCAATTTAACAAATAATCAATGCAGATTGATATTTTGGACTTCCTTTTATCTACAATGCTCAATGGAATGCATTACCTAAACAAAAAGAGATTGATTACTCACCTAGGTTTTCGTGCCTTCCTATGCCCAATCATTGCCCAATTGAGGTGGCGGATTACCACCAATAAGAGCTTGACCTCCAACAACTTCAGCTTGGAGCTTGAAGTGCATCAGGGTGTTTATTTTGAGCCTGAAGTAAAGCAACTGCAGCCTCAGCTTTATATTCAATGACTCTAATCATCTCAATCATGTGAGTAGCACCTTGCTTAGTCATAGATGAATCAGTGGAAGGAGTACCATGACTGTTTTTCAGAGCCACCAATTCAACTTCCTTGTCCTCAAGTTGACCCTCAAGATCTTTGACTTTACTGTCACAGTTACAACAACATTAATCATAGGAAAAAAAAAATTACATAACATATTTGTTTATGATCTTTATTTTGTTACAAATTGATTTTTAATCATCAATCAGTTTCAAATTGATATTCTTGATTTCTCTCAGTACTATATACCACTAAACGGACTTTTACGGCGAATTTCAAAGGAGTAACAATAGGGTTGAAGGAGAAGAAAAAACCTATAAACTAGGGCTAAATGAGCTTATACTGCGTCATTGATTGTCAAGAGATGGAGAAATGTATAAACTAGGTTAAAAGAGAGAGATCAAGGTCTACATTATAAATAAGAAAGAACATCAAATATAATGCCTCAATTCTTCGAAGATGGACGACTAATAAAGAGTTTACCATAATGTTTCATGTTCTTTTAGAAAACTTTATGAAGAAGTTGGCTAGTATAATATGTTAGATAAGGTTTAAATTATTTTGAAACAATAAAATTTAGTAGGTATATTCATGATTTTGGATTTTCAAAGCGATTTAGGAATTTAGAAAATGTATTTGATAGTAGATTTAATCTTAATTTTGACAAGTACATCTTGATATCTTAAATTCATAAATTCATTCATGGACGTTGTTTAATGTTACTTCAAGTAGTCGTTTGGTTTGAGGATAAATTAATTTTACTGACATTAGTTATGCTGAAATTAGTTATCATGATATTATTTCTTATTGACTGTTTGGTATGTGGTATTAATCCTAGGATTTTCAATTTTATTATTTTATCTTGAGATAATTTATTTAAGGATTACTATTCCACACTCTGGTATGTCTCATTACTACTATTTTTAATCCCGGAATAATTTATCCTAGGATTAGTAACCAAACAAGGGATAATTAGCTGATACTATAATTTTATTACAGAATTATTTTTGTTTATCTATCATATTAAATGGCCCCTAAAGTTATCCAAGAATTATCGGGTTATAAATATGGTTGGTTTTCTTAGAAATCATAACAAAGTTTCAATTGAAAAACATTTGGTAAGAACATTGACGCAGGATAAGGCTGCTTTTGCTGATGTATTGTGGAAGATCTCCAAGATACAGAAGACCGGTACAGGAACGAGCTATGTTACGTTATGTTACGAGAGAGGTGAATGACCATTTTAATTTTTGGGTGTGTTTGGTTTGAAGAAAAATATTTTTTAATTTTTTTATATTTGGTTGACTTAAATATTTTGAAAAATATTTTTCTCATGAGAAAAATATTTTCCAAATCTTTTTTTCAACCTTTAATTGGAGGAAAATGAGTTCATGACAAAAATATTTTTCAAAATTTTTTTTTCAATCTTCTCCACCCTATTTCACATCCCCACCAACCCCACCCCTACCCCGCCCACTTCCATCCACCCCAACCTCGCCCACCACCTACCCTAAATAGAATTATTAGTAAGAGCACTTTCTTTTCATGTTGTAGATTAGAGTACTTTTTTTTATTTCAACAAAATGAGTATATTTTTTTATGATGTAGTAAAAGTATTTTCTTTCATTTCAACAAAACGAGTACTTTATTTTCATGATTTAGAAAAATAATTTTCTTTTATTTCAACAAATTAAGTATTTTCTTTTCATGAAATAGAAAAAGTATTTTTTTTTTGCAACAAAATGAGTATTTTCTTTTCATGATGTAGAAAAAGTATTTTCTTTCATTTCAACAAACTAAGTATTTTCTTTTCTTGAAATAGAAAAAGTATTTTTTCCAACAAAATGAGTACTTTATTTTCATGATGTAGAAAAAGTATTTTTTTTCATTTCAACAAAATGAGTAAATTCTTTTCATGTTGTAGAAAAGATACTTTCTTTTTCAACAAAATAAAGTATTTTATTTTTAGTTATCAAGCTCAAATTTCAATATTATTTGTATGAAAAAGTAAAATAGCACATTAATTCCTTTGAATTTGTATGAATTTTGAAAAAAAAATAATTAAATTCTTGAAGAAAATAGAGTCATCGAGGAGGAGTACATGAAACATGAGGATTTTAGGCAAGGTGGGTTAAGGACACGGGCGGACCTAAGTCAGGGGTAGGGGGTCACCGAAACCCGTTAGCTTCGGCAAAATTACTATATATATATATATATAGATATATACATCAAGGGAGACTTAAATATTTTACTGGTGCCCCGAAAGTCTCAGAAGGCCCTGTGGTATAGTTGGTTGAGTGTTTGTGCTGAAGCTGCCTACCCCTCCTCGTTCTCTTGGGATCGAGCCTCAACTTCCTCTTTTTAGGTTTTCCTTTCCTTTACTGATTTCAAAGATGACTTCACTAAGTAGTCAATTGGTTTTCTTTTAATTTTATATTTTTTTAAATTCAATTATCATTTAATACTTGTATATAATATACAACTTAATTAATGTTATTCTTTTTCAAGTCTCTCCCTCAAAATCAAAAGCTCAAAACTCCTATCTCCGCAAATTAAAAAAAATTACAAACCCTTCAACAATCATTTTGATAAACTAGCAGCATCTATCGATTCCGGCAGCGACGACTAAGAATTTATACTTTGTTGATAAGTTATCATAATAGTTAAATTTTTAAAGAGTTGCACACCGAAATTTGTCGCTAGTAATTGGCATATCAACTTAATTAATGTTAAATTCAATTATCATTTAATACTTGTATATAATATATAACTTAATTAATGTTATTCTTTTTCAAGTCTCTCCCTCAAAATCAAAAGCTCAAAACTCCTATCTCCGCAAATAAAAAAAAATTACAAACCCTTCAACAATCATTTTGATAAACTAGCAGCATCTATCGATTCCGGCAGCGACGACTAAGAATTTATACTTTGTTGATAAGTTATCATAATAGTTAAATTTTTAAAGAGTTGCACACCGAAATTTGTCGCTAGTAATTGGCATATTTAAAGACAGTGTGACCTCGTTCCACTAAATCTTGGATCCCCCTCTGGTTGAGGAAAGTAGCATTAAAAATTATTTTCCTAAAAATATTTTATACTCTCTAACCAAACACTAGAAAATATTTTCCGAAAAAAAAAATTCACTCACTAATCAAACAAGGGGAATCAGGAAAACATATTCTAGGAAAACAATTTCCATGAAAAACATTTCTACCTTGTGACGTTGCAGTCTTTAAGTTCGTATCATGTAACTCTTTTTGTTTCTCCTCTGTATTTTTATCCTAGGACAAATCAATAGGACAAACCAAGATTCATTGGCTACATATTGGTGGAGATTGGGAGAATATTGTAAGGGGTTGGGAAAATAGTATAATTATGACAAATCTTAGGAATGATCTTGAGGAAAGTGAAATTAAATAACCAAAAAAAGAATCAAACAATCGGTTAAAACTACTTAATTTGTAGCTGAGGTATAGTAATTAATTGAATTGGGAATCAACAAGATTCCTACTTATTAGAAGAGGGAACACAGGCACCTCTCCGTCAACGTGTGTGTTCCCTTTAATTTTCTATTTTGTCTGGGGGTAATTTTGTAATTTAATAATTTACAGCTCAATTGCTGACTCTTTCTTGGCCAACGCGTGGACTCTCAATTTCTCAAACCTAAAAACTCCATTCAACACTTGTTAGAAGCATTAACTTCCAAATTATTCCACACGAAGGAAAGAGGGCAGCATCAATTGCCCCAAAATCCAACAGACCTCACCTAATAATTCAACGAAACATCTACCACAAAGAGCAGGTTTATTCCAATCACTCCAGTATTTTATTTTATTTGTGTTTTCTGTTCTACTTTTTCTTCTTATGCAAAAAGATCAGGTCTATTTGCTGAAAGTCTTGTCATCAACAAAGCATTCCAAATAGCAGCAATGATTGAGAAGTTGTTTCCGTTGTGGAAGGACTTCAAAAATTATTTGAAACACAAACGAAAGGAAATGTCCCTTGAAAATCTCATTGTTCGGTTGAGAATCGAAGAGGACAATAAAACTGCTGAAAGGAGAGGCCGTGGAAATTCAACAATAATATGAGCAAATATTGTTGAAGATAACAAAAAGAGGAAGAATGCTTCTGGTCCGAAATACAACCCAAGCAAGAAGCGATTCAGTGAAAACTGCTATACAACTGTGGAATGCCGTCAGAATATTTAAAATATTTTTCTGATTATTTAGTCTTCCATTGTGGCAATTTGCAACAGATTGCTCTTCGAATTTTTGGTTTACATGATTAGAGGAGTAAACCCAGATGGTCCCTTATGACATTTTCTCTACACAAGCAAACTTACACGTCTGCACAACTGAGTATCACTTCATTTTTCTAATTTTCTTCGAGAGTTAGTTGTTGCATTTCCTCGAAAGATCTGTGTCAGTATTAATTAAAATGATTTTAAATTAATTTAGCTAATCCTTAATCGTCTGCAAAATATTTATGCTTGAATGAATCACAAATAGAACTACAGTACAAATTAGAAGAAATAATGACTATCACCAGCCCTACAATATTGATAATTGATAAATGATCATTAAAGGAACAAAAAAATAATTCAAAAAGATCTTTATGTCTAAGGAAGGACATTGTTCTGGATATGTAAATTTATAATAGTGTTAACCTACATGTTTACATCTTGTCCACGTTTCTATGTTTTTATTTTTTGATAAATTTAGTTGGAAATATAATGGCCACACTATTTTGATTTCACAGGTTCTTCAAAGTGCTGGCCTGGGAAGCAGAAACAATGCTTCTACTAAAATACATGACTTTGACTAAAATATGTGATTCTGCACTTCTTTAGTCTATTGTCATATGCTTATTCATAATGCTAAATAGTTATGCTTTATATTTCATGTTATTGTGTTAATATCTCTCTACTTTAGTAATAAATTTATATGCCTACAAATAACAGAAAGATGGACAACGCCTAAATTGAGCAGATCAGGAACGTTCAAATCTTTGTGGAAAAAATAGTGATAAATGCCTTAGACAACATATATCACATGGAGAGAAATGGTACATAATTTATTTTCCATAAGACTCTTAAACATCATAAGATTTGATGCTACAGAAAAACATTCATTAACTTCTAGCACTAGCAAATATTTATATCTCAGCTATCATGGTTCCTTATACTTCCGACATGGTACAAATATCTAAATTTGATATTTTTAGATACTCCTACCGGTGCAACACCAAGTGCAGCTCCTGTACAGAAGACTTCATTTGCACTAATCACATGTAAGACTATAAAGCAAGTCAAACAAATTCAGACAGAAATTATAATCAATGTATTGGCTATACCCAATACATTATCCCTCCTCTTTTGTTAAAATATATGGAAGTAAGACAATAATTTAGGTTAATAGACGGTAAAGTATGTTACAATCAAGAATTTAAAGAGAATTTAAAAAAAATATTTCTTTTAATAAATTATAATGCACGGATGTATTAATTTCTACTTTTTCTATTCTGATAATTTGTATTACGCATGTGCTAAAACATTTTTTACTTTTGCATTTTCCAGACCAGCTTGTTGTCTCGGTCTCAAGGCAAATACGCTCTGCTTCCTAAGAGCACGACAAGTCGACAACTATTAGGGACCTAATATAGTTGATAGAATTGCAGCAACAAGAAGAAAGTTAATCAATTGTATAGATTTTGAATCAAACCGAATAGATTTTGTTCAACTTTACTTCAGCCTTTAAACAATTTTTTTTTATGTTAAATCAAAAATTTATAAGCTCCTTGGGCCCGGGCACCGCCCGGGCTACCGCCAACTAGTATTCTTTAGACGTACCTATATTTTATTATGTCGAAAGCAATTCATTGTTTTTGTTTCATCATACATCGAATTGACCAAACCAATATATATATATATATATATATATATATATATATATATATACAGTCAAACCCTCTCTATAACAATCTAGTTTGTCTCGAATATTTTTGGATGTTATAGCGAATTGTTGTTACAGAAAATATATATTATAACATAACATAAAATTTGGTTTTGGAAAAACTTGGCTTTTATATTAAAGTGATGTTATATAAGAATGATATTATAGAGAGGTTTGACTCTCTCTGTGTGTGTGTGTGTATATATATATATATATATATATATATATTTATTTTTATTTTTTATTTTTATTTTTTTTCTTGCATGTCTTATTGTCACGATCCAAAATCCAACTAGTCGTGATGGCACCTAACCCATCCCGTTAGGTAAGCCAATTTCCAACTAACCAATTTCAATAATAATTATTAAAGCAATTTAAGTGAATAAAGATCCCGATCTTATACAATTCCCAATAACTGGTAGTACAAATCATTAGTTTCTAAGAATATAGTATACAAAGCGGAAAATGAAATAAATACATAGTCTGTTTGAATAATACATAAACAGAGCTTTTATAAAATCTAAGGCTACCCTGAACAACAGGCAGCTACAACAGAAACGTAGGTACAACTTCAAGTCCCGCAACCATCGAGCACAGCAACAACAACAGCCAACATCTGCACGAAATATGCAGAAGTGTAGTATCAGTACAACCGTCCCCATGTACTAAGTAAGTAACAAACCTAGTTGTAGGTTGAAAGTAGTGACGAGCTTCCACCAAGGTCGGGTCCAAAACCAATAGTCCACAACAGTCCATAACAACAATAAGCAAATAATACTAGAAGTAACTCAGATATAAAATGCTCAGCCAAATCATGATTTTAAAAATAATAGTTCTTCCTTTCAAATCCATCAGTGAAAACTCAAAGCTTTTGCCGAAGTTGCCAATAATATGAATAGTTTGAAAAAAATAAATTTCTCCAAAAATCTTTTTAAGAATAAACAATATGTTTTATTTTCCTTCCGGATAACCCGTGTAAAAACAAATGCATCACTATGCCCATCTGTCAAAATGTGTAAGAAATCATGAATAATGTGATACCGTACAACATGAGGAAAACACATCTCTATGCATATATGTCATGTGTGCATGTCAATACAATGTATCTCAGAGATTGTACTCATGTACTCACACTCTCATAGTACTCAATCTCACTGTGTCGCATTCTCTCTCACTGTGCTCAGCACAATCAATCACTCAGCGCTAAACAATACCTGCTGCGGCGTGCAGCCCGATCCCTATTTATAGTCGAATGCGCTCACTGGGGGTGTACAGACTTATGAGGGGCTCCTACAGCCCAAATGCTATAAGCACGGACAACTCACGTGTTGCACGGACAACTCACGTGCCATAATATAAATATCTGGATCCGCACGACCAATTCACGTGCTGCACGGCTAACTCACGTGCAATAATAATATAAGAATTTGCACGGCCAACTCACGTGCTGCACGGCCAACTCACGTGCAATAATAATATAAGGATCCGCACGGCCAACTCACGTGCAATAATAATATAAGGATCCTCACGGCCAACTCATGTGCTGCACGGCCAACTCACGTGCAATAAGAATAATATATATAAAGCTAACATGGCTTGCTGCGGCATGCAACCCGATCACAAAAATATCCTCACAATCAGGCCCTCGACCTACCTTAGTCATCAATCTCTCCAGTCTCTTTTTTATGGGCTCACAATGTCATGAGAATAACCCAAAATGATGATATGATGTATCAATAAATAACAACAGAGACTGAGATATGATATGCAATGAAATGAATATGACTGAGTATGAATTTTCAATTTAAAATAAATATTTCACAACAATATGACTTCTATGGGTCCCAATAATATTGGCACATAGCCTCAACATGATTTTTAATATGCTTTTCAGTTCAATTTCTTTAACTCATAAAATCGCATGGAAAAATGCTAAGATCATTTAACTACAAAATATCACAATTTCTATAGTGCACGCCCACACGCCCGATACCTAGTATGTGCGTCACCTCCCAACAAATTACGAAATACATATATTCAGGGTTCATATCCTCAACTACAAGATTAGAAGAGTTACTTACCTCGAACAAGCAAAATCCAATGTCGAGCAAGCTAAACAATGCTCCAGAAATTTCATTCTGCGCGTATCGACTTCCAAACGACTAGAATCTAGTCACAATTAATTTGATTCAGCCCACAAAAATTATAGAAATTAATTCCATATCAAAATACTAATATTTTCCAAAAATCCAAAATTACGCCCCAAAAATCATCTGTGGGGCCCACATCTCGAAATCCGACGAAACTCATAAAATACGACAACCCATCCAATTAAAAGTTCAAACTCCAAATTGGTATTCAAACATGAAAAATTCATTTTGTGACATTATAAAAATTTCTTTCTATTTCTCTTGAAGATTCAATAATCTTACACCAAAAATGAAGATTAATTCATGGAATATAATCACAAGGGAGTTAAGAACACCTATCCCAAGTTGTGTGAAAAATTACTTCTCCAAAATCGTCCAACCCGAGCTCCAAAATCTAAAAAATGGGTGAAAATGTTGAACCCTCGAATTTAAGGTTCTGCCCCAGCGATTTCCGCATCTGCGGACAAGATTTGTGCACCTGCGCATTCGCTTGTGCGAGCAAAATATCGCATTTGCAGACTCCACTCGCCTGCCCAGTTTCCACTTCTGCGCGCATCCGTCCGCATCTGCGCTCACGCAGGTGCGATATTTTCCCTCGCACCTGCGACCAATGCCTCACAGCCCTCTGCCTGCATCTACGCTCCTTCATGCGCAGGTGCAATTCCGTACCTGTAAAGCATCTTCCGCACCTGCGCATCTCGCTTCAGCGCACCCCTGCTCGCACCTGCGACCACTTTTCCGCAGGTGCGATTATACCTGAAGGCTTTAGTTCCAGCAGTCTTCCAAATTCAAAAATCAATCCATTAACCATCCGAAACTCACCCTAGGCCCTCGAGTCCCAGTCCGAATATACCAACAAGGTTTATAATATAACATGGACCTACTCGAGGCTTCAAATCATACCTATCAACCTCAAAAATACGAACTATATACGGATTCAAGCCTAATAAATTTCCAAATTCTACAAACGACGCCGAAACCTATCAAATAACGTCCGATTGACCTCAAATTTTGTACACAAGTCACATTTCACATTAAAGACCTATTCAAATTTTCAGAATCAGATTCCGACCCCGATATCAAAAAGTCAACCCCCGGTCAAACTTTTCAAAAATTTAATTTTCGGCATTTCAGGCCAAATTCCACTACGTACTTCCAAATACTTTTTCGGACACGCTCCTAAGTCCAAAATCACCATACAGAGCTATTGGAATGATCAAAACTCCATTCTGGGGTCGTTTACACATAAGTCGACATCCGGTCACTATTTTAACTTAAGGTTTAAACCTTGAAACTAAGTGATCAAATTCATTCCAAAATCTCACCGGACTCGAACCAATTATCCCAACAAGTCACACAACAACTGTAAAGTATAATTTGAACAGTAAATGAGGAAGGATGATTGTAATACTCAAAACGACCCGACGAGTCGTTACACTTATGAAGTTCCTTGCTGATTGCCTTTTTACTAACAAAATCCAAGAAAGGGAAATCAGTTATCGTTATATTTTGGCTTGGTGTTGCATCCTAACTTTTGATGTATGATCAAATTTACACCAATCCATTCAGAGCTTTTGTTCTTCTGTAATATTTTGATTAGATGGGTATAACTCATATATATTGATTTGAGAGTAAAAATATTGCTTAACTCTAAGTTTAATTTTATTCCCCTTTGGGAAGCCAATATAATGTCATTCCATATTGGCTCAATGATGAGCAGTGGCATAGGCAGGATTTTTACTAAGGGAGTTCAAAAAAGAAAAAGGTTAAAAGGGACTGTGGCCAATGAGAATTGAACCAACAATCTCGAAAAAGTTTTGAACCTCCTTGATCACTAAACTATGTGATATGATCATTTTAGCTCTTTTAACTTTCTTTCCAGATTTGGTTGTATACTTAGTCGATTAGTTAGTGAATTAGTAAGAGTTAGTGTTGAGCTGGTCAGTTAGTTAGAAGGTCGTTGGTAGTTGGTCGAGGCAGGGCACGTGAGTCAGGAAAGTTGTTATAACTAATTTTCCCGCTCAAGCCCTTCTTCCTTTATTAGCCGATCTTATCTCATTTTGTAAGCATTCTATCTTTAGGAATTCCATTTTCGGAATTCCATGTTCAAGAGTAATTCCTGGTTTTACTCTTTAGGAACACTCAAATTCTTTCCATTTTAGTTTTTTGAAAATTGAGTTGCATCCACTATATTTTTGGGTTGTGGTACGGGAATTCAAAATATAATATATAGAGGCACAAAATGAATTTTGCATTATATATATAGTGTAATTTTACGGTGAAGGAGTTCAAATAACCCCCTTCCGCCCCCTAAATCCTGCCCTTGATGACGAGTGAGCATAATTATTTTGTTCTAAACGTGTGTAGATACAATATTACTGGTGCTCTCTAGATTATTAATTCTGGATTGGATATGCTCAATAGAATAGAGAAAAATGTTTTTGTATCATGTTTCTGATGCCCTCTTGCAAAATGTAGTTATTGTGTATAATTATGTACGGTCACACTTAATTATCTATACTATATTAAAAACACGAAACCTTTTAGCGAAATATTATTTGCCTTTTTTATCCTCTAAAATTAAAGTTTATATTGGACAAGATCGTAATTAAATTATTTCTCTAATAGTTAGGACAATAAAATCAACTAAAATATTCTTATTAAATCTTTCCTTATTTTATCCCGGGGAAAACATCACAAACAAAAGGTTTTATAAGTATGAAGTCCAAAGAGTAATAATGAAGCGCGAAAATACCCTTGTAAATTGATGGACTTTTTTAGCCTTTCAGCAACCATTAATGCTTTCGTATAACGTACAAAAATGTAAAATCATTTGAAATAAATAACATTAGGTAAAAAAAATAACATATCTTCTATTAGGAAAATCAAATCAGCAACTTTATTGCCAACCAAGATATTTTAAGTCCCATTATTAAAAGACTTTATCTGACAAAACCAACCGTATACTTTTAGATTTAAAGATTACAAAGATTTCTAACGTACAAAAACATTAAATATTTTCAAACACTTTGCATTATACCCATTATTTTACTTTCATTGCCTCGCATTGTCAAGCCTCAGTCATCTTTTGGATTGCCATAGCTCCGGAGTTATTCTTGTATTCTCCACCCCCCCCCCCCCCCAAAAAAAAAAAACTTACTTTGCATCTCCAAAATTCTGAATTTTGCTATCTTCTTCGGCTTTAATTTTTAGAATTTCCATCAACAATCATCTCCGTCCTAATATTCTTAGTTGCTATTAGGGGGAAAACATCACAAACAAAAGGTTTAATTTTGACAACCACAATCGTATAATGACCTCTTTATGAATCTATATATGTATAGATTGGTGAGACTATAACTTCAGATTGGTGAGACTATTATATTTAAAACTTCAGGAATGTACTATTATCTCATCAAGAAAAAATTGGAATTGTTATATTCGAATTGACAAAGTACCTTACCTTTATTTGTGACTTCAAGCTAGTTTGATCATTTCATGGTTAGTTAAACTCGTGTTGCATTTATTATTCTTAATTGTCCGTTTCTATGCCTTACGAAAAATAAGTCTCATGAATACACAAACAATATCAACCCAATATAAGGGATAGGAGACATTGTTATAGACTGTTTCCGAAAGAAACTCAACACAAGGAGATATTCTTCATTGTATACAACAACAACATAAGTGGGGTCTGGAAGGATAATGTGTACGCATACTTTACCCCTACCTGGGAGGTAGAGAGGTTGTTTCCGATATTCTTCATTTTATGCGTTATGAAAGTAAGTCTCATGAATACAACAACAACATCAACTAGACATTGATAAAAGAGATTGTTTCCGAAAGAAACTCAACACAAAGAGATAAAAAAAAGGGAATGGAACAGTAACACCAGCAATACGCCAAGAATAAAAAAAATAACTAGAAAAGCAGTATCAATACTCAGAGCAATGGAAAGATAATAACAAGTACGTACACAATTAAGTACAACTATCAAAAAGCAGTATCAATACTCAAAACAATGGACCGGCACTAGGCAATCGGAGCAGAAAAAACAATACGCACAGGACAACTATCAAAGTCGGTATCAATACTCATAACAATATTACGATACTTGGCGGCCGGAGCAGAAAAACAGTACGAGCAAAATAAGTATCGGTACTAGGCAACCGGAGCAGAAAAATAGTACGGACACAATAAGTACAACTACAAAACTTAAGCAAGACAAACAAACTAGCTTTATACCAAGAGTGACATGTGCATAATATCAAGGTTGATAATCAGGATCACCAGTTTTGTCATCCGGTGGCAATGCTACATATTCAGTGTCTGTATCAGACCCAGCTTGTGGCGGCCACAGCAGCTCCAACGGCCTCACCAGCCTCACCGGTCCCAGAGGCCACACCAGCCCCAGCGACCACACCAACATAATCCACAAGAAAACTGTTTAATAGAAAATATTTTAGCAAGCGATTTCTAATCTACCCCTAGGAGAATTTACCAAAGACAATGACAATACCTAGGAGTTCTGATAGCATCAAGGACAAGGATAGAGTTTTGGAAGTTCCAAGGCCATTTACAAGATCTCAAGCTAAAGAGTTGCACTCTAAGGTTGCTAGACTTCAATGACAAATAAAGAAGCTTTTAATTGTAGAGGAAGAGCTCAAACCCAAAGTAGATGAATTATCCAAGTTTTATAATTATTTGGTGATCCATATTGAAGTCTAAGAAGAGGAAGATTGGACCACCAAATCAGCCCTTGAAGTCCACCAAAGGGGCTCAAAATGAGCTTAAAAGAGGTCTCAAAGGGGGCGTTTCAAAAGGAGCCCAATTGGAGTCCAAATCAATGGCCCAAACTAGTAGTTTTAAGGTCCAAATCTTCCTCAAAGAGATTTGGCCGCCCCCACCTAATTTTAATGACTTTTCTTACTCCTTAGCAACCACCCTACCTAATGGTAATGACTTTTTATGCCTTAGCAACCACCCAACCTAATTTTAAGGACTTTTTGTGCCTTAGTACTCCTATAAATAAGGAGTTCTTCTCATTCATTGAGACACTTCATTATTGATTAAGTATATCATATTTTGAGAGTTCTTTTGAACCTTTGTTACTTGTACTTTGAGATTTATCTTTCAACCTTTACTAGTTCATAGTTCAAGGTAATAAGATTACTTCTCTATTGTGATATCTTTAATTCCTTTGTGGTATTCTTAGAAGGCGATTAATACTAGTTATTAATTGTTATCTCAAGTTACTCGTAAAGCGGTCAAGATACGAATCTATTGTTTTGATTTGCTTTTAAGTAAAGGCATTTGATTTCTTCAATAAATCAAGACGTTGTTGCTTTGATCTTGTCAAGGCTATAGAACTTGTGGTTTTGGAAGTTCATGGAATTCTTTTCTTGAATTTTCTCATATCTTCTATTTTCTGCCCTTTAGTTCTAGTTGTTCAATTCCTTATTGTTATTGCTTCCGTATTTACTTTTCAAATTCTTACTCTAGTTTGGATTCCCGACCTTGTCGTTATCAAGTGGTATTAGAGAGGTTCTATCAAGATTTCATTCTTGATAATTCTGGGGATTTCTTGAATACTAAGAGAGAAAAAAAACAAGTTAAAAAAAAACGAAAATCAATTTTTTTAAAAATATTGCTTGCTCTCCAGGAACTTTTTTTTGTATCTAATTTGTTTTCAAAAACTATCAAAGGAAACAAGAAGAGGGGATCCCAGATTTTAAAGATAAGACAAAAATTCAATTTTTTTTACTCTTTCTAATCTAAAATATATAATCATTTCCTTTATGTTCGTGTCTTGTTTCAACCGAGCCTAATAGTTTTAGGATTTGGTTCTTCTTTCACTTGTTCCCCAAAAATCTATATTTTACTACTAAGAACTTTATACGAGTTGGGTTTAATTATAAATCTACAAAGTATTTTGTTCAAAGGTTATTTCGAGAGAGAAAAAAAGGCAAAGTGTGTGTGAGAACAATTGAGGAAAAATTTAATTTGTCTGATACAGTTTAATTATTTAAGATGTCACATACAGGTAGTGATGATGAACTAAGGGTTCTTCAAGAAGCCGAAATCAAAGCAAGAAATGATTTTACCTTGCAAATTATGCATCAACAATTCGAAAGATGGAATTTGCAACTCCAAGAGATGAGGGACACCATTGCTGAGCAAAATGGTACAATAGCTGAAATTAGAAGGGAAAATATTGTTAGTCCCCAAGCTAGGAGAAATGTACCCCTTGCTTCCATTGTAAATCAAGAAAATCTTATAGATGATTTTAATGATATTAATTTTGATAGGGTGGGAAGAGATAGGAGGGGACAAAGAGGTAGAGTAGAAGATGATAATATAAGCAGTATAAAGATGAAGATGCCATATTTCAAGGGAACAAGGGATCTAGACTTGTACCTTGATTGAGAGAGAAAGGTTGAAGCCATCTTTGACTGTCATAACTACTCTGAGGGTAAAAAGGTTAAACTTGCTATTGTTGAGTTTTTTTGACTATGCTGCTATTTGGTGGAAAAATCTTACTAGGGACAGATTGCAAGAAGGACAAGCACCAATTTCTACTTTGGCTGAGATGAAGAGGATGATGAGAAAGAGATTCATACCATCACACTTTCAAAGAGATCTACAACAATGCCTTCAAACATTGAAGCAAGGATCCATGTCTGTGGATGAGTACTTTAAGGGTCTGGATATGGCTATGATCTAAGCTAATTGTATGGAGGAAGAAGAGGCTATAATGGTTAGGTTTTTAAATGGTTTAAATAAGAAAATAACTGATGTAGTAGAATTACAAAAATATGTAACAATAGATGAGTTAGTTGATTTGTCTATAAAGGTAGAAAATCAAAATAAAAGAAAAAAAACTAGCTCATAGAAAGGTCGGTCAAACACCATCTCCAAGAAGCCATGGTCGAATCAAGAGATGAAGAGTTCTTCTAGACCTCAAGAAGACAAGGATAAAGGTAAATTTGAGAACAAAGTGGGAGGTAAAACCTTTAACCCTAAACCTTTTACACCTTCTAGTTCTATTCAGTGTCATAAATGTAAAGAAAGGGGACATATGATGCATGAATGTCCAAGTAGAAGAAACATCATTCTTAGAGAAGATGGAGGATATGAGAGTGAAAAAAGTGAGGGAGAAGAAGAGGGAGATGTGAGTAATGATGATGATATAGAACTACCTAATGATGGCATGATTGGGGTAGTTAGGAGGATTATGACTATCAATTTGGGAAGCAATAGTGAAGAACAAAGGGAGAATATATTCCATACTAGGTGTGGGATAAAGGGGAAAACTTGTTCTATGATCATTGATAGTGGTAGTTGTGCTAATGTGGTGAGTTCATACTTTATGGAAAAATTGGGACTTGCATGCATGAAACACCCTATTCCCTATAGACTCCAATGGTTAAATGATAGTGGTGAACTAAAGGTAAACAAATAATGCATGATTTCATTCAATGTTGGTAGATATGAGGATGATATTCTTTATGACATAGTCCCTATGCAAGCTTGTCATATCTTACTGGGTCGTCCTTGGCAGTATAATAGGAATGTTTTTCATGATGGAAGGAAGAATAGATATTCTCTTGAGCTAAATGGCAGGAAATTTACTCTTGCACCTTTATCTCCTTCTCAAGTGTTTGAAGATCAAAAGAGATTAAGGAAAACAATGGAAAAATCAATGGGAGGGATAAAAAGTGAGCTTGAGGAAAAACAAAAGAAAGGAGGCCAAGAATTAGAAAAAAAGAGAGATGTCTGAGAGAAAGAGAGAGAGAGAGGGCAACAATTTGAGAGAAGAGATAAAAAGGGGCTTGAATGAAAATATAGAAAGTCTTGGTGAAAGGAAAGAGGCTAAGGAAATTTAAAAAAAAGAATTTTTATATAAAAGCCAAAGAGTGTTTAAATGCAAGAAAAGAGGGGTTGCCCATAATACTACTTACTTACAAAGAAACTTTGATTAATTCTGAGTTACTAACTTCTTCTATGCCAAGTAGTATTTCTTCTCTTTTGCAGGATTTTGAAGATGTTTTCCCTGAAGATATTCCTAATGGATTGCCACCTTTACGTGGCATTGAGCATCAAATTAATTTTGTGCATGGATCACAAATTCCAAATAGGCCTGCTTATAGGAGTAATCCAGAAGAGACAAAAGAGCTTCAAAGGCAAGTTGAGGAGCTTCTTGAGAAAGGCTTTGTGAGAGAGAGCATGAGCCCTTGCTCTGTTCCCGTCCTATTGGTACCCAAAAAGGATGGAACTTGGAGGATGTGCGTGGATTGTAGAGCAATCAACAAGATAACGGTAAAGTATCTCTATCCTATTCCTCATCTTGATGACAAGTTGGATCAATAACATGGATACAGTGATCTAAAAAGTAGTTACCATCAGATTCGAATGAATCCTGGAGATGAATGGAAAACTGCTTTTAAGACCAAATATGGACTTTATGAGTGGTTAGTTATGCTTTTTGGCTTGACTAATGCACCTAGCACTTTCATGAGATTAATGAATCATATCTTTAAGGATTTTCATGAAAAATTTATTGTGGTGTACTTTGATGATATCTTGATCTTTTCTAACACTTTAGAAGAGCATGTAGAACACCTAAAACAAGTTTTTGAAGTTCTTAGAAAGCAACTCTTATTTGCTAATCTTAAAAAGTGTACTTTTTGTGTAGATCGTGTGATTTTCTTGGGTTTTGTGGTTAGTTCTAAAGGAGTTGAGGTTGATAAAGAGAAAATTAAAGCAATAAAAGAATGGTCAAAACCTAAGAGTGTAACTGAAGTTAGGAGTTTTCATGGACTTGCTAGTTTTTATAGGAGGTTTGTGAGAGACTTTAGCACCACTGTTTCTCCTTTAACTGAAGTTATTAAAAAAGATAAGATTTTTACATGGGGAAAAGAACAAGATGTTGCTTTTAACTTGTTGAAAGAAAAGTTATGTTCTGCTCCATTGTTACAATTGCCTGATTTTTAATCTTTTGAAATTGAATATGATGCTTCTAGAAAAGGAATAGGTGTTGTTTTGATGCAAGATTCTAAACCTATTGCCTACTTTAGTGAGAAGTTGAGTGGAGCCACATTGAACTATATGACAAAGAGCTATATGCTTTGGTAAGGGCTTTAGCCACATGGTAACATTACTTGTGGCCAAGAGAGTTTGTCATTAAAACTGACCATGAATCCTTGAAATACTTGAAGATTCAAGGTAAGCTTAGTAGAAGGCATGCTAAGTGGGTTGAATTCATTGAAACTTTTACTTATGTAATTTCTTACAAACAAGGAAAAGAGAATGTTATTGCGGATACACTTTCAAGAAGGTATGTCTTAATTTCTACCCTGACTTCTAAATTGATGGGTTTTGATCAAATCAAGGGACTTTATGCTAATGATGTTGATTTTGGCAAGATTTTTGCAGATTGTAAGTTGGGTCCTTTTGAGAGGTTTAACCTCCAAGATGGGTTTCTCTTTAAGGAAAATAAGTTGTGTATCCCTAATTGCTCTTTACGTGAAGTATTTGTAAGGGAAGCACATTGTGAAGGGCTTATGGGTCACTTTGGAGTCTCAAAAACACTAGACATACTTGCTGAAAATTTCTTTTGCCCTGAAATGAGAAAATATGTTGAAAGAATGTGTGCACAGTGTTTGAAATGTAAACAAGCTAAATCTAAAGTGTTACCACATGGTCTTTACACGCCATTACCTGTTCCTACTTCACCTTGGATTGATATCTCTATGAATTTTGTGTTAGGTTTACCTAGAACAAGGTATGGTAAGGATAGTATATATGTTGTGGTAGATAGGTTCTCCAAAATAGATCATTTTATTCCTTGTTTAAAGACTAATGATGCTTCACATGTTGTTGATCTTTTTGTAAAAGAAGTTGTCAAATTGCATGGTATACCTAGAACTATTGTTAGTGATAGGGATGCTAAGTTTTTGAGCCACTTTTGGCGTGTATTTTGGGGGAAGTTAGGCACTAAATTATTATTTTCTACTTCTTGTCACCCACAAACTGATGGACAAACAGAAGTAGTTAATAGAACCTTAGGAAACATGTTGAGGGCTGTTTTGAAAGGTAAATTAACTTTTTGGGAAGCTCTCTTACCTATGATTGAATTTGCTTACAATAGAACAATCCATTCTTCTACAGGTATGTCTCCTTTTGAGGTTGTTTATGGTTTTAATCCCTTCACTCCCCTTGATTTGTTATCATTACCTACTAATGATATTGTTAATCTTGATGGTAGGACAAATGCTGAGATGATGAAAAAAATTCATGAACAAACAAGGCTTGCAATTGAGAAGAAAAATGAGCAAATTGCCTTGAGAAAGAATAAGGGTCGAAAACAAGTTATTTTTAAACCTGGAGATTTAGTTTGAGTCCACTTTAGAAATGAGAGATTTTCCTCCAAAAGGAAGTCAAAGTTGCATCCTAGAGGAGATGGCCCATTTAAATTCCTTGAAAGGATTGGAGACAATGCTTACAAGCTGGACCTGCCTGGTGAGTTCCAAGTAAGTGCTACATTCAATGTTGCTGACTTGTCTTTGCTTGATGTAGGATCGAATTCGGGGACGAATTCTTTTCAAGAAGAGGGGAATGATAGCATCAATGGCAAGGATAGAGTTTAGAAGCTCCAAGGCCATTTACAAGATCTCAAGCTAAAGAGTTGCACTCTAAGATTGCTAGACTTCAATGGCAAATAAAGAAGCTTTTAATTGTAGAGGAAGAGCTCAAGCCCAAAGTAGATGAATTATCCAAGTTTTACAATTATTTGGTGATCCAAATTGAAGTCCAAGAGGAGGAATATTAGGCCATCAAATCAGCCCTTGAAGTCCACCAAAGGGGCTCAAAATGAGCTTAAAAGAGGTCCAAAAGGGGGTATTTCAAAAGGAGCCCAATTGGAGTCCAAATCAATGGCCCAAACTAGTAATTTTAAGGTCCAAATATGCCCCAAAGGGATTTGGCCGCCCCCACCTAATTGTAATGACTTTTGTTACTCCTTAGCAATCATCCTACCTAATTGTAATGACTTTTTATGCCTTAGCAATCATCCTACCTAATTTTAAGGACTTTTTGTGCCTTAGTACTCCTATAAATAAGGAGTTCTTCTCATTCATTGAGACACTTCATTATTGATTAAGTATATCGTACTTTGAGAGTTCTTTTGAACTTTTGTTACTTGTGCTTTGAGATTTATCTTTCAACCTTTACTAGTTCATAGTTCAAGGTAGTAAGATTACTTCTCTATTGTGATATCTTTGATTCCTTTGTGGTATTCTTAGAAGGCGATTAATACTAGTTATTAATTGTTGTCTCAAGTTACTCGTAAAGCGGTCAAGATCCGAATCTATTGTTTTGATTTGTTTTTAAGTAAAGGCGTTTGATTTCTTCAATAAATCAAGACGTTGTTGCTTTGATCTTGTCAAGGCTATAGAACTTGCATTCTTGGAAGTTCTTGGAATTCTTTTCTTGAATTTTCCCATATCCTTTTATTTTCTGCCCTTTAGTTCTAGTTGTTGAATTCCTTATTGTTATTGCTTCCGCATTTACTTTTCAAATTCTTACTCTTGTTTGGATTCCCGACCTTGTCGTTATCAAGTTCAAAGCCCACTTGCACCCCATTGAAGAGGGGCCGCCTAGTCTATTCACTTCAAGAACCTTCATATCAGCACTGTGAAGAAACAATAACATCATAGCTGATTAGCCTAAAACTCTTGAATAAACTTGGAAGAATTATACAAAAGTTATTCTTACACTCGTTTCCTCAAATTTTCAATTTCAACATTTTTCGCAGAATGCTCGTGATGATGAGATTGAGATTGCTTCGAAGAATGTTGAAATTGAGAATTTGAGGAAACAATAGTAAGAATAATGCTCGTGTCAAACACCATCATACTTGAGAAAATGAGATAACTTTAGAAACCAATAAGTACCAAAAACAAAAAAATGATTTAGCAAAGTTTTTTATTAGATAAAAATAAAAAATATATTAGATGAGTAAGATGTAACCTTTGCACAAAATAGAAGGCAAAGATTAGAATGTCAAACACCATGATTTTGCTAAACCAATAAGCACCAAACAAAAATTTATTTAGCAAAGCCTTTATAAGATTTAAGAATATCTTAGACAAAGAAGTTGTAACATTTGCACTAGTAAGTAAATCCATAATAAATACTTTACTAAATCAATAAGCACCAAACAAACATTGATTTAGCAAAGACTTTATATCTACAACATTAAAATTTGGAAGAAAAGATACACATTTAGCTATGTCTACAAGAGAAAAAAAGAAGAATGGGAGAAGAAAGGGTGAAAACTATGTGTTTGTGGATGTAGGAACTCTAATAAATGAATGTAGGAATTCTGATGGGCCTAGACTTGTTGATCCACTTTGGGTCATTATAGCTAGGCTACTGATAATATATTTGGAAAAATGATACTACTATGTGTAGACATTTAATTTTCTCTCTTTAATATTAATTAAAATAAAAATAATTCCAATTATGAATTGCTTAAATACCTTATTTTATAGAAGTATTAGTATTATTATTGTTAATTATTTCCTTATATAGTACTACGTATTAAGTACTATTTTTATTGTCATTACTATTATTATTATTATTACTATTATTATTATTGTTGGACAGCCCAAACCCCCTGAATCCATGTAGTATATGAATGACAGCACACGCCTGGCACGCAAAACATAAGAACAATCTAATATCAACTATGCTTCGGAGTAAGCTCCTGTGTCATACCAAAATCATCACTTGAATCTTTTTTTCTTGATTTCTAGTCTGGAATAGCAAATATTGACACAGAGCCAGAGCCCCTCTTGGTCGTACTTAACACCAATGAGCTTGACTGGTCATGGATATAGATGCCATCCTCAGAAGTGAAAATACTACAAATTAGCCTCTTATGAAGCTTTAACTAAGTCCTGCCAAAAAAAAAAGGGAAATATGTAACAAGAGGTATCAAAGATGCACGAAAATGTCCCAAAAATTTATTTTGCCACTCTAAATAAGATAGGCTCCCGCGTAAAAACTGGTTGCATATAAAAAGCACAGAAGCAAATGACAGACCAAAGCTTACCTGCTAATAAAAATTTCTTTATTCTTGCATTCAATGGGCCTTCACTCTTTCGTGTGGCACATTTCTACGACCTTCTCTTTTGCACAAAATGACGCAACAGTTCTTATACTTCTAAGAGCATCACTAAAAACTTAACCTGCCTCCTCATACATTATCTTTGAAAAATAAGATTAACCAGTCACATTATCGTCAAAATATTTTGACAATATTAGAAAATAATAACTAATGAACCATCTAAGTAGTAATAGTAAGCTTTGTGGCTAGGCTAATCTATGATTTAACTGATGTTTGAGAACAACTTTCAAGTTTAAGATTTAGAACAACATTCAAGTTTAAGACTTGGAACATCTTTTAACTTTAAGACTTGATTATAATATGACTCTGATTCCTTGCTGCTGCAAAACTGCCAACATACCAGACCAATCTAAAACTTATATTCTTCTCCGTTATTGTTCTGTATTGCTGTAATAAACAATTAAACTTTCTGAAATATATAAACAAAACAGAAAATTAGTAATACTTGTTTACGAAATAAATTCTGGAAAAACAGTATAGGAATAAATCGAGTCCACTGAATACACAGTGTATCCTTAAGGAAATTATTCCTCTCAAGTACCTGAGGTGCTGGAATATATCCTCTCAGGATAGAACGATTTAACTCACCGGAGTGTTAGTACCAAAACGCCGGTGAACAGCGAGTCACTCGAAGGCTGTAAAACACACTGAACTTTTGTGCAGAAGAAGAAGCTCAGAAAATTTCGTAAGGAAAGATTCTGGGATTCAAACTCTATTTATAGAGTTGCTGGTATTGTTTCTGAAAAGGTTTGCAACCTTTCAGAAACAGCCATGGCTGTTGGAACAAGGTTGTTTGAAATATTGCGGGAAAATAGATTTAAAATAATCCGGGAAAGAAAATAGATCTGACCGAATCGGGTCGCGGATTATTCCGGATGCCGAAGCCGAGCGAGCGACGATACGAGACTTGCCTTCTTCTTAACTTTTTAAGAGCTAGAAAAAAAGCAATCATATATATACCCATCAAAAACCTTTTCTTTATTCGAACAACGAGAAGTGCTTGATCACGACCAGACAGCCACCGAAACGTAACAAAACAAAAATGTGGCCTAAAGTCTTGCATGGGGCAGAAAGAAGAAAAAGCAAATAAAAGCTCCAAGAATGATGATATTCATTCTCCAGATAAGTATCAAAAACACACAACTGCATAGAAAATTGTGAGTAGCCCTTTCTCCAACAATGGTGCCATTACTTTAACCAATCAAAACCACGAAGATAATAGGAGCTGAATATCTAAACAACAAAGAGACTCCCAATTCAACATAGATTTTCCACTGTACAGTCAAACTGCTGATTCCTCATACAGAATCTCCATTAAACAAAGCATAAAAACACCACAAAAAAGGGGATACTTCTCAAACGAATGAAAAGGAGGATCCTAAGAAAAACATTATCAAGCACACCGCACCTAGCAATAGACTTACAAAAAGAATTCAAATAGGACATGCTCATATGCTACGAAGCATGAATTAGGACTATGAAAACTATTTTGAACTATTTCTTTAACTATCTTGAAACATGATTAATTTAGCAGAGCATAAGAGAGATATAAAAACCTTGATGTGAAACAAAGAAAGTACCTAGAAACAGAGCGAGCAGGGGGAAAAGACCTGGAGTGCGAGAGAGACGCAAAGCGATGAGGGTATTAACCCCTAGGAGATACACTACCGAATGACTGTTAGTCAACATGCTAAATTTTCTGAAGGTGATGGAAAAGACAGTCAGAAACTAAACCTTCTGCTCTGGCTGCTATAGCTCCGTCGAGGACTCCTGCTTCTTGAATAACTTTTGCTACGTCTCTTATCATACTCCTCCACCTAAAGAGTAGATAACTGAGTTAAATTAATGCATAAACACAACACTGGATCCAAGATTTCTACCACTGACAGAGAATAGACCCAAATATACGCTTGAGAGAACTGATTGTGAAAGAGAGTCTCATCAAGTTTCCTTATCTGCAAAAGAAACAAACAAAAAAAGAGATAAATGAGGAGACTGACAAAGGAGCAAGAAATTAATTAAAGCAGAAAACCATTTTTTTTTTTCGAGGAGAAGAAGAGATGCTACTGGTTTATATAAATCTTCCATGGAATTAATGCACACCACCTTAGATATTTATGACCTCTTAGCTTGATACATAGACATCACAAAGAAAATAACCTTACTGTTATCACGCTTATGCTATCTATATATATGAATGTCTTTCATGGAACTAATGCACAACACTTTAGATATCTATCACTCCTTTTAAGAGTAATGACAGGAGTATAGACATCACTCTAATATCAGTTAGTTTTCCTAAAAATCATATTATATTAAAAGTGGGAAGCTACAAATGTCAAGGTTTAATTACCAAAATAACCATGTAAAACTGATGGACCCATTTACTCTTTCAAAAATCAAATAACTCTTCTGCATTAAACTACAAATATGTAATTTAGATGTTAGCTATTGAATTTTAAAGTCTTGACTTTGACATGATCAGAAAATTTATTATGGTTACTTCAACATTAAAAGTATATTCACTGTATAAAGTGTTCTTTGACAACGTTACTATCTTTCTCTATTGGAATTTATAACGTGAGATAATGAAATATTAATGTGGCAATTAATTGTTCCATTTTCAGCATAAGAAAATACAAGGGGAACAAAGGGGCAGAGGTTACGTTGAGGAACAAAGGAAAAGAAAAGGCCGAGGATTGTTTTGATCAACTCATGGCTATAAAGTCTTCGTTCATGTGAGTTCATTCATTCCCATAATTAGTTTTGCAATGATATTTTAATTTTTTTTTTTTCTGTTGGTCTCGATTTTGTTGAAAGCATTTGATTGTTGGATGTGCTTCAAGTCAAATTAACCACTTTGGGATCTGGAACATAACTAGCTGACAAGTCATAGAAAACAAAATCGTGGTGTAGACAGGTAAATGCAATTGGGAGTTTCATCTGAGTAAGTTAAAGGGCAAATATTGTTGTTTTATTTCATAATATTTGTCTTCTTCTTAGTAATTTTTGTATATTTAAAACCTATAAAATTATATCTTGGCCACTTCAATTGTCTCTATTTAGCTTTCTCTTGTTATCTTCCTCAATGTCATAAAAGTTTATTTGGCTCTTCAAAGAATTTATCCGCTTAGTGTAGGGAAGCGTTAGTTGTTTAGGGAAAGAATATGTTCATGATATAATTAACTTTAACTTAAGAAATTTAGCACAACATTAGATTTTTAAGGCCAAGAATCATTGTTGTTTTATTTCATATTATTTGTTTAGTATTTTCTGTGTATTCGGAGAACCTATCAAATTATGTCTTGACCGTTTCAATTATTTCTATTTAGCTATCTTTTGTTATCTTCTTCAACATGCCTTAGAAGTTTGTTTGGTTCTTTAAAGGATTTATCCGCTAAGTGCAAGAGAGCATTAGTTGTTTAGGGGAAGAAAAGGCCAAGAATCTTTATATTGTTTAAACGTGCATATTACATTGTTCTAGCACATAGTAGTATTTTTGTTTTTTCATTCAAATATTTTATTGTGCTTTAATCAATTATTTTTACTTGAAAAAAGTAATTTCTACTTTATATTAAGAGAACATTATATTGGTAAATCTTCTATTTTCTTTAACTGGGAAGGTATTTTTTATTCCTAAAGTTTTATTTCACAAGATTGGTACTTATTGACACTTTTTAACAAGGAGAAGAATATGATTCTATATATCAACAATTTGCTCTAAAGATATACAATATTTTAATTAATAATTGACTTATTTAGATTGTTTTCTGTTAATTTTATCATATCAACAACAATAATATATCATGTGTAGTCCCACAAGTGAGAGATTTTATCATATCATATACAATATTTTGTATCTGATAAGATCAAAATTAATCTCATGACACATTGTATATTTTTATCCACTATAACTAAATGTAATTGTTCAAATTTACACATTCGAACGATATCTATTTATTTTAGAGTCAACTGTTAAATTGGTCGAATAGACTCACTATTCATGAGCTCGTATTATTCCTTCAAATTTCATGTTGATCACACGTGCATTTCAATAATGTATATGCCATTTTAAGAAGTTCGTACTAATTATCTTGGGAAACACGTGTAACGCACGTGGTCATAAACTAGTATATTAATATACTAAAACTTGGGACTCAACATTTGAAATTAACAATTAAATATCATATGTAGTAACCCGAAGTGGCCCGTGTTTGCACGGGCCAATGTCATCTAATAATAATATAAAAATATAAATACAATCACAAAAGATATGAATATAATTACACACTGATACAGAAATATATGTTTACTATATATATCCTAACACCATCCCTCAATATGAGTGGGAGGACCGCACGTAGAGATTGTTCACCAGATCTGTGAAATGTGACGAAAGTAATGACTTGGTAAATATATTTGTGAGTTGATCGGAAAATTCCCCCATGCAACTTTCTTGCAAATTAAGTGATAGTCTCTTGAAGCATATTTTGTTCGAGAATGCAATATTGAATTTGACCTAAGATTAAGTTTTTTGTTTTCTTAGAAAAAAGAAGAAGTTAAATTTGGAGTAATGTAGTGGGAATTAATGATTTTAGGAAGCCAACAATAAACTACCATACGGAAAAGAGAAAAATGTTATGAAATACATATTATATGGATATCCACTAATCAAATATAACTCTCACTACTCTTCTCCATTATGTAAGATAATCCCCACTACTTCTCACTATTATAGTTGTAACTCTCACACCTCCATAACCTCCCCATGATCTTCTCCCATGTTCTCAATAGTTAATACCATGTTCATGACATCCCTTTGTATTACCTCAATACCATTCTATAAATAGAGGGCTTGGTCATCACATTGTACACACTTGAAACAGTTGAAAGAAATAAGAAGCTCTCATCTCTTGCTCTCTATATTCTTGTCCTTTTTCTTGTTTCATATTGTTACTTTGATTTTAGTTTCTTAACACGTTATTAGCACGAAGTTGAGCTCTTTTCGTTGTTCAGAAAATAAAACTCCCGAGTCTTCAATTGGATCCAAGATGAGTAATGAAAATTTATGCCTTTTGGATAGTGCTACAACTCACACAATATTAAGAGAAAAGAAAATTTTCTCTTATTTGGTTATGAAAAAGACATATATTAATACAATATGTGGTAGTACCAAGTTAATTGAGGGCTCTGGAAGAGCGACCTTATTACTACCTGAAGGAACGATATTAACTATTAATAATGCATTGTATTGTAGTAAGTCTCAAAGAAATTTGTTGAATTTCAAAGCTATTCGCCAAAATGGCAATCATGTTTAGACCTCTAAAAAAGGAAAGGTTGAATACCTTTATATTACTAATATAAAAGTGGGGAAAAAAATGTGTGTACGAAAAATTACCCGCATTTTCTTCTGGATCGTACCACACAAACATTGGTGTGATTGAATGATATGCCATAGTAAATAAAAGGTTTACTACTTCTAATTATTTTATCATTTGGCATGACCGTTTAGGCCATCTCGGTTCTAACATGATGTGCAGAATAATAGAGAATTCAAATGGGCACACATTAAAGAACAAGAAGATTCTTCAATTTAAGGAATTCTCTTGTGTTGCTTGCTCTCAAGGAAAATTGGTTATTAAACCATCAGCAGCTAAAGTTAGGATTGAATCCCCTACATTTCTAGAATGTATACAAGGTGATATATGTGGGCCTATATACCCTCCATGTAGACCATTCAAGTATTTTATGGTCTTGATAGACGTATCTACAAGATGGTCACATGTGTGCTTATTGTCAACTCGTAATATGGCATTTATGAAATTGTTGCCCCAAATAATAAGGTTAAGAGTACAATTTCCAGATTATGCAATTAAGACAATTCGTCTTGATAATGCTGGCGGATTTACATCTCAGGCCTTTACTGATTATTGTATGGCCACTGGAATAAAAGTTGAGCATCCGGTTGCTAATGTTCATACTCAAAATGGTCTACCAGAATCATTGATTAAACGCCTCCAATTAATAGCTAAACCATTGCTAATGAAGACAAAACTTCCCCTATTCAGTGTGGGGATATGCTATTTTGCATGCAACATCACTTGTGCACATAAGGCCAACCAATTATCATGAAGTCTCCCCATTACAGTTGGCTTTTGGTCAGGAGCCAAATATTTTCCATCTAAGAATTTTTAGATGTGCGGTATATGTTCTAATTGCTCCATCACAACGTATAAAGATGGGTCCCCAAAGAAGGTTGGGAGTATATATTGGTTATGAATCTCCTTATATTATTAAATATCTGGAGCTTATGACATGAGATTTGTTTGCAGACAGATTTACTGATTGTCATTTTGATAAATCCATTTTTTCAATATTAGGGGGAGAAAATAAAGGGATGGAGAAAAAAATAGATTGGAACGTATTATCTCTATCTCATTTGCATCCTCGCACAAATCAATGTGAACAACAAGTTCAAAAGATCATTTATATGCAAATGTTGCAAATCAATTGCCAGATTTATTTACCAACCTTCCACGAGTTACTAAATCGCATATTCTAGCTATAAATGCTCTAATTCGAGTTGATGTCCCAGTTGGACAATATGATATTGCAAATGAGTGTAGGCAATGCCTTAAACGTAGTAGACCAATCGTTTCCAAGGATAAAAATCTCCGAAAAAGGAAAGGAGCAAATGATCAAGTTGATCATAACATGGAGGCAATTGCTCAAGAGGAGCATAAAGACATAGTAATTGATAAGACCTCACAGGAGGTTCTAGTACCTAAAAATGGTGAAAATGAAGAGATCTCAATAGGTTATGTCTCTACGAGAAAAAGGTGAAACCGAAATAACGTTGTTGTTAACAAGAGTTTTCCATATAATGTTATAGTTGAAATAACACAACAAGATGAGGATCTTGAGCCAAAATCTGTCGATGAATGTAGACAAAGAAATGATTGGCCAAAATAGAAAAATAAAATTCAAGTGCAATTGGCTCCACTCAAAAAACATGAAGTTTTCGGACCAATAGTCCGAGCGCCTGAAGGTGTCAAGCCAGTGGGGGTACAAATGGGTTTTTGTGCTAAAACGAAATGAAAAAGGTGATGTCATAAGATATAAAGCACGACTTGTGGCACAAGGGTTTTCGCAAAGGCATGGCAGTGATTATATGGAGACATATTCTCCTGTGGTAGATGCAATTACCTTCAGGTATCTAATAAATCTAGCAGTCCATGAAAAGCTTGATATGCGGTTGATGGATGTTGCCACAGCCTACTTATATGGCTCACTGGACAATGAAATTTTTATGAAAATCCCTGAAGGATTTAAAGTTCCTGAAGCACATAAAAGTTCAAGGGAAACTTGTTCAATAAAGCTTTAGAAATCGTTATACGGATTGAAGCAATCAGGAAGAATGTGGTACAATTGCCTTAGCGAGTATTTGCTAAAGGGAGGGTAAAAAATGACCCTATTTGCCACCGTGTCTTTATTAAGAGGTCTAGATCTGAATTTTCATCATAGTTGTGTATGTTGATGACTTGAATATCATTGGAACTTCTAAAGAGCTTCCAAAGGCTTGTAGAGAAAGATCTTGGTATGACAAAATTTTGTCTTGGCCTACAAATTGAGCATGTAACAAATTGAATTTTTATTCATCAATCAACATACGCTGAAAAGGTTTTAAAGCGATTTTACATGGATAATGCACATCCATTGAGTACCCCAATAGTTGTGAGATCGCTTGACATAAATAAAGATCCATTTCGGCCTCAAAAAATGACGAAGAGCTCTTTGGTGATGAATCTCCATATCTTAGTGCAATTGGGCCACTGATGTATCTTGCTAACAATACACGGCCAGATATACTTTTATTGTAAGCTTATTAGCAAGATTCAGTTCCTCTCCAACAAGAAGACATTGGAATAGTGTTAAGCATATATTTAGATATCTTCGGGGAACTCTAGATATGGGATTGTTCTATTCTTGTGAATTCAAGTTAGAAATGATTGTCTATGCCGATGCAGGTTATTTGTCAAATTCACATAAAGCCCGATCTCAAATAGGCTATTTGTTTACTTATGGAGGTACAACTATATCATGACATTCAATGAAACAAACAATAGCTACCACATCTTCAAATCATGCTGAGATAATAGCCATTCATGAAGCTAGTTGATAATCGGCTTAATGTATGCATATTTTGATATATCGCCTCACATTTTACTCATGTCTCGACGATTTGAGATGTTTAATATGATTATTTGTGCTAAATTTTGGTATTTCTATGTGTAGGAATCATTCGGATGCAATTTGGGACGAAAGGGCGCGAATTAGAGCAAAATCAGGACAAAATCGCAAAAAGGGAGATTTGAGGGCCACAGCCAGCATGGGGCGCTGGCTGTGGCACAATTTACAGAAGCCAAAATGTTTGAGCGCCAGCGCTGGTGCCCTGGACGCTCAAATGGGAAAGTGTCCTTTTTCGACTAGGACTCAGTTATTTCGACCCTTAGACGCCCCCAACTTATATAAAAGCCAACCTAAACCTATTTTTGAGGGGAGGACGTGATTTAGAGAAAGGAGGGAGGCGCCAAACACTCGGAAGCAAGGATTTGATCAATTCTTCCATCCCTTTCCTAGTATTCATTGATTTTATATTTGAAAACATTATTTTTGATGATTGTATGAACATGAGTGGCTAAGAAACCTATTGTTCTAGGGTCATGGGTATACATGAATGTTGATGTTTGAAGTTTAATTTGACGAAGTTGATTTTATCATATTGGGTTATTTATTTAATTCTATTTTTAATTATTTTGCTGAGTAGCTAACAGTGAAATACTATCTACGAATCTAGAGTTGAACTCGAAAGTGGGAACTCTAGATTGCATATAGAATTAAATAGAGCAAGTTCTTAAACCCGGGCATCGGGGAACGGATTCACAGTTAGGATAGACATATACCTAATTGCCTTGCTCGGTTGCAATACAGGAATTATAAATGCGTTCTTGTTAATCTTAATTCCATAGACATATAGGTATTAAGTTAGCTTAAATAGGCGAGTAAGGACTCGACAGATTCTTATGAGTAATATCAACCCTGTCAATCAATAATCCAGATAAATCAATTAGTTATTTTAAGCTAAGAATGCAACATGATTGTTAGATAACCTGTGACCCTGGAATATTATCTCCTATTGATTGTTATTCAAAACTATTTAAGTATTGTGTTGATTTCTAGTATTTCATTACTTGATAGTTTTTAGGTAGTAAATTAGAAAATTATCTATTTTATAAGAAATCGCTTGAATCAATAAGCTATTTGAGTTTGAATTAGTCAAAAGTTAATCATAAGTCTTCATGGGAACGATACTTTATTCACTACTCTATTACTTGATGACCACGTATACTTGTGTGAGTGTGTTTGGTCGCAACAAGTTTTTGGCGTCATTGCCGGGGACTTAGAAATTAGCTACTTGACTGAGTTAAGCTTTTATTAGTTATTTGTTCAAGTGTATAATTTTCAGTTTGCCTTGTTTGTGTTAACGCAGGATCTTCTCTTGAATGCGGAGGAGTAGAAGTGCAAACAGCCTCCTTCCTTTTGATACTGAAATTGAACGAACACTTCATAGAGTGAGGAGGGAAGTCGAAACAAGAACTAGAATAGAGGGAGAGTTGGACATTATAGTTCAACCACAACCAATAGAGATGGCAGGTAATGAAGAGCGTGCGGTGATAGAAGCCGCAAGGCCTAATCTTGCGAATATGACTCAGGCTATTGTGAAGCCTGATATCACGGGGCATTTTGAACTCAAACAGTACATGGTACAACTGATTCAGTCCACGGGGCAATATGTGGGTCTATCTCATGAAGACCCGCAGAGGCACATTCAGAACTTCTTGGAAATTACGGACACTTACAATTATCCAAACGTTTCCAAGGACTATGTCAGGCTGACACTATTTCCCTTTTCACTGTTGGGAGAAGCTAAGGAATGGTTGCAAAAGGAGCCCGCGAACTCAATTCACACTTGGGATGATCTAGCAAGGAAATTCTTAATCAAGTTTTTCCCTACTAAGAAAACAAAGTCGCTGAGAAGCCAAATTCTTGGGTTCCAACAACGAGATGGCGAGACACTTCGTCAAGCTTGGGAAAGATACAAGAAGCTACTCAGAGACTGCCCGCATCATTGTCAAACTGATGAAGTATTGGGTCACACTTTTGTTGATGGACTAGATGAGGCATCAAAGATGAATCTTGATTCAGCTTGTGGGGGTAGTTGCATGGCGAGGCCGTATAGTGAAATAAAACTCTTGCTAAATAACTTCACTGCTAATGACCATAATTGGAAAGGAGATGGGGACTCACGAAGGGCAATTAAACAGAAGGAAGCCGGGTTGATTGAGCTTGATGACTTCTCAGCCATGAAAGCCGATATAGCAAAATTGGCAAATCAGATGAATAGAATGACAATGCAACAAACACAACAGATGCAACATGTATAGCAGATGTCTATTTGTTGCGAACTATGTGGTGACAGTCATATGAATGACATGTGCCCCACGAATCCTGAATCAATATACTATGTGGGGCAACAGAGCAGAGGTCCAATGAATCAGCATGCACAATATGGGAATACTTACAATCCAAATTGGAGAAATCATCCTAACTTCTCATGGGGAGAAAATCAACAGAATCAGAACCAGTATAGGCCCCAAGGAAATTTCAATCAACCTCAGAAACCACCCCTACAAACAGAAGAGAGTACGAATGACTTGCTGAAGAAGTTGTTGCTTGATAATCAACAGCTCAGGACCGATTTCAAAAATCTTGAGAGGCAAATGGGACAGTTAGCAACAAATCAAAACACTAGACATGCAGGCGCTCTTCCCAGTGATACAGAGAAGAACCCTCAAGTTAATGCAGTTACACTCAGAAACGGGAGGGAACTAGAAGAAGTGCCAAAGAAGAGAAAGGACAAACCTATACCTGAGAGGGAGCTGATCCCTAAGGCAATACACGAGTCAAAGAAAAATGATGCAGGTTCAGAGCCAGTGGAGGCTGCAAGGCCACCACCACCTTTCCCCCAGAGATTGCAGAAAAAGAATGATGAACGCATGTTCAACAAATTTCTCTCTATGTTGAGCCAGGTTCAATTGAATATTCCATTGGTGGATGTACTTCGTGAAATTCCAAAATATGCTAAGTACATAAAAGATATAGTGGCTCACAAGAGGAAATTGACTGAGTTCGAGACAGTTGTACTTACTGAGGAGTGCACTTCAAGGGTCCAAAACAAGCTTCCTCAAAAGCTTAAGGATCCTGGCAGCTTCACCATCCCTGTGCGAATTGGTAATATTGACGTAGGTCGTGCTTTTTGTGATTTGGGGGAAAGCATAAATCTAATACCCTTGTCCTTATTTAAGCAATTGGGTCTGGGAGCTCCAAGACCAACCACTGTGATGTTGCAATTAGCTGATAGGTCCATAGCCTACCCTGAAGGAGTGATTGAAGATGTATTGCTGCAAATTGGAAAATTTATCTTCCCAACTGACTTCATTATTCTAGATTTTGAGGCTGATGAACAAATTCCAATCATATTGGGATGACCTCTCTTGGCTATTGGTGATGCAATAATTAAAGTGAGAGAGGGAAAACTGATTATGAGGGTGGACAACGAGGAAGCAGTTTTTAAAGTCTACAAAGCGATCCAACTTCCACGCCACTATGAGGAGCTCTCTATGATATCTGTTATGGAGGTGGATGAGAAACTTCTTGACACGAGTGTATATCTAGACGATTCTCTAGAAAAAGCACTCATGTTGTTCGATAGCTTGGAGATTGATGATAAGGTTGAGGAGATGATGCATCTGATGCTTACATGCAAGGAATACACCCGTTTGAGCCCCTGAATAGGCTAAGTGGATCTCCTCCAAAGCTATCAATTGAAGAAACTCCAAAATTGGAGCTCAAACCCTTACCCCCTCACCTTCAATATGCTTATTTGGGTAGTTCTGACACTTTACCTGTTATTTTTTCTTCTAACTTGTCTAAATTGCAGGAAGAAAAGTTGTTAAGAGTGCTACGTGAGCACAAGCGAGCAATTGGGTGGACGATGTCTGACATCAAAGGCATTAGTCCAGCTTTCTGCATGCATAAAATCCTCATAGAGGACTGACACAAGCAAAGTGTAGAATTGAGCCACCTAAATCCAATCATGAAAGAGGTGGTAAGAAAAGAAGTGATTAAGTGGCTTGATGCAGGTATTGTATTCCCAATCTCTGATAGCAAATGGGTAAGCCTCTTTCAATGTGTGCCTAAGAAAGGGGGGATGACTGTAGTGGTTAATGAAAATAATGACTTAATTCCTACAAGAACTGTCACTCGATGGAGAATTTGCATAGATTATAGAAAATTGAACAATGCCACCCGAAAGGACCACTTTCCCCTCCCTTTCATTGACCAAATGCTGGATAGGTTAGCTGGCCAGGAATACTACTGTTTCCTAGATAGTTATTCGGGGTATAATCAGATTGCTATAGCCCCAGAGGACCAAGAGAAAATCACATTTACGTGTCCCTATGGCACGTATGCGTTCAAGAGAATGCCCTTTGGTCTCTGTAATGCACCTGCGATTTTTCAAAGGTGTATGATGGCTATTTTTACTGATATGGTTGAAAGATTTGTGGAAGTGTTCATGGATGATTTTTCTGTGTTTGGGTGTTCTTTATGAACCTTGATAAAGTGCTTGCTAGGTGTGAAGAGACAAACTTGGTACTCAACTGGGAAAAGTACCATTTCATGGTACGTGAAGGTATAGTCTTGGGGCACAAGGTGTCAAAAGATGGTCTACAGGTGGATAAAGCAAAGGTGGAGGCGATTGAAAAATTGCCCCCACCGACATCCGTCAAAGGCATTCGTAGTTTCTTGGGCCATGCAAGTTTTTATCGTCATTCATTAAAGATTTTTCGAAAATTTCTTCTCCGTTATGCAGGCTTCTAGAGAAAGATGTCACCTTCAAGTTTGATGATGCATGTCTAAAAGCATTTGAGGAGCTGAAGGGAAGGTTGGTGACTGCACCAATTATCATCGCCCCAGATTGGGGACTGCCATATGAGTTGATGTGCGATGCAAGTGACATAGCAATCAGAGCTGTTTTGGGGCAAAGAAGGGATAAAATATTTCACTCCATTTATTATGCGAGCAAAACTATGAATCCAGCTCAGATAAATTATACAGTTACTGAAAAAGAGTTGCTTGCAGTGGTGTGGGCATTTGACAAGTTCAGATCTTATCTAGTGGGAACCAAAGTTATCGTCTACACAGATCATTCAGCTATCAGATACTTGTTTGAAAAGAAAGATGCCAAGCCGAGGCTGATTCGTTGGGTCCTCCTCTTGCAAGAATTTGAATTAGAGATCTGAGATTGAAAAGGGACAGAAAATCAAGTGGCTGATCACTTGTCCAGATTAGAAAGTCGGAACCATGTAGCTAAAGGAGGGTCAATCAAAGAAACATTTCCTGATGAGCAGTTATTAGCAGTCACCTCAGGTGAAGCCCCATAGTCTGCGGATTATGTGAATTTTATTACAAGTGGGGTGACATCACTAGAATTAACACCTGATAATAGAAGAAGATTCTTACATGATGTGAGGCTCTGCATGTGGGATGAGTTATTCTTATATAGGCAATGCGCAGATAAGTTGGTGCGAAGGTGTGTTCCTGAGGAAGAGATGAATACAATATTGCATGGCTGTCATGCTTCGCCATATGGAGGTCATCACGGTGGGGATAGAACCGCCCAAAAAGTGCTACAATCAGGTTTCTATTGGCCAAAATTATTTAAGGATGCACATGCCTTTGTTAAAAAGTGTGACAGATGCCAAAGAACCGGAACTATCACGAGGAAGCACGAAATGCCTTTGCAAAATATTCTGGCAGTAGAGCTTTATGATGTTTGGGGGATTGATTTCATGGGACCGTTCCCATATTCTAATGGTCACAGGTACATCTTGGTGGCGGCCGACTATGTTTCTAAGTGGGTGGAGGCCATTGCTCTTCCTACTAATGATGCAAAGGTAGTGGTAAGCTTTGTAAAGAAGCACATCTTCACGTGCTTTGGGACTCCAAGAGTGTTAATAAGCGACGGAGGAATTCACTTTTGTAACAAATTGCTGAATAATGTTCTTACAAAGTATGGAGTTAAGCACAAAGTGTCCACTACCTATCATCCCCAAACGAGTGGTCAAGTAGAAGTTTCAAATAGAGAGGTAAAGTAGATTCTGGAGAAAAACGTAAGTGGAAATAGAAAAGACTGGGCAGGGAAGCTGGATGATGCATTATGGGCATATCGAACTGCATACAAGACTCCCATAGGTACTTCTCCGTACATGTTGGTTTATGGGAAGGCATGCAACTTGCCTGTCGAGCTTGAACATAAAGCTTATTGGGCGATCAAAAAGCTAAATATGGATATGGACTCAGCTGGTGAGAATAGGTTGCTGCAACTCAACGAGCTTGATGAATTTCGATTATACGCATATGAAAATGCCAAATTATATAAAGAAAAAATAAAGAGGTGGCATGACAAGCACATTCAACATCGAGAGTTTGAGCCGGGTCAAGAAGTTCTCTTGTTCAATTCAAGGTTGAAGCTATTCCCTGGAAAGCTTAAGTCTCGTTGGGCAGGTCCTTTTGTTGTGGTAAGTGTGAGACCTCACGGAGCGGTGGAACTGCGTGATATGAGCTCAAGTGGTACCTTCTTGGTAAATGGCCAGAGAATAAAACATTATTGGGGTGGTGACATTGCATGTCACAAGACCTCAGTGGACTTAGCAGATACTTAAACATGTGTTGAGTCGTGCCGCGACGTTAAATTAGGCGCTCGTTGGGAGGCAACCCAATTTTTACCGCTTTCGAAGCATAGTTTTTTTCTTTTATAGGCCATAATTTTTTTTCTTTGCAGGTTGAAATGGTGTGGAATGTGTTTAATGTATATATTGAGTGCTCGAATAGTCTGGATTATTTTTTTTTAAAAAATGAATTGAGCGCCCAGGCCAGTGCCCCACGCTGCCTGGGGCGCACTTTGCAGTAGCTCGGGAGCTTCAGCGCCAGCCCCAGCGTGGGGCGCTGGGCTGGCGGTCCAGGTGAGTAATTTTTTTTAATTTTTTTCGTTTTCTTTATTTAATTAAAAATACCCTACCCAATTACCCATATTCACTCTTTTGCTTGTGGTGAGGGCATTTGATCTCATGACGGATTGGTGAAATTGTACACTTTCTTGTGTTGGGTGAGTGCATGTGTTGAGGATGCTTAGAGGTAACGAGTCATCTCTTGAGGTAAGGTGGTTGTGGAGAGGTTGCTTGAGTTGATTGAGTTGGTTGAAAAACATTGAGTATACTTGGTCTATTTAAAAACGGGAAGAATGTGAAATTTGTGTGTTCATGCTTAATTGCCGACATCGATCATAGTCAAAAGGTAGGTTGTTTGATTGAATTAATTGAGGTCCTCTTTCATAGTTCTAATTATGTTTTGGGGGTGCTAATATAGTTCCATTGCTCGAGGACGAACAAGAGTCTAAGTGTGGGGTGTTGATAATCGGCTTAATGTATGCATATTTTGATATATATCGCCTCACATTTTTCTCATGTCTCGACGATTTGAGATGTTTAATATGATTATTTGTGCTAAAGTTTGGTATTTCTATGTGTAGGAATCATTCGGATGCAATTTGGGACGAAAGGGCGCGAATCGGAGCAAAATCAGGACAAAATCGCAAAAAGGGAGATTTGAGGGCCACAACCAGCGTGGGGCGCTGGCTGAGGCGCAATTTATAGAAGCCAAAATGTTTGAGCGCCAGGTCCAGCGCCCCACGCTGCCTTGGACGCTCAAGACGGGAAAGTGTCCTTTTTCGACTAGGACTCAGTTATTTCGACCCTTAGACGCCCCCAACTCATATAAAAGCCAACCTAAACCTATTTTTGAGGGGAGGACGTGATTTAGAGAAAGGAGGGAGGCGCCAAACACTCGTAAGCAAGGATTTGATCAATTCTTCCATCCCTTTCCTAGTATTCATTGATTTTATGTTTGAAAACATTATTTTTTATGATTGTATGAACATGAGTGGCTAAAAAACCTATTGTTCTAGGGTCATGGGTATACATGAATGTTGATGTTTGAAGTTTAATTTGACAAAGTTGATTTTATCATTTTGGGTTGTTTATTTAATTTTGTTTTTAATTATTTTGCTGAGTAGCTAACAGTGAAATACTATCTATGAATCTAGAGTTGAACTCGAAAGTGGGAACTCTAGATTGCATATAGAATTAAATAGAGCAAGTTCTTAAACCCGGGCATCGGGGAACAAATTCGCAGTTAGGATAGACATATACCTAATTGCCTTGCTCGGTTGCAATACAGGAATTGTAAATGTGTTCTTGTTAATCTTAATTCCATAGACATATAGGTATTAAGTTATCTTAAATAGGCGAGTAAGGACTCGACAGATTCTTATGAGTAATATCAACCCTGTCAATCAACAATCCAGATAAATCAATTAGTTATTTTAAGCTAAGAATGCAACATGATTGTTAGATAACCCGTGACCCTGGAATATTATCTCCTATTGATTGTTATTCAAAACTATTTAAGTGTTGTGTTGATTTCTAGTATTTCATTACTTGATAGTTTTTAGGTAGTAAATTAGAAAATTATCTATTTTATAAGAAATCGCTTGAATCAATAAGCTATTTGAGTTTGAATTAGTCAAATGTTAATCATAAATCTTCGTGGGAACGATACTTTATTCACTACTCTATTACTTGATGACCACGTATACTTGCGTGAGTGTGTTTGGTCGCAACACTAGTCGGGAATGTGTTTGGCTGAGATCAATGACTCAACATATTCAGGAAATATGTGGTTTTCTTATGAAAAAAGATAATCCAACTATATTATATGAAGACAATGATGCTTGCATCGCTCAACTGAAAGAAGGATATATCAAAGGAGACGGAACAAAGTACATTTCACCAAAGTTCTTTTCACGCATGATCTTCAACAAAACGGTGAAATTAATGTTCAACTGATTCGTTCATGTGAAAATTTGGCTGATCTATTCACTAAGGCATTACCAACGCCAACATTTGATAAGTTGAGACAGAAGATTGGAATGCGGCGTCTTCAAGAAATAAAGTGATATTTTCATGAGGGGGAGTAAGATACGTGCAATACTCTTTTTCCCTTACCCTATGTTTTGTCCCACTGGGTTTTTCTGGTAGGTTTTTAACGAGGTAGCAAATAAAGCGTATTAAAGATATGTGTACTATTTTTCCTTCACTAGGATTTTTTCCCACATGGTTTTTTTCTAGTAAGGTTTTAACGAGGCACATTATCTGTGTACATCCAAGGGGGAGTGTTATGAAATACATATTATATGGATGTCCACTAATCAAATATAACTCCCATTACTCTTCTCCATTATGTAAGATAATCTCCACTACTTCTCACCGTTATAGTTATAACTCCCACACCTCCATAACCTTCCCATGATCTTCCCCCATATTCTCAATAGTTAACACCATGTTCATGACATCCCTTTGTATTACCTCAATGTCATCCTATAAATAAAGGTTTGAGCACCATACATTGTACACACTTGAAACACTTGAAATAAATAAGAAGCTTTCGTTTCTTGCTCTCTACATTCTTGTCTATTTTCTCGTTTCATATTATTATTTTGAGTTTAGTTTCTTAACACGTTATCAGCACGAAGTTGAGATCTTTTCGTTGTTTAGAAAATAAAATTCCCGAGTCTTCAATTGGATCCAAGATGAGTAATGAAGATTTATGCCTTTTGGATAGTGCTACAATTCACACAATATTAAGGGAAAAGAAATTTTTCTCTTAAAAGGCATATGTTAACACAATATCTGGTTGTACAAAGTTAATTGTGGGCTTTGGAAGAGCGGCCTTATTTGTAATGACTCGGCCGGTCGTTTCGAGAGTTATAGCCTTGTTTTTCCATTTTTGCTTCTTTTTGTGTTCTTCAGCTATATTATGATATGCGGGGATAGTTGATTCGGGTCCGGAGTGGTTTTGGAGTGAATTGAGACACTTAGTCTCTTCATTAGAAGCTTAAGTTGAAAAAGTCAATTGGATATTGACTTATGTGTAAATGATATCGGATTTGAATTTTGATGGTTTTGTTAGCTCCGTTAGGTGATTTTGGACTTAGGAGCGCGTCCGGAATTTGATTTGGAGGTCCGTAGTGGAATTAAGCTTGAATTGGCAAAAGTCGAAACTTTAGCGATTATGGTCGGTAGTGAAAAATTTGATATCGGGGTCAGTATGGATTTCCGGAAGTTAGAGTAGGTTCTTGGTGTCATTTGTAACATGTGTGTAAAATTCGAGGTCATTCGGACGTGGTTTGATAGGTTTCGGCGTCGTTTGCAGAATTTGGAAGTTTAGAAGTTCTTAGGCTTGAATCCGAGGGTAATTTGGTTTTTTGATGTTGTTTTGAGCGATTCAAAGGTTCTACAAAGTTTGTATGATGTTATGGGGCGTGTTGGTATGTTTGGTTGAGGTCCTGAGGGCATCGGGGTGATTCCGAGTTGTTAACGAAAGGTTTGGAACATGGAAAATGCAGTTGAAGTTGCTGCTACTGGTGTCTTCCGCACCTGTGGAGTGGGAGCTGCAGGTGCGAGCCCCTAGGAGCAACTGAGGAGCCGCAGATGCGGCCATGAAGGACCTAGGAAGGAACCGTAGGTGCGAAGATATTCCCGCACCTGCGAGAATCACAGATGCGGGCAGGCATGCACAGGTGTGACAGGGAAGCCGCAGGTGCGAGGTAGGTTCCGCGCCTGCGATGATTGCAGATGCGGTAGTGAGTTGCATAAGCGGTCCCAGGGATTTTAAGTGATTTCCGAATAAGTGGTGCTTGGTCTTCAGATGCAGCCCCGCAGATACGGTATCGGCATCGCAAATGCGATTTCACTTGGCAGAATATATAAATTGAGGACTTCGAGATTTTTCCTCATTTTCACAATTTTGAACACGGACTTTGGAGCTTTTGAGGTGATTTTTGAAGGGGATTCAAAGAATTGAGGTAAGTTCCTTGAGCCTTATTATCCTTATCTATGGTGTTTTCCCGTTGATTTCTCACCTAATTAGTGGGGTTTTGAAGTGAAATTGGGGGTTAGGGCTTTGGGATTTTGGAGAGTGGATTTTAGGGATTTGAGAGACCAAATGATGTCGGATTTTGGTAAATTTAGTATGGTTAGACTCGTGAGTGAATGGGTTTTCGAGTTTTGTGACTTTTGTCGGATTTCGAGATGTGGGCTTAGGGGCCGGGTTTGATTCTGCCATAATGGACATTGATATAGAGCTTGGGCTGAAGGAGCCCCTTCGGCTGTACACACCCCTAGTGAGCAGGTACCTACTGAGTGCGAGTGCCGAGTGCTGAGTGATTGGGAGTCATGAGTGATTGTGAGGAATGAGTGATTGTGAGGTTGGAGTGATTGAGAGGACTGAGTGATGTTTGCCCGAGGGGCGGTATATGATTTCATTGTTTATGCACATAGTTGCTTTGAGTCCTTGTTTGAAAACTGTTGAAAGATATTTCTTATTGACTTTACTTGAATTTGATTTAACAAGTTGATTTTTGACTTAAATTCCAGATGTAAAGCATGCCGCACTTTACTGAATTTTTGTGAAATGATTTGTACTTGTATTTAGCTCGTCACTACTTCTCAGTCCTTATTTACTTCTGTTTCTTACTGAGTTGGTGTACTCACGTTACTCCCTGCACCTTGTGTGTAGATCCAGGCATTTCTGGCCACGGCAGCGGCTACTGATAGTCCTGTAGCTATTATCATTGGAGATAGCGAGGTAGCTGCCCGGCGTTCGCAGCCTTGCTTTCTTCTTCTCTATCTTTCCTTTAGCTGTATTTTTGGATTTTCCAAACTAAGTTAGTCTTGTTATTGTCGGACTAGTTTTAGTAGTTGCTCATGACTCAGTGACATCCTGATGTTTGGGGCTTTCGTTTCTGTATTTCTATATTAAGTTCAACTCTTGTTTCTTTTATGAATTTTGTTATACAAAGGTCTTTTGGCATATCTTTGAATGATTTATTGAAGTATTGTGGAAGTCGGCTGGCCTAGTTTCATCAATAGGCGCCATCACGACAGGTTTGAGTTTAGGGTCATGACAAATTAGTATCGGAGCCTAGATTATATAGGTCTCACGAGTCATGAGCGGGTTTAGTAGAGTCTTGCGGATCGGTACGGAGACGTCCGTACTTATCTTCGAGAGGCTGCAGAACCTTTTGGAAAATATCACATTCTTGAATTCTTGTCGTGCGAATATTTTGATTCTGGTAACTAAACTTCTATTGTTTCATTCTCTTACAGATGGTGAGGACTCATACTACCAGGCATGGGCCAGCCACCAGTACCACCAGCCAGGGCCGCGAAAGGTCGAGGCCGCGGTAGAGGCCATGGTAGGGGCAGAGGTGCAGCCTGCACATCAGCTGAGGCAGTACCTGCAGACGCCCCAGTTGCTCCAGGTCAGGACCAGGTCCAGGTTCTAGTTGTTGATGCACCAGCTCAGGCAGCACCTATGCCTATTGTGATTCCTGGCCTTCAGGAGGCCCTAGCTCAGATTCTGACAGCGTGTACCGTCCTTGCTCAGGCAGTCGCTATTTTGATGGTCGCAGCCACTTCTCAGGCCAGGGGAGGCACTTAGACTCCTGCCGCCCACATACCCGAGCAGGTTGTTTAGGGACTCCAGACACCGTGGGTACCACCAGCCCAGCCGGTTGGAGCTACTCGGGACTATGTGGTTCCTGGTATGCCTGAGGATGAGCAGCGTAGATTGGAGAGGTTTGAGAGACTCCAGCCTCCATCTTTCGGTGGTGCAGAGGGTGAGGATGCACAGGGTTTCTTGGATAGATGTCAGAGCATACCTCGTACAGCAGGCATTTTGGAAACCAGTGGGGTCTCATTCACTACCTTCCAGTTCTCTGGGGCTGCATTCACTTGGTGGGAGGCTTACGAGAGGCGTAGGCCGGTCGGCACAGCACCCCTTACTTGGCAGCAGTTCTTCGTTATCTTTCTGGAGAAGTTCATGCCTCAGTCCCGCAGAGAGGAGCTGCACAGGTAGTTTGAGCAGCTTCGTCAGGGTGATATGTCTGTGACGCAATATGAGATGTGATTCTCAGAGTTGGCCCGTTATGCTATCTAGTTGGTTCCCACAGACAGGGGGAGGATCAGGAGGTTTATTGATGGCCTCACTTTTCAGCTGCGACTGCTTATGACTATAGAGAGTGTGCCTGGTACTACTTTTGATAAGGTTGTCGACATTGCTCGGCAGATTGAGATGTTTCGCGGTCAGGAGAGGGTTGAGAGGGAGGCCAAGAGGCCTCGAGGATAGGGTGGATTTAGTGGTGCTCCTTTTGGGGGTCAGTTCCAGCATGGTAGAGGTCGTCTATTCAGGCATGCTCAGACGGCCCGCCTAGTTCACCGTGGTGCATCATCAGGCCATCGTTCTCACAGTTCTCATCAGGGCCACTCATCACTCAGTGTCCTCCCTACCCAGAGTTTGTCCCGTGCTCCATCAGTTCAGGGCTCTTCTATGCCAGGTTCGTCTACCAGTTATCCCAGTGCTCGGGGATCCTTTCAGTCCCCGTCACCAGCACCAAGGAGTTATTTTGAGTGTGGGGAGTTTGGGCATGTGTGGAGGTAGTATCATCGTCATCACGGAGGTCCATCTCAGCAGAGGAGTCAGCCTTTGACTTCAACATCAGTTACTTTACCACCTGCCCAGTCAACTCAGGGTAGAGGTCAGTCAGCTAGGGGTCGCCCAAGAGGGGGAGACCGATAAGGTGGTGGTCAGGGCCATTTCTATGCACTCCCTGCCAGATCAAATGCCATTGCTTCAGATGCCGTGATTACAAGTAGTGTTTCAGTTTGCCACTGAGATGCCTCGGTGTTATTTGACCCTGGTTCCACTTATTCATATGTTTCCTCATATTTTGCTCATTTTCTAGATATGCCACGTGAGTCTCTAGTCTCATTTGTTCATGTATTTACTTCGGTGGGCGATACTATTATTGTGGACCGCGTATATTGGTCATGTGTGGTGTCTATTAGGTGTCTGGAGACCCGAGTGGACCTTTTGCTGCTCAGTATGGTTTACTTCGATATGATATTGGTTATGGATTGATTGTCTCTATGTCATGCTAAGACCGTGACGTTGGCGATGCCGGGGTTGCCGAGGGTTGAGTGGAGCGGTTCTATAGACTATGTAACTAGTAGGGTGATTTCATATTTGAAGGATCGGGGTATGGCTTAGAAGGGTTGTCTATCCTATTTGGCTTTTGTGAGGGATGTTAGTGCAGAGACTCCTGCCATTGTTTCTGTTCTGGTGGTACGTGATTTTCTGGATGTGTTTCCTGCAGACCTGTCGGGCATGCGCCTGACAGGGATATTGACTTTGGTATTGATTTGGTGCCGGGCACTCAGCCCATTTCTATTCTACCGTATCGTATGGCACCGGCGGAGTTGAAGGAGTTTAAAGAACAACTTGAGGAACTCCTTGATAAGGGGTTTATTCAGCCTAGTGTGTCCCCTTGGGGTGCACCGGTTCTATTTGTGAAGAAGAAGGATGGTTCCATGAGGATGTGCATTGATTATAGGTAGTTGAACAAGGTCACAGTCAAGAACAAGTATCCTTTGCCTCGTATTGATGATCTATTTGACCAGCTTAAGGGAGAGGGGGTATTCTCCAAGTTTGATTTGAGGTCCAGGTATCACCAGCTGAAGATTCAGGATTCGGTTATTCTTAAGACAGCTTTCAGGACCCGATATGGCCATTATGAGTTCTTAGTGATGTCTTTTAGGCTAACAAATGCCCCAACAACGTTCATGCATTTGATGAACAATGTATTTCAGCCCTGCTTGGACTCATTCGTTATTGTATTCAATGATGACATCCTGGTGTACTCCCGTAGCCAGGAGGATCATGCTCAGCATTTGAGGATTGTATTGCAGAGATTGGGAGAGAAGAAGCTTTATGAAAAGTTCTCCAAGTGTGAGTTTTGGCTCGGTTCAGTAGCATTCTTGGGGCACGTGGTGTCTAGTGAGGGTATTCAGGCGGATCCGAAGAAGATAGAGGCGGTGCAGAGTTGGCCTATACCATCCTCAGCCACGGAGATTAGGAGCTTTCTTGGTTTGGTGAGCTATTACCGTTGCTTTGTGAAGGGATTTTCATCAATTGCATCACCCTTGACCAAATTAACCCAAAAGGGTGCTCCATTCAGGTGGTCGGATGAGTGTGAGAAGAGCTTTTAGTAGCTCAAGACTGCTTTGACCACAGCTCCAGTGTTAGTTCTGCCATCAGCTTCAGGTTCTTACATCGTGTATTGTGATGCCTCGAGGATAGGTATTGGATGTGTTCTGATGAAGGAGGGTAGGGTGATTACATATGCCTCCAGTTGAAGACTCATAAGAAGAACTATCTTGTCCATGATCTTGAGTTAGCAACTATTGTTCATGCCTTGAAGATTTGGCTGCACTATTTGTACGGGGTTTGTTGTGAGATCTATACTGATCACCGGAGTTTGCAGCATCTATTTAAGCAGAAAGATCTTAATTTGCGTCAGCGGAGATGGTTGGAGCTTCTCAAGGACAATGATATCACTATTTTATACCATATGGGGAAGGCCAATGTCGTGGCCGATGCCTTGAGTAGCCAGGTGGAGAGTTTAGGGAGTTTAGCATATCTTCCGGCAGCAGAGAGACCCTTGGCATTGGATGTCCAGGCCTTAGTGGGCCAGCTTTTTAAATTGGATATTTCATAGCCGAGTCAGGTATTGGCTTGTGTGGTCTCCAGGTCTTCTCTTTATGACTGTATCAGGGATGGTCAATATGATGACCCCCACCTGCCCGTTCTTTAGGACAGGGTTCAGCGAGGTGATGCTAGGGATGTGACTATTGGTGATGATGGGGTGTTGAGGATGCAGGGTCGGATATTTGTGCCTAATGTAGATGGGCTCCGGGAGTTGATTCTTGAAGAGGCCCACAGCTCACGGTATTTCATCCATCCAAGTACCGCGAAGATGTACCAGGATTTTAGACATCACTATTGGCGGAGGCGTATGAATAAGGATATAGCTGGGTTTGTGGCTCGGTGTCTCAACTGTCAGCAGGTTAAGTATGAACATAAGAGACCGGGTGGCTTTCTTCAGAGGTTAGAGATCCTAGAGTAGAAGTGGGAGCGGATCACTATGGACTTTGTAGTTGGGCTCCCACGGAGTTAGAGGACGTTCGATACTATTTGGGTTATTGTAGATCAGCTGGCCAAGTCCGCGCACTTCATTCCAGTTAGTACTACTTAGTCTTTAGAGTGGTTGGCTGAAATTTACATCCGAGAGATTCTTCGCCTGCATGGTGTCCCAGTTTCCATCATCTCAGATAGGGGAACTCAGTTTACATTGCAGTTTTGGAGGGCCGTGCTGCGAGAGTTGAGTACTAAGGTTGAGTTGAGCACAGCCATTCACCCTCAGATGGACGGACAGTCCGAGCGCACTACCCAGATATTAAAGGACATGTTACGCGCTTGTGTCATTGACTTTGGGGGATCATGGGAACAGTTTCTGCCGCTCGCGGATTTTGCATATAACAACAGTTATCAGTCGAGTATTCAGATGGCTCTGTACGAGGCTTTATATGGGAAGAGGTATAGATCTCCAGTAGGATGGTTTGAGTCGGGTGAGGCTAGGCTCTTGGGTACAGACTTGGTCCAAGATGCATTGGACAAGGTGAAACTAATTTAGGAGCGGTTTCGCACGGTGCAGTCTAGACAGAAGAGCTATGCAGACAGGAAGGTCCGTGATGTGTCTTTCATGGTCGGGGAGAAGGTTTTACTGAAGGTATCACCCATAAAGGGTGTCATGAGGTTTGGGAAGAGGAGCAAGTTGAGCACCCGATTCATTGGGCATTTTGAGGTGCTTCAGAGAATAGGGGAGGTGGCTTATAAGCTTGCCTTGCCACCCAGCTTGTCGAGTGTGCATCCAGTGTTTCACGTTTCTATGCCCCAAAAGTATATTAGCGATCTGTCCCATGTTTTGGACTTCAGCACGGTTCAGTTGGATGGTGATATGACTTATGATGTGGAGCCGGTGGCCATTTTGGATCGGCAGGTTCAGAAGTTGAGGTCAAAGGATATAGCTTCAGTAAAGGTGTAGTGGAGAGGTCAGCCGATGATGGAGGACACCTAGGAGACCAAATGGGAGAAGCAGAGCAGATATCCACATCCATTTTAGACTCCAGTTATGTTTCTAGACCCGTTCGAGGACGAACGTTTATTTAAGAGGGGAGGATATAACGATCCGGCTGGTTGTTTCGAGGGTTATAGCCCTCTTTCCCTATTTATGCTTCTTTTTATGTTCTCCAGCAATATTATGATATGTCGGGTTAGTTGGTTCGGGTCCGGAGTGGTTTTAGAGTGAATTGAGACACTTAGTCTCTTTATTAGAAGCTTAAGTTGGAAAAGTCAACCGGATGTTGACTTATGTGTAAACGATCTCGGATTTGAACTTTGATGGTTCTGTTAGCTCCTTTAGGTGATTTTGGACTTAGGAGCGCATCTGGAATGTGATTTGGAGGTCCGTAGTGGAATTAGGCTTGAATTAGCGAAAGTCAAAAATTTAGCAATTTTGGTTGGCAGTGGAAAATTTGATATCGGAGTTGGAATGGATTTCCGAAAGTTGGAGTAGGTTCGTTGTGTCATTTTTGACATGTGTGTAAAATTCGAGGTCATTCGGACGTGGTTTAATAGGTTTTGACGTCGTTTGCAGAATCTGGAAGTTTAGAAGTTCTTAGGCTTGAATCCGACGGTAATTTGGTATTTTTGATGTTGTTTTGAGTGATTCAAAGGTTCGACTAAGTTCGTATGATGTTATGGAATGTGTTGGTATGTTTGGTTGAGGTCCCGAGAGCCTCGGGGTGATTTCGGGTGATTAACGGAAGGTTTGGAACATGGAAAATGCAGTTGAAGCTGCTGCTATCGGTGTCTTCCGCACCTGCAGAGTGGGAGCCGCAGGTGCGAGCCCGCAGAAGCAACTGAGGAGCCGCAGATGCGGCCATGGAGGACCTGGGTAGGAACCGCAGGTGCGAAGATATTCCCGCACCTGCGAGAGTCACAGATACGGGCAGGCATGCGCAGGTGCGAGAGGGAAGTCATAGGTGCAAGGTAGGTTCTGCACGTGCGATGATCGTAGATGCGGTAGTGAGCCGCATAGGAGGTCCCAGGGATTTTAAGTGATTTCCGCAGAAGTGGAGCTTCTTCCACAGATGCGATATCGGCACCGCAGGCGCAGTTTCACTGGGCAGAATGTATAAATAGAGGACTTCGAGATTTTTCCTCATTTTCACAATTTTGAACACGGACTTTGGAGCTTTTGAGGTAATTTTTGAATGGGATTCAAGGATATTCACTGAGGTAAGTTCCTTTAGCCTTATTATCCTTAGCTATGGTGTTTTCCCGTTGATTTCTCACCTAATTAGTGGGGATTTTGAAGTGAAATTGGGGATTAGGGCTTGTGATTTTGGAGAGTGGATTTTAGGGATTTGGAAGATCAAATGATGTCGGATTTTGATGAATTTAGTATGGTTGGACTCGTGAGTGAATGGGCTTTCGGATTTTTTGATTTTTGTTGGATTTCGAGACGTGAGCCCGGGGGGCGGGTTTGATTATGCCAAGATGGGCATTGATATAGCGCTTGGGTTGAAGGAGCCCCTCCGGAGTCTGTACACACACCCAGTGAGTGCAGGTGCCTACTAAGTGCGAGTGCCGAGTATCGAGTACTGAGTGATTGGGAGGACTAAGTGATGTTTGCCCAAGGGGCGGTATATGATTTCATTATTCATGCATATAGTTGCTTTGAGTCCTTGTTTGAGAACTGTTGAAAGATATTTCTTATTGGATTTACTTGAATTTGATTTAAACAAGCTGATTTGACTTAAATTCCATATGTAAAGCATGCCACACTTCACTGATTTTTTGTGAAATGAATTGTACTTGCATTTAGCTCGTCACTACTTCTCAGTCCTTATTTACTTCTGTTGCTTACTGAGTTGGTGTACTCACGTTATTCTCTGTACCTTATGTGCAGATCCAGGTATTTCCAGCCACGGCAGCGGCTGCTGATAGTCCTATAGCTGATCATTGGAGATAGCGAGGTAGCTGCCCGGCGTTCGCAGCCTTGATTTCTTCTTCTCTATCTTTCTTTTAGTTGTATTTTTGGATTTTCCAGACTATGTTAGTCTTGTTATTGTCGGATCAGTTTTAGTAGTTGCTCATGACTCAGTGACACCCTGATGTTTGGGGCTTTCATTTCCGCATTTCTTTATTGAGTCCAACTCTTGTTTCTTTTATGAATTCTGTTATACAAAGGTCTTTTGGCATATCTTTGAATGATTTGTTAAAGTATTGTGAAGGTCGGCTTGCCTAGTATTATCGATAGGTACCATCACGAAAGGTTTAAGTTTAGGGTCGTGACCTTATTACCACTTGGAGGAACGATATTAGCTATTAATAATGTATTGTATTGTAGTAAGTCTCAAAGAAACTTGTTGAGTTTCAAAGCTATTCGCCAAAATGGCTATCATGTTGAGACCTCTAACGAAGGAAAGGTTGAATACCTTTATATTACTACAATAAAAGTAGGGAGAAAATGTGTGCACGAAAAATTATCGCATTTTCTTTTGGATGGTACCACACAAACATTGGTGTGGTTGAATCATATGCCATAGTAAACAAAAGGTTTACTACTTCTAATTATTTTGTCATTTGGCATGACCGTTTAGGCCATCTCGGTTCTAATATGATGCACAGAATAATAGAGAATTTAAAAGGGCACACATTGAAGAACAAGAAGATTCTTCAATTTAAGGAATTCTCTTGTGTTACTTGTTCTCAAGAAAAATTGGTTATTAAACCATCAGTAGCTAAAGTTAGGATTGAATCACCTGCATTTCTGGAACGTATACAAGGTGATATAATTGGTCCTATACACGCTCCTTGTGGACCATTCAAGTATATTATATTCTTGATAAACGCATCTACAAGATGGTCACATGTGTGTTTATTTTCAACTTGTAATATGGCATTTGCGAGATTATTGGCCCAAATAATAAGGTTAAGAGCACAATTTCCAGATTATACAATTAAGACAATTCATCTTGATAATGCTGGTGAATTTATATCGCAGGCCTTTACTGATTATTGTATGGCCACTGGAATAAAAATTGAGCATCCGGTTGCTAATGTTCATACTCAAAATGGTCTACCAGAATCATTGATTGAACGCCTCCAATTAATAGCTAAACCATTGCTAATGAGATCAAAATTTCCCCTTTCAGTATGGGGACATGCTATTTTGCATACAGCAGCACTTGTGTGTATAAGGCCAACCAGTTATCATGAAGTCTCCCCATTACAGTTGGCTTTTGGTCAGGAGCCAAATATTTCCCATCAAAGAATTTTTAGATGTGCGGTATATGTTCCAATTACTCCATCACAACGCACAAAGATGAGTCCCCAAAGAAGGTTGGGAGTATATATTGGTTATGAATCTCCTTATATTATTAAATATCTGGAGCCTATGACAGGAGATTTGTTTACAACTAAATTTGTTGATTATCATTATGATGAATCAGTTTTTCCAACATTACGGGGGAAAAAATAAACGGCTGGAAAAAGAGATAGATTGGAATATATTATCTCTATCTCATTTGGATCCTCGTATAAATCAATGTGAACAAGAAGTTCAAAAGATTATTTATATGCAAAATATTGCAAATCAATTGCCAGATGCATTTACTAACCTTCCACGGGTTACTAAATCGTATATTCCAGTTGTAAATACTCCAATTTGAGTTGATGTCCCAGCTGGACAGTATAATAATGCAAATGAGTCTAGGCCATGCCTTAAACGTGGTAGACCAATTAGTTCCAAGGATAAAATTTCTCGAAAAAGAAAATGAGCAAATGATCAAGTTGATCATAACATGGAGGCAATTGCTCAAGAGAAGCATAAAGACATAGTAATTGATAAGACCTCACAAGAGGTTCTAGTACTAGGAAATGATAAAAATGAAGAGATTTCAATAAGTTATGTCTCTACGGAAAAAACGTAGAACCGAAATAACGTTGTTGTTAACAACAATTTTGCATATAATGATGCAGCTGAAATAATGCAACAACATGAGGATCTTGAGCCAAAATCTATCGATGAATATAGATAAAGAAATGATTGGCCAAAATAAAAAAAATGCAATTCAAGCGGAATTGCCTTCACTCGAAAAACATGAAGTTTTCGGACCAATAGTCCAAACGCTTGAAGGTGTCAAGCCAGTGGGGTACAAATGAGTTTTTGTGCGAAAATGAAATGAAAAAGGTGATGTCGTAAGATATAAAGTATGACTTGTGGCACAAGGGTTTTCGCAAAAGGCATGGCATTAATTATATGAAGACATATTCTCCTGTGGTAGATGCAATTACCTTCAGGTATCTAATAAATTTGACAGTCCATGAAAAGCTTGATATGTGGTTGATGGATATTGTCACAGCCTACTTATATGGTTCACTGGACAATGAAATTTTTATGAAAATCTCTGAAGGATTTAAAGTTCCTGAAGCACATAAAAGTTCAAGGGAAACTTGTTTAATAAAGCTTCAGAAATCATTATACAGATTAAGGCAATCATGGATAATGTGGTACAATCACCTTAGCGAGTATTTGCTAAAAGAAGGGTACAAAAATGTCCCTATTTGCCCATGTATCTTTATTAAGAGGTATGGATCTGAATTTTCATCATGGTTGTGTATGTTGATGACTTGAATATCATTGGAACTTCTAAAGAGCTTCCAAAGGCTGTAAAGTGTTTAAAGAAAGAATTTGAAATGAAGATCTTGGTAAGACAAAATTTTGTCTTGGCCTACAAATTGAGCATGTAACAAATGGAATTTTTGTCCATTAATAAACATACACTGAAAAGGTTTTTACATGAATAATGCACATCCATTGAGTACCTCAATGGTTGTGAGATCTCTTGACATAAATAAAGATCCATTTCGGCCTCATAAAAATGACGAAGAGCTTGTTGGTGATGAAACTCCATATCTTAGTGAAATTAGGGCACTGATGTATCTTACTAACAATACCCGGCCAGATATTGCTTTTGTTGTAAGCTTATTAGCAAGATTCAGTTCCTCCCCAACAAGAAGATATCGGAATGGTGTTAAGCATATATTTAGATATCTTCGGGGAACTCTAGATATGGGATTATTCTATTCTAATGAATTCAAGTCATAAATGATTGGCTATGCCGATGTAGGTTATTTGTCTGATCCACATAAAGCCCAATATCAAATATGCTATTTGTTTATATATGGAGGTACAGATATATCATGGCGTTCAATAAAACAAACAATAGCTTCCACATTTTCAAATCATGCTGAGATAATAGCAATTCATGAAGCTAGTCGGAAATGTGTTTGGTTGAGATCAATGACTCAACATATTCAGGAAATGTGTGACTTTCTTATGAAAAAAGATAATCCAATTATACTATATGAAGAAAATGTTGCTTGCATCGCTCAACTGAAATGATGATACATCAAAGGAGACAGAACAAAGCACATTTCACCAAAGTTCTTTTTCACGCATGATCTTCAACAAAATGGTTAAATTAATGTTCAACAGATTCGTTCATGTAAAAATTTAGTTGATCTGTTCATTAAGGCATTACCAACGTCAACATTTGAGAAGTTGAGATAGAAGATTGGAATGCAGCATCTTCAAGAAATAAAGTGATATTTTCATGAGGGGGAGTAAGATACGTGTTGTACTCTTTTTCCCTTAGCCTAGGTTTTGTCCCACTGGATTTTCCTAGTAAGATTTTTAACGAGGCAGCGAATAAAGCATATTAAAGATATGTGTACTCTTTTTCCTTCACTAGGAGTTTTTCTAACAAGATTGTTTTCTAGTAAGGTTTTAACGAGCCACATTATTTTTGGACATCCAAGGGGGAGTGTTATGAAATACATATTATACGGATGTCCACTAATCAAATATAACTCCCACTATTCTTCTCCATTATGTAAGATAACACCCACTACTTCTCACCATTATAGTTGTAACTCCCACACGTCTATAACTTCCCCGTGATCTTCCCCCATATTCTCAATAATTAATACCATGTTCATGACATCCCTTTGTATTACCTCAATGTCATCCTATAAATAAAGGGTTTGAGCATCATACATTGTACACACTTGAAATACTTGAAATAAATAAGAAGCTTTCGTTTCTTGCTCTCTACATTCTTGTCTATTTTCTCATTTCATATTGTTATTTTGAGTTTAGTTTCTTAATAAAAGAAAAAAAAAATTACGTATCATATTAAAAGTAAAAGAAAACAACTTTTTTTTCATATTGGGGGAGTAAAGCGCCTCTTCGTCGTCCTGCGTTCCGAACGTAATTACATTTATACCCTTAAGATTTTTTATTATCAGTATTTTCTCAGGCCCGTTTATGTAAATTTGTTTTGCTCTTGGGCGGTCTCCTTCATCGTTTGCCTCTCTCTCTCGACGACGGTGCAAGAGACATCAATCGGGTTAACGTAATGGAGATCAACACGCGCATGCTCAACGACGTCAAATGTTCCCTTTTAAAGCGTTGTGAAGACAGTATCTGCTTGTGTTGTCGCCAACTACAACCCTTAAGAGAAGATAAAGCATGAGAACATTGGATGACATTTTATCTTTGCCGCTGCTTTTGTTCATATTGTGGAAAATCATCCAACTTGAAAAATTGCTATAAGGTCATTTATCTTTACACAAAAGAATTTTGCTCAGTAGTGAGAAATTCCCTCGTGAAGAAGAAATTGAGGATCATAAATTGAAGAAAGTTGGCAAGTACATAGGATTAAGAGATTGTGCCGAGCATTCAATTGTGAACATAAAAATAGTTATGAATAGGTGCAGTGGCGGAGGCAAGATCATCGTGAAGGGGATTTAAAAAGAAAAAAAATTAAAAATAATTATAGCTAGTGGAATTTGAATCCCTACGACCACTAAGCTACGCTTTTAGGCTGTGTCAAGGGAATTCAAAACTTAATATATAATGTAAAAAACAGTTTATGCCTTATAAATACAGTATAATATTTCGGCGAAGGAGGTTCGGGTGAACCCCCTTCCGCCCCTAAATCCGCCCCTGAATAGGTGCAGCCGATTAAAAAAAAGCTATGAACTGGTGTGTTGCATTGAAGTATTGATTAGCTTTGAAATTCATTTAGAGCCCGTTTGGATTAGCTGATTTGAAATAGCTGATAAGCATTAGGTCCTGAAAAGCACTTTTTAGTGCTGAAACTGATTTATTAAATAAGTAGTTACGTGTTTGGATACAAGTGCTGAAATTGATAATAAGCTGCTGCAGTATTTGATAAATAAGTGCTAATAAGCTCTTTTTCTGTTAAAATGACTTAAATAACCTTAGATTGTTTACACTTATAACGGCATAATTTCTTCAAAATTTTAGATTCCAAATCGATCCAAATACAAAATATTTTATTTGTCATTTTATTTTAAATACAACTGTGCTTAGATAAGATAACTTCTATAATCAATATAATTTATTTTATGATAAGCATATAATCATAAGTTATAATAATTAATAAATTGATAAAAGTTTCTTAGTAAAAAATAAACCTAAATAGGACAAAATATTTGAAGAGAAACAAACACTGTCTTTATCAGCACAACACTTAGAAAGCAACATACCACATACAATTGAAAGATTAATACACAATCACATAGATATTAATATGCAAAGGATTAGAGAATTTATTTTTCTTAAATAGTCAATGAGAATTGCAGACTTGAAGAGACCGGGGGAGGGGGGTGAGGTTAGGTTGAAATAGTACTTCGGGCAGTGAATATCGATGTAAGAGGTTAGTTCTAAAAAAAGAATATTTTAAGGATAAAATAGTAAAAATTTTGGTCAAACTTAAAGTGCTTATAAGCTAAAAATTCATAAGCTGGGGGTGACAAGCTTATGGCTTTTGGCTTATTTTTTTACTTATAAACACTTTTAACTTTACCAAATGCGTAAACAGGGCCGGCTGGAGGATAAGGCTGCTCAAGCCATTGCCTTGGGCCCCAAATTCTAGAGGGCCCCAAAAATATTATACTATAATATTATGTAGAAAAATTGACCCAAATAGCCGTCCACCCAACCACTTAAATCAAAAATAGCCGATGAAGGTATAACATATGCATAATTTATATATTATATATGAATAATTATGTATAATCAATATATAATCTATGTATATGACTAGAAAAAGTAAATAGTAAATATGACCGGCTATTTGTGTAAAGATCCCTATTATGTATTAGTATATATCTTATGTGATTACTCTTAAGGGTCCAAATTTTAATATTTGGTTAAGAATGCACAGATGAGTGAGCAAAGAGCGATAAATCTCCGTCTTGTTAGTAGTATATTTATTTTCCTCTTCCGTTCTAATTTTTCCTCCTTCTTTCACATGACTTTGAGATTTCGCTTTCCAATTTCAAGCTCTGTTTCTTTGATTTAACTACTTTCTAATATTTAGTTGACTCATTGATTAGAACAGGAGATCTTTTGTGTCTCACTGTTACATGAATTTTGTGAAATAGGCCTCTTAATACAATTTGATTTTAGGCCACCAACTTCGTTGAGCCGCCAAATACTTATAAGATAGTTTGACCATCTTGTAAGCTTAGCCAAACATCCCCTTATTCAACTTTTGCAGATAGAGAGTTGCAGGCAGAAATATTTTCTTTTCCGATTGAAGTTGCGAAATAAAATAAATAAAAGATAGTCAGAATATGTGGAGACGGGTGTAAGTTTATGCATTTGGTTAACACGTATGATAGTGATAACTGTTATTTATCCTGACACCATAAAATTTATCTGTACCCTACTGTGATCATAATGTGGAATGCACCTCAATTTCATCGCCAAAAAACTGTGAACTGCACCTCGATTCGAACACATATGGGGCCATTTGGTTTGCATCATAGGTCTCTAACAAATGTGATCTATAGAACTTTTTAGGTATAATCTTTGCATAATTAATATATTATTTAGTTCTTAGTATTAAACTCTGCATAATTTCTTAGGAAATAGAATTTAAAATACTATATATTTAGCAGCAATACCTGAATTAGAATATGGAAAGACAAAAGATTGATGGATTTCGATGTGCACGAGACACACAGGTATTTATTCGATCATAATGATGGTTAAAATATCTATCTATTTGACATTTAATACCAACTTTATTACTTTTAATATTTATCTATGAATTGAATTATGTTTGGCTCGATTCGATTTACGATTAGTTAGACCAATATGCCATTATGGACTAGCATTCTTCTACAACCGTTTTGTCCTTAGCCCAACAACTTCTCAGTAATAATGAGAAATTACGTGTTTATAAAATTAGTTGGCTCGGGCAACGATATCATTTTGTTTTTTTGTCCTGAGTCATATAACTTTGACTGATTCTTGCACTTTTTGCTGATCAAAAGTGAAAACTTATTGATAAACATTTTCTGAAATTTATTTTGTTTCTTCTTCTCCTTTTTGTCTTGTGCTCCTCTATTCTGTGTTTCATAATTTCTCTGTCTTTTATTATATCTCCCATGGGTCTCTTTTTAAAGTTGCTTCTTTTGTATTATGCAGATATTATTATGCTATGGTGGAATGTGATACAAGTGCAACTGTAACCAATTTTTCCCGTTGGGTATTGTGATCTTAAGGACTAGGTAAGCCTAACATTACTGAATAACAATCATAATAATAATAACATCTAATACTTTCTGAAATGAAGTCTCTATACAATATATAATTTTTTCCGAAACCCGGTAGTACAAGTCATAAGCTCTATAGAGTTTACTACAACTTCTAAATACAACTGTTTTTGAATATGTTAAGACAGTGTAAGAACCAAAAATAGGACGGTGACTCCGAAGCCTGCGAACGCTACAGCAGGTTTACCTTGAGTCTCCACAACAGCAATCCGCGCTGCTAACTAACGATCAACCGGCTACCCAATACCTGGATCTGCACAAAAATGTACAGAAGTGTAGTATGAGTACACCACAACGGCACCCAACAAGTATCAAGACTAACCCCAGTGGAGTAGTGGCGAGAAACAGTCAAGACACCTGCTGGACAAAACAACCTGAACAACTATGAGTATAGAAACAACAGAGTACGAGATCTACATGAAGACTACGCGAATACCAAAAATAATGACACAGAAGGATGAACAAAAACAAATCCAAAATTCGAAATCACGGATACAGAAAGAACAGGTAATAACTCAGCAACAACGACCATTTTCACATTAGGTTTTGGCCAATAATCTCCACGAGGTACCGAACCTCAGACTATTCTCACTAACGGGTCCCAATAGCTGAACCCTAACATTTGGCATCTTGTGCCCTTATTTCAGCTAGTAACTGTACAGATGACTCACGTACCAATTAGAGTCATTCTCACATAGAGGGCAAGTATAACATGGGTATCTATACTCAACAATAACAAAAGAAGTCCCTTAATCCAATAAGAGCGCTTAACTACCTTGTGCAAGTGTCCTAACATAGTCCCAACCAGCTGGTAAGCATAAGAAAAAGGAACGGTCAACACGTAGAATGTTTTCTTATAACTTTCACAAGATAAAACTCATACAGGTAAGTGTAACACTATACAAATATCAACAACAAGAATTCCCCCAGGCCAACACAAGTCATCACAATTCAGTCCCTGACACAACCCACCATGTCTCACCACGTGAGCAATAGTAAAGTAAATGCCCGTCTTGTCTCGCCACACGTGTATAATAACGTTCTCATCTTGTCTCACCACATACGCAACCTACATATATATATCCCGCCTTGTCACGCCGCATGTGCAAATATCAATAGTAACCACAGCACGACAGAAACCTCGTGCAATCCTATATCAATAATCACACAGCAGAAACCTCGTGCATCACAATAACCACAACTGCACATTAGAAACCTCGTGCATCACCACAACAAGAACAAGAGCAACAATGACAATAATACAAGATACGACAAATAAATCAACAAAAGAACCTTCGATCACAAGAAAAGGTAAAACTAGTTAACAAGGAAGAACCACAATAAGGAAAACTAGGCATGATAAGAACATCTTAACAAGGAAGAAAATAACATGTAACAATAGTCTCACATTGTACGGTTCAACAACAAGAAACTAACACGAGCCCATTAATTCCAAATAAAGGTAAGTCCACTAAGGCATAGAACCTCTAAGCTTCTTTTAAGGTTGGACAATTACGGGAGAGAAACAGCCAATTCAACTAAAGATAGGCAGCAAGAAGATCACCATAACTTCAATTAAGGGAGAACATTTACAAAAAGGAATAACTACAACTTCAAATAGGGATAAGCAGTTAGGGAGAAGGCAACATAGCAATAGAAGAGATAACAGTCTCAATTAAGACACATATGAATCAAATATCAATAAGAGTGAATCATGAAATAATTAATTCTAATTAAGCAGGTAAAGGTGAAACTAGTAATTAAGGAACGTAATCATACAAGAACAACCACATATTCAATGAATACAAGAACCTAGGAACCCTAAAAGGCCAATTTTCATAACATAAGTCCGAGCACGTACTCGTCACCTCACGTACACGGACTACAATCAATATAGAAGTCTCAAATCCTACAGAGTAGTTCTTCCACACAAGGTTAGGCAAGATACTTACCTCAAAGAAGATAAATCGGTACTCTAAAATAAACTTCTCGGGTGAAAAGACCTCCGGACGACTAGAATCTAACCAAAATAACTTCAAAGCACAAATAAAACTTATAAGAAACCATTCCGAATCATAAAGTCTCAATCTTTATAAAAAACCTAGAATCCCAAAAGTCGACCCCCAGGCCCGCACCTCGGAACCCGACAAATTTCACAAAACCCGAACACCCATTCCGATACGAGTTCAACCATACTAAAATTATCAAATTTCGATACCATTTCGTCCCTCAAATCATGAATTTTCATTTTGAAAACTTTCTTCAAAAATCAACATTTTTCTCAACTCAAAACACAAATTAAATGATAAAAATGAAGATAAAATCATGGAATATGTTAGATTCTAGGTGAATAACACTTACCCAATCGATTTGCTTTAAAAAAAAACAAAGAAGCTCCTAAAACCGAAGTCTAAAACTCAAAATATGAAGAAAATAGCCAAACCATCGACTTAAATATTCTGCCAAGACTTCCGCATCTGCGGACAAGAAATCGCACATGCGGAACCGCATTTGCGAGAAAGAGTCCGCATCTGCGAATTCAGCTGACCAGGCCAGGGACCGCATCTGCGGATTTACAGCGGCACCGCAGAAGCGAGAATCTTCGCAGGTGCGATCGCTGGACCGCAAAAGCGGCCTTTGCACCTGCGTGCCAGCCTCCGCAGAAGCGAGCAAACTCCCAGGCTTTCATGACCGCAGAAGCGGCTAGGCTCACGCAGAAGCGGAGCCGCACCTAGGCTCCAAAGTGTCGCAGGTGCGAAACACCAGAAACAGACATGCTCAAAACTATGAAAAACATCCAAAACTCGACCGGAACACGCTCGGGGACCCGGGACCCCGTCAACGCATACCAACAAGTCCTATAACCTAACACGGACTCTCTTGGGGCCTCGAATCTCATTAAACAATGACAAAACTACGAATCATACCATGAATCAAACTTATGGACTTTCAATTCTTTCAACTTATAAAACTCGTCCCGAAACCTATCAAACTAACCCAGAATAACGTTAAATTTTGCAGACAAGTCTCAAATAACATAACGGAGCTGTTCCAACACCCGTAATCGCATTCCGACCCTAATATCATCAAAGTTAACTACTGGTCAACCTCTCCGTTTTCCAAACTTCAACTTTCGCCGAAATGCTCCAAATCACACTACTGACCTCCAAATCCAAATCAGAATGCACAGGGGCAAATCTACATAGAGTCGAGGGGGTGCGCCTCCACCCGCAGGCCTCGATCGGAACTCTGTGTATATATCTATATGTGTAGAAGAAATATTGTACATATAATAAAATGGCACCCTAATGAACAAAACAGCCACTGGGTGCCAATGGTGAAGGCTCGAAAATAACTCCCTAGAAGAGCGAGTTAGAGACCAGTGCAACGCATATAATTTTTGGAACTTTTATTAGTACTATTGGACAATTATTGTGAGTTGTACGAACAGTTCACTTGTTTTCTTTTTTATTTATTCATTGTTTTACTTTGTTAATTCTTTTTGACTTATTTAATATTGTTTAACTTTTTTATTTCTATTGTGCTTTCTTTTAAATACATTAAAATAACAAAAGTTCTCTTATTTCCCCAAAAAATCCCCCCCCCCCAAAAATAAATCCTTCACGGCTACTGTGTTGTTGTCCTAAACTTGGGGACTCTTGGATTTTCGCTTTTTCGGTCCGTCACTCACTGGCGGGCGGCAACCACTATTTGGCGTCCACTTTTCCATCGCACCTCACCTTGTTGTTGCACCACTGCTTTGTAATTTGACTGTAAATCTCTCTTATTCTCTTGCTTTTTTAAAAAAAAATTTATGTTGGGTTACTCTGAAAATAAAATATTTTTGGTGGTATTGTTAATATTTAATAGTATACACTTACAAGTTACTACGCCCCTTTGACCCTTTCATTTTCTCCCTTGTTTTCCTTTTATTCAATTCAAATTTAATTTTTTTCTATGTTCCGATTATACTTTATGGTGTTATTGTGCATATTATTCTCTTGAATCTCTGATTGTATTAGCTTTTGTATGAATATTTGAAAAGGAAAGTAATGATATTATCATTGACCGTTTTCGAAATATGAAAACTCGTCGAGGACAATTGAAATGAATGATGTATATCTATGTTTTTGTTTATTCGAGGATGAAAGAATTATGTATGTCTTAGTTATTAGTTGTAGTGAATAACTGAATATGGTAGTATTTTGTTTATTGGAAGATATTTCTAGGTGTCAAAGATGAAAGAAGTGGTTGTCTTATTATACTTTTGTAACGATCCGGCCGGTCGTTTTGAGAATTAGAGCCCCGATTCTCTAATATCTGCTTTCCTCATATTTGTTTCTACTTTTGGAACTTGCCGGAGTGATTGGTTATGGAATTTAGAGAGTTTTGGGATACTTAGTCCCTAGTTGTGAGTTTAAGCCTTAGAGTTTGGACCGTAGTCGGAACTGTGTGAATACGGATTCGGAATAAAATTATGTCGACTTTGTTAGCTCCGCTGAGTGACTTTGGGGTTAGGAGCGCGTCCGCAATGTATTTTGGAGGTCTGTAGTAGATTTAGGCTTGAATTAGCGAAAATTAGTTTTTCGGTGATTTCGACCGATAGTGAAAATTTTGATATCGAGCTCGAAATGGAATTTCGAAAGTGGCTATAGGTTCGTAGTGTCAATTGTGACCTGTGTGTAAAATTTGAGGCCATTCAGACTAGATCTGCTGTGTCTCGGCGTCGTTTGTAGAATTTGGAAAATATTAAATTCTTATGCTTGAATTTTTGCTTAATTCATTATTTTAGTATTGTTCGATGTGGTTTGAAAGCTCTACTAAGTTTGTATGGTGTTTTAGGATTGGTTGGTATGTTTGGTTGAGGTCCATGGGGCCTCGGGTGTGTTTCGGATGCTTAACGGAATGAACTTGGACTTAGAGGAATTTTTGGAGTTGTTGGTTCTGGTGTTTTCGCACCTGCGGTGGGGAGTCCGCAGGTGCGGCCTCGCAGAAGCGAGGCTGGGATAGCAGGTGCGCTTTTAGGCCAGGGAGTCAGTGGTCGCAGATGCGACGAATGAGCCACAGGAGCGGAGCCGCATCTGTGGAAGGGCAGTCACAGATGCGGAGGTGAGAAGGACCCAAGGTTCCGCAGAAGCAGACGATTGAGCGCAGAAGCGCATCTGCAGGTGCGGACCCAGCCCAAGTAAGTGAACTTTGCACCTGCGATAGATTGTCCGCAGGTGCGTGACTGCAGGTGCGGTCCTAGGTCCGCAAGTACGGAAATCGCTGGGCAGAAAAGAGGATTTCGAGGGTTTGAAATTTCATAACACAAAATTCGATTTAGAGCTCGGTGGGAGATAATTTCTCGAGGGATTTTTAAGAAGAACTATTGGGTAACTAATTCTAACTCTATTTTGATCATAATACATTAATCTATTGTTATTTTTCTCGTCTAATTAAGGAAATTGAGGATAGAAGTTTGGAAATGGGGGAAAATGTTTCCCAATTGAATATCAGAGATTTGAATGGGAATTTGACGTCGGATTTAGATGATTTTTGTTCGAGTGAACTCGTGAGTGAATGGGTGTTCATAATTTATAATTTTTACCCGATTCCGAGACGTGGTCCCGGGGAGACTTTTTGGGCGTTTTTCCTAATTTCACGCTTTAGCTTCGAATTAATTATCTAAATTAGTTACTTGTAGTTATATTTACATTATGCAATTAATTTGAATAGATTCGGGCTATTTGGAGTCGGATACTCATGGCAAGAACGTATTATCGAGGTGATTTGAGAGGTTCGAAGTAAATAACTTGCCTAACCTTGTGTTGGGGACTTTTCCCTTAAGATGTTTGATATTAATTGATGTGTGGGCGCCGTGTACGTGAGGTGATGAGTATGTACATGGGCTATTATTGCAAAAAATCCGTTTTTCCTTTCTAATTCATAAACAGTTTTTCCTTATTAAATTGCACTAATACGTTTAATTGTTTAGCTTAGATTAGAGGAGCATGCTTACATGATTTAACTGCCTATTTGACATTTTGTGCGCCATGCTTAGTTAAGTCCCTATTTTCCTTATCTGTGTTCAGTATAAACCGTATAACTCGATACCATACCTGCCATTTCATCTTGCATTGCATATTTAAATTGGGACTATGGACGTATTCCGGGAGATCCCCCTGTCTTGCATATTTATTTTGGAACTACAGACGTATTCCGGGAGATCCCCTAGCACTGCATATATACTTTGGGACTACGGACGTATTACGGGAGATCCCCAGCATTGCATATTTACTTTGGAACTACAGACGTATTCCGGGAGATCGCCTTGTACTGCATATTCATTTGGAACTACGGGACGGTATCCCGGGAGATTTCTCACTGTATTTACCTTGTTCTGAGCCGAGAGCTCCCTTAACTGTTAAATTTTCAAGGATTTCTTTAACTGTGTTACCGTAAATTTTACTTATATCTTTTACTTTGTTAATGTATTATATTTACTCCGGTGAGGCCTTGACCTGACCTCGTCACTACTCGACCGAGGTTAGGCTTGGCACTTACTGGGTACCATTGTGGTGTACTCATGCCCTTCCCTGCACATGTTTTCATATGCAGATCCAGGTGCGAGCTATCAGCCATGGGGTTAGTGCGTGCTGTTGATTTTAGGAGACTTCAAGGTACTACTGCTTGCGTCCGCAGATCTTCGGAGTCCCCTTCTACTCCCTCGCCTAGAGATTTTCTTCATTATCTTCAGACTTTTGTATAGAGCTACATACATTATAGCAGCTTGTGACTTAGTGATATTCCGGGTCTTTGAAAATTATTTTGGATATGTCAAGTGGTACTACTCTTGGCTATTCACAATATGTTGTTTATCTTTAAAATATTGTGTTTTCTTTATATTTTTCGTAATATTAGGCTTACCTAGTCGTAGAGACTAGGTGCCATCACGACACCTTACAAAGGGTTAGTTTGGGTCGAGACAAGTTGGTATCAGAGCACTAGGTTCATAGAAGTCGCGAGTCACAAGACGATTTATTAGAGTCTTGCGGATCGGTGCGGAGACGTCTGTACTTATCTTCGGGAGGCTATGTAACTATTAAGAACAATCTCATTTCTTTGATTTCCTTGTCGTGCGAATTATTGACACCAAAAATTCTAAGATTCTATTCTATTCTTTCTCACAGATGGTGAGGACCCGTACTGGGAGGACCGGCGATCAGGCACCCGAGCCCCCTGTCAGAGCGGCCAGAGGCCAGGGTCAGGGTAGAGGATGACCATGCGGTGCATCCCGAGCTCCTACGAGAGCTGCGTCAGAGGAGCCCCCAGCAGTTCCAGCTAGAGGGCCAGCACCGGAGATCCCTAGTGCTACTCTAGCCCTCCAGGAGACTTTAGCTTAGTTCATGAGCATGTTCTGCACTCTGGCTCAGGCTGGACTATTTCTGATAGCTCCCGCTACATCTCAGGCCGGGGAAGGGGCACAGACTCCTGCAGCCCGCACTCCTGAGCAGAGGGTCCAGGTTGATCAGGCCCCAGAGTATATTCCTATGCCCCAGTGGCTCCGGTTCAGCATGAGATCAGGGTAGCTACTTCTGAGGCATAGTAGCTCAGACTTGAGAGGTACAAGAAGTACCACCCACCTACTTTCAGCAGACTAGCTTCAGATGATGCTCTGGGTTTTCTTGAGGAGTGTCATCGTATTCTCCACACTATAAGTATTATGGAGACGAGTAGGGTTTCTTTCACCGCTTTCTAACTAAGAGGAGTGGCATATCAGTGGTGGCGTGCCTATGACCTGAGTAGTCCGGACGAGGCAGCCTCACTCACTTGGACTCAGTTTTCAGAGATGTTCTTGCGTGAGTATGTTCCTCACAGCCTCAGGGATGCTTGGCGTGCAGAGTTTGAGCAACTGCGTCAGGGTGCTATGACTGTGTCGGAGTATGCAGTCCGTTTCAGTGAGTTAGCTCGCCATGCACCGGATCTAGTAGCTACAGTAATAGAGAGGGTTCGTCGCTTCATTGAGGGACTCCACCCCAGTATTCAGATCAGTATGGCCAAGGAGTTGGAGATGGACATCACTTATCAGTAGGCAGTGAGCATTGCCAGGAGAGTGGAGGGCATGTTCGCCCGGGATAGAGAGGAGAGAAAGGCCAAGATGTCTCGAGAGACTGGTCATTATTCAGGAGCTCGTGCGCCAGCAGCACGCTATGGTAGGGGTTTTGTGAGTCGCCCTGTTCGTTCAGCTCTTCCAGCAGTCAGCGGTGTTCCAGCACCTCCTAGACCTCGGGAACCCTATTATGCACCGCCAGTATCCAGTATGCCTCCTACTCGAGGTGCTATTACCGGCCAGTCCAGCAGGCCAGATCCGAGTCAGTCTCAACCTCCACGTCCTCCGAGAGGTTGTTTTGAGTGTGGTGACACTCATCACATGGTTAGAGACTACCCCAGAACCAGGAGGGGTACACCTTCACAGACTTATCAGCCTCCACGTGCTCCACCGAGTCCTCCGGCCATTCTTTCAGCACCAGCTACCACCCCACCTCTTCAGCCAGCTCGAGGTGGAGGTCGGGGAGGTCGAGGTCGCCCTAGAGGGGGAGGCCAGGCCAAGTACTATGCACTTCCAGCCCATTCATAGGCTGTTGCATCGGTTTCAGTCATCACAAGTATCGTCCCTATCTGTCATAGAGATCCATCAGTATTATTTGACCCAGGCTCTACGTATTCATATGTGTCTTCTTATTTTGCTCCACATTTAGGGATATCTCGGGATTCTTTGAGTTCCCCTATTTATGTATCTACTCTCATGGGAGATTCTCTCATTGTGGACCGCGTGTATCGGTCGTGTTTGATTGATCTTAGTGGTTTTGAGACCAGAGCCGATTTGTTATTACTGAGTATGGTAGATTTTGATGTTATCTTTGGCATGGACTGGTTGTCTCCCCATTATGCTATTCTTGATTGTCACGCTAAGACCGTGACGCTGGCTATGCCAGATTTGCCGAGATTAGAGTGGAGAGGTACCTTAGAGTATACTCGCCGCAAGGTCATTTCATTTCTTAAAGCTCAGCGAATGGTTGAGAAGGGGTGTGATGCGTATTTGGCCTATGTGAGAGATGTCAGTATTGATACCCCTACAGTTGAGTCAGTTCCAGTAGTGAGGGACTTTCCAGATGTGTTTCCAGCTGATCTTCCGGGCATGCCGCCCGATAGAGATATTGATTTCGGTATTGATTTGTTGCCGGGCACTCAGCCCATATCTATTCCTCCTTACCGTATGGCTCCTCCTGAGTTGAAGGAGTTGAAGGAGCAGTTGCAAGAGTTGCTTTATAAGGGTTTCATCAGGCCCAGTGTATCACCTTGGGGTGCTCCGGTCTTATTTGTGAAGAAGGATGGTTTTATGCATATGTGTATTGATTATCGGCAGTTGAACAAGGTTACAGTGAAGAACAGATATCCTTTGCCTCGCATCGATGATTTATTTGATCAGTTACAGGGTGCCAGGGTATTTTCCAAGATTGACTTGCATTCTGGCTATCATCAGTTGAAGATTTGGGAGCCGGACATCCCGAAGACTACTTTCAGGACCAGATATGGTCACTATGAGTTTCTTGTCATGTCATTTGGGCTGACCAATGCCCCAGCAACCTTTATGCATTTGATGCACAGTGTGTTCTGGCCTTATCTTGATTCCTTCGTCATTGTGTTTATTGACGACATCTTGGTATATTCCCGATCTCGAGAAGATCATGAGCAGTACCTGAGGACCGTGCTTCAGACTTTGAGGGAGAAGAAATTGTATGCAAAATTTTGTAAGTGTGAATTCTGGCTTGATTCAGTGGCATTCTTGGGCCATATAGTGTCTTGTGATGGGATCAAGGTAGATCCGAATAAGGTGGAGGCAGTGCAGAGTTGGCCCAGACCGTCATCAGCTACGGAGATCCGCAGTTTTCTTGGTTTGGCGGGGTATTACCGTCGCTTTGTGGGGGGATTTTCATCCATTGCAGCGCCTATGACCAGGTTGACCCAGAAGAGTGCTCCATTCAGGTGGACCGAGGAGTGCGAGGAGAGCTTTCAGAAGCTCAAGACAGCTTTGACTACAGCCCCAATATTAATATTGCCTATAGGTTCGGGGTCCTACACTGTCTATTGTGATGCCTCGAGGATTGACCTTGGAGCGGTATTGATGCAGGATGGTAGGATGATTGCCTACGCGTCTAGATAGTTAAAGGTTCATGAGATGAATTATCCGATCCATGATCTCGAGTTAGCAGCTATTGTTCACGCCCTGAATATCTGGCGTCATTATTTGTATGGTGTTCCTTGTGAGATCTACACTGATCACCGGAGTTTGCAGTACTTTCTCAGGCAGCACTGCATATTTACTTTGGGACTACGGACGTATTTCGGGAGATCCCCCAGCACTGCATATTTACTTTGGGACTACGGACGTATTCTGAGAGATTTTCCTGTACTGCATATTCATTTGGAACTACGGGACGGTATCCCGAGAGATTTTTCACTGTGTTTACCTTGTTCTGAGCCGAGGGCTCCCTTAACTGTTAAATTTTCGAGAATTTCTTTAACTGTGTTACCGTAAATTTTACTTATACCTTTTACTGTTTAATTTATTATATTTACTCCGGTAGGGCCTTGACCTGACCTCATCACTACTCGACCGAGGTTAGGCTTGGCACTTACTCGGTACCATTGTGGTGTACTCATGCCCTTTCCTGCACATGTTTTCGTGTGCAGATCCAGGTACGAGCTATCAGCCTTGGGGTTAGTGCGTGCTGCTGATTCTAGGAGACTTCAAGGTACTTCTGCTTGCGTCCGCAGATCTTCGGAGTCCCCTTCTACTCCCTCACCGAGAGACTTTCTTTATTATCTTCACACTTTTGTATAGAGCTATATAGATTATAGCAGCTTGTGACTTAGTGATATTCCGGGTCTTGGGAAAAAATATTTTGTATATGCCGAGTGATACTACTCTTGGTTATTCACAATATGTTATTTATTTTTAAAATGCTGTGTTTTCTTTATATTTTTCGTAATATTAGGCTTACCTAGTGGTAAAGACTAGGTGTCATCACGATAACTTACGGAGGTCTAATTTGGGTCGTGACACGAGGGGCTTAGGTGTATTTTTGGATCATTGGTTGAAAGACTAGTAAAGTTAAGTAACTTGGGAGTTTGACCATGGTCAATATCGGGTCAGGACGACCTCCTTTCAGTGTTTTGAATGCGCGAGCAGGTCCGTAGTGTGTTTTGCAATTACGAAAATACTGTTCATTCGCAAATGCGAAGTTTTTGTCCGCAAATGCGAACCTGGGCAGAAACTTAAGGATTGAAAATCTGTCTTTTCTTCATTTTCGATTGGGATTTTTGGAGCTCGATTTTTGGGCGATTTTGAGGATTTCTTCACGACTTCGACTGGGATAAGTGTTCTATATCCTAAAGTGATTATATTTCATGAATCTATGATTATATTCATCGTTTAATTAAGATTTAAATGGAAGAAATCAAGATTTTTACAAAATCTTACAAAATCTTCCAAAAACGAAAATTTAAGATTTGGAGGTCGAGTTGTTATTGGAATTCAATAAAATTGGTATGGTTGAACTCGTATCGGAATGGGTGTTCGGATTTCATGAAAATCTATGTCGGGTTCCGAGGGGCGGGCCCCGCGTTGACTTTTATTAACTTTCTGGAATAAAATTTTAAGTCGTCGTATTACTATCCTAAATTATTTCCGATGAATTTTAATGAAATTATACAATTAATTTTGATAGATTTGAGCTGTCCGGAGGACAATTCAAGTAAGAAGGCTATTTTGGAATATCGCCCTAACTTCAAAAAGGAAAGTTTCTTGCTTAACCTCGAGTGGGGGAATTACCCCTTAGGCATTGAGTCTTATGTACCATTTGTGAAATGTGAAAAGCCGTGTACCGGAGGTGACGAGTACGTACTCGAGCTTATATGTGCAAAATTCATTGAAATAAAGTCTTAGGCATTATTGCGTAGTAAATTGGGAAATTGTGAAAAATTCTGTTTGCCATGCCTAAATCCTTATTGTTGAATTTGATTTTTTATATGATAATTTGATGTGATTGTTACTTGAAATATTTATGAAATTTCGTGAGTATTGTTGGTTTAATATTTCTTGGAAATTAATACCAATATGAATCTTCTTATGCAAACAATTAATTTAAGCGAGCTTAAGAATAAGTGTTAATATAATTATCTAAATTTGCATTAATGAAGGCTTTGCTTTATGCTGAGTAATTTCTATCTCAATTGATTGATTTTGGGTATTATATACATTGTGTGGAGCCTTGAGCTAATTGTTGTGAAATTAATTTATTTTGTTATATCTTTGGAATTTGGTTGTGGTCATTGGGCAAATTGTGATATGAATTGATTTTATTATATTGTCGAGTTAATTTTCCGTGTAAATTATTGTGTTGTGTGAGTTACTATTTTGGGGAGATAAGGGTGGCATTTCACCGTTGATATTATGTGGGTATAAGGGTGGCATTTCACTGTTGTTGTGTTTGTTAGAATATTGTCTGGGCGGAGCGATAAGGGTGGCAATAGGAGCGATAAGGGTGGCTATTGATATTGTCTGGGCGGAGCGATAAGGGTGGCTATAGGAGTGATAAGGGTGGCAATAGGAGCAATAAGGGTGGCTATTGTCAGGGATGATATGTAATGATGTGGGGTTATGGTGTTGATAATTTTCATGTGATGTTGTGATTTTCTTGTGTTTATTTCTATACCTTGTGCAACTTGTCTTGTTGTTGGTAAATTGATAACAATCTGATTTATATTGAAATTGAGAGCCTGTGGCTATTGCCAGGCGGATTATAAAATGAAATGTGGGCACGAGGTGCCGTGAATAAATAATGAGAATATTTGGCACGTGAATTGTCCGTGCAGTTGTGATATGAAATATGGGCACGAGGTGCTGTGATGAAATGATAATGATAATTGGCACGTGAACTGTCCGTGCAGTTGTGATATGAAATGAGATCACGAGGTGCCTGGAAAATATGATGATTTTATTATGGGCACGAGGTGTCGTGAAAATATGAAAATGGGCTGAGACCCGTATTTTTATGATTATAAAATGAGGTGTCACATGGTGACTTTTTAATTGAAAGAATTATATTCAAAATATTTATGTGGAAGGATTTTTACTTAGAAAGTATTATATGAAAGAATTTTATTTGAAAGATATTTATTTGAGGAAATTATATTTGAAAAGATTTATTGAAGGAATTATATTTGAAAAATAATTATTTGAGAAAATTATATTTGAAAGAGAGTTATATGGAAGAATTATATGTGAAAGACATTTATTTGAAGGACTTGATTTAATTGGGTGTGCTTGTATTTATTAATTGTTGAGTGATATTAATGGTATTCTTGTTGTCTGCTATGCATATCACTGATTGTTCCATGTTGTCCTATTGTTATTTTTTTCCTATCATTTTGTATATTATATTGCACAGGTTATTAGACTAGTGAGTGTCTTGACTGTACCTCGTCTCTACTCCATTGAGATTAGTCTTGATACTTACTGGGTACCGACTGTGGAGTACTCATACTACACTTCTGCACATTTTTCTGCAGAGCCAGGTATTGAAGATATCGTACTTGAGCAGAGTTAAAGCGCGATCATAAGGATTCAAGGTAGAGCTACTTGGCCGTCGTAGTACCTTAGAGTCTTTTCATTTCATTGTACTGTTAATTTGTAATCAAAAAATATTGTATATTCGGTCCTCGTGATTATTCCATATATTCAATTAGAGTTCGTGACTCAGTACTACCAGTCTTGGGAGGTTGTGTATTGTAATTATTTCCGCTGTTAGATTTTCATTCAAAAAAAATGGCTTCAAAATGTAATAGAAATCGGCTTACCTAGTCTTAGAGACTAGGTGCCATCACGATGCCTGTGGTGGGATTTTGGGTTGTGACAAGTTGGTATCAGAGCTCTAGGTTCATAGGTTCTATGAGTCACGAACGAGTCTAGTAGAGTCTTGCGGATCGGTGCGGAGACTTCTGTACTTATCTTCGAGAGGCTACAGAACTGCTAGGAAATTTTCATTTCTTCCATTCCTGTCGTGCGGAATTTGTTGAATTTTGAATTTGAGCCTTTGTATCTCTATTCTCTCGCAGCTGGTGAAGACACGTGCTATCAGGTTAGCTGAGCAGGCATCCGCTCATCCTGTTAGGGTTGCAAGAGGTCGGGGCTGAGATAGAGGCTAAGGTAGAGGTCGAGGAAGGACACGTGCTGCGACTAGAGCACCTGTCAGAACAACAGTTGAGGAGCCACTAGTAGCTCCAGTTTGGGGACAGGTACCAGAAGCAACTGTTGTTACCCCCGGACTTCAGGAGACTTTAGCACAGTTCCTGAGTATGTTTGGTACATTACCTCAGGCGGGATTGATCTCTGTTGCACCAAATATTCCGTAGATTGGGGGAGTAGCTCAAATTCCTACCACAACTCCAGAGCAACAGGTTCCCATTGGTCAGGTTTCGGGTGTAGTACCGGTACAACCTGTTATTCTGGTTTGACCTGAGGTTAGGCCAGAGGCATCAGAAGAAGAACAAAAGAGACTAGAAAGGTTTAAGAAATATGATCCACCAACTTTCAGTGGCACAGCCACAGAGGATGCCCAAGAATTTTTGGAAACTTGTCAACGTATTCTCCGCACCATGGGTATTGTGGACGTGAGCAGAGTTGCCTTTACTACATTTCAACTGTCAGGCGTAGCGTATCGGTAGTGGCAAATCTATGAATAAGATAGACCAACCAATGCAACAACACCAACTTGGACTCAATTTTCGAAAATTTTCTTGAAAGAGTTTGTTCCTCAGACTCTCCGAGATACGTGACGCATAAAGTTTGAACGGTTGCGTCAGGGCACTATGACAGTGTCAGAATATGCCATCAGGTTCAGTGAGTTAGCCCGTCATGCACCTATCTTAGTTCCTATAATCAGATAACGGGTCCGTAGATTCATTGAGGGGCTCGATTATGATATTAAAATATGCATGGCTAGAGAGTTGCAAACTGATGCTCCATTTCAACAAGTAGTGGATATTGCAAGGAAGATTGAGGGTGTTTTAGGCGAGGAAATGGAGTCTAAGGAGGCCAAAAGGTCTCGAAGATCTGGAGGGTTCAGTGGGTTTTACTCTTCAGCTTGAACCCATTATAGCGGAGGCTCGAGCAGTCGGTCAGCTCAGTCCGCACATCAGATTACTCGGAGTGCTCCAGTTTACAGTGCACCACCGATATGAGATACTTACAGTGGTTATTCCAGTTATCCGACACAGACTCAGTACAAGCAGTCGCGACCTCAGAGGGGTTGTTATGAGTATGCTGATACTAGGCATATCATAAGAGATTGTCCCAAACTTGGGAGGAGTGGATTTCATCTAAACACTCCAGCCACAAGCTTTATTCCAGTTGATACTCCACATGCACAGTCAGCTAGAGGTGGAGGACAGGCGGGTAGTGGGCGCCTAAGAGGTGGAGGCCCGACCCGTTGATATAATCACTATGATTTGGCTGGGGCCAATACACTAGATGGTGTTGTTACAGGTACGATCCTGATTTTATTATAAAAGGATATTTTATTTAATTTGATTCGGTTCTAAATATTGAGTGAGTCCTCCTATTATGCTCCACTTATGGTGAGCTTCATAAATTTGTGACCCACTTATATGTTTATCCCTGTTGGAAGATTTAAAGATGTGAGCCCGTGTCTATTATTTTATTTCTGTACACCATTGAGGGCTATAAGTCCAAAAGTAATTTTTATTTTTCATTACAGTAGGTTTAATGTGTGTCGGAATAATTGATTCCAATTTTTGTGAATTATATTCCCTACCGGTATAAGGGTTCGTTATGTGTTGTGAAAAATGTTTACGAAATTTATTGAAAAGAAGAAAGAAAGGAAATTGAAAATTTCAGTTGGCACATTGTGCAAAATACTTGTGATTCGGAGTTGAGAACGAGATCCTCGCATTTTATACATGATGTGAAATATTTAAACCGGGTTGCAAGCCGCGATGGAAGTTATGTAAGGACGAGGTCCTTGTGGTGAAATATTTATGAGTTTAAAAAAAATTCCTTTGGGAAATTTAATTGTACAATAGTATTAATATGGAGTCATGCCTGTTAGGCTTATTTGATAATTCTTGTATATTTTTCTGTGCATATTCAGCCATTTTGGTGCTGTAAACATTGAGTTTTAACCTATGAGATAAGTGCCCAGGTGGCGTTAAATGTGACTCATTAATCCAAGTAAGCAATCATGAGGTCTTCATGCCTCACATTCTATTGTAAGTGTTGTGAAAATTCGAAATGAGGTGATGGTTAATATGAGATTAATTGATGATGCTGGAATTAATTATGAGCAGTTTTTAAGACCAGAGATGTGGTGATGAGCATACATATGATGTGCTTCATGTCCTGATATCACTATGATAATGCAGTGTTTGTAACGCTGAGATTGTGTTATTGATATATACATTGTGGATGTGTTGTTAGGAGTTGTTTTGGTGTTACTCTAGCAGGTGGATAGGCCCAATTACAGGGGAAACTCTGCCGGAATTTCTGAAAAATTTGGGAGTTAGTAAAATTTGAAGGATTGAGATTTGCAAAGGAAGAGGTAAGTTATGTTATGTTTTTTAGGGCGAATGACCCTAAGCGGGGAAGAATGAAACACCCCATAAAAATTTTGAAGTACTTCAACACTATCAAGAAAAATGATGTGTGCGTAGGCACGAGTTGCTATAGCCAGTTGAGACTAATACCGTGCGTTGTTGTGACAAAAAAATCAGACCTTTTGAAATGTTGGAGTGTAAGAAATTGATCTTAAAGTTTACAAATATGGATAAAAAAATAATCTCAAATGAGATGATGTTATCGGGCTTATCTCAAATGCGGTAGCGTGGAATCAACCGTAAGTATATCATCAATTTAGTAACCTCAGAATAATTCTTAGAACGTTCGAGGATGAACGTTTGTTTAAGAGGTGGAGAATGTAACGACCCGACTTGTCGTTTTAAGAATTAACACCCCGTTCAGTGACTTAAGGTCTCGAGCAGCTTCACAAAATGTATTATGACCCACGGGTGTGGTCGAGTTTGATTTACTGAAGATTCGGAATTAAATTAAAAGAACAATCCTTATTTAGAAGCATAAATGAAAAGAGTTGACCGGAGAGTTGACTTTTGAGTAAACGATCTCGGATTCAAATTCTCTTGGTTCCAATAGCTCGGTATGGTGATTTTGGACGTAGGAGCGTGTCCGAAAAATTATTTAGAAGTCCGTAGTGGAATTTGACTTGAAATGGCGAAAATAGAATTTTTGGGAAGTTTGACCGGGGAGTTGACTTTTTGCTATCGGGGTCGGAATCCAGTTCTGAAAATTCGTATAGGTCCGTTCTGTCATTTATGAATTGTGTGCAAAATTTGAGGTCAATCGGACGTCATTTGATAGGTTTCGGTATTAAATGTAGAAGTTGGAATTTCTTAGTTTCATTAAGCTTGAATTGGGGTATGATTCGTGGTTCTAGCATTGTTCGATGTAATTTGAAGTTTCCACTAAGTTCGTATGATGTTTTAGGACTTGTTGGTATGATTTGACGGGTCCCGAGGTGTAACGACCCGGCCGGTCAATTTGAGAATTTGAGCCCCGATCCCCTAATATCTGCTTTCCCCATATTTATTTCTGGTTTTGGGATTTGCCGGAGTGTTTGATTATGGAATTCGGGGAGTTTAGGGACACTTAGTCCCTAGTTGTGAGTTTAAGCCTTAGAGTTTGGACCGTAGTCGGATATGTGTGAGGACGGATCCGGAATGGAATTCCGTCGACTCTATTAGCTCCGTTGAGTGATTTTGGGGTTAGGAGCGCATCCGAAATGTGTTTTGGAGGTATGTAGCAGATTTAGGCTTGAATTGGCGAAAGTTAATTTTTCGGCGATTTCGCCCGATAGTGAAAATTTTGATATCGAGCTCGGAATGGAATTCCAAAAGTGGCTATAGGTTCGTAATGTCATTTGTGACCTATGTGTAAATTTTGAGGTCATTCGGACTAGATTTGATGTGGTTCGGCGTCATTTGTAGAATTTGGAAAATTTTAAATTCTTAGGCTTGAATCCGTCCTTAATTCATGATTTTGGTATTGTTCGACGTGATTTGAAGGCTCGATTAAGTTCGTATGGTATTTTAGGATTTATTGGTATATTTGGTCGAGGTCCCGGGGGCCTCGGGTGTGTTTCGGATGCTTAACGGAATGAATTTGGACTTAGAAAAAATTTGGTGGTTCTACTGTAATCGCACCTGTGCAAGGCTGCCCGCAGGTGCGAGAAAATCCGCGCAGAAGCGGAGTTGGGTGGATTGGTCAAGGGTCGCAGGTGCGTGGGAAAAGGCCGCATCTGCGATGCCCGCAAATGCGCAAGATTGTGCGCAAGTTACGCAGAAGCGGAGGGGATTTTCGCAGGCGCGCACGCGCAGGAGCGTCCCTTTTGTCGCAGGTGCGAAGGCAGAGGGGGGAAAGTGAATTGCGCAGATGCGCACTTTTTCCGCACAAGCGCACCCGCAGGTGCGAGCCCAGGTTCCGCAGGTACGGAAATACCTGGGCAGTGGTTGAAACCGAAGGGCTTCGCAATTTTTGTCATTTTTTACTTTGCAAACTCGGTTTAGGGAGATTTTGTGAGAGCATTTTTGAGGCATTTCTTGAGGTAAGTCCCATGTGCTTATTTTTTATCAATAATCTTGTTTTGCCATGTATTTTCCCACCTAGTTAGTGTATATTTCAGGTGAAAATTGGAAGTTGGAGGCTAGGGATTTGGAAGTTTGATTTGTGGATTTGGAGGACCATTTGGTGTCGGATTTTAGTAAATTTAATATGGTTAAACTCGTGAGTGAATGGGTATTCAAAATTTATAATTTTTACCCGGTTCCGAGACGTGGTCCCGTAGAGACTTTATTTTGGGCGTTTTTCCTAATTTCACGCTTTAGCTTCGAATTAGTTAGCTAAATTAGTTACTTGTAGTTATATTTATATTATGCAATTTATTTGAATAGATTCGGGCCATTTGGAGTCGGATACTCGTGGCAAGAACGTATTATCGACGTGATTTGAGCGGTCCGAGATAAGTGGCTTGCCTAACCTTGTGTTGGGGACTTTCCTTTAAGATGTTTGATATTAATTGATGTATGGGCGCCGTGTACGTGAGGTGACGAGTACGTACACGGGATATTATTGCAAAAATCCCATTTTTCCCTTCTAAATCATAAACTATTTTTTCTTATTAAATTGCATTAATATGTTTAATTGTTAAACTTAGACTATATAAGCATGCTTACGTGTTTTAACTGCCTATTTGACATTCTATGTGCCATGCTTAGTTAAGTCCCTATTTTCCTTATATGTGTTCAGTATAAACTGTATAACTCGATGCCATACCTGCCATTTCATCTTGCGTTGCATATTTAAATTGGGACTACGGACGTATTCCGGGAGATTCCCCTGTACTGCATATTTCAATTGGGACTACAGACGTATTCCGGGAGATCCCCCTGTACTGCACATTTACTTTGGGACTACGGACGTATTCTGGGAGATCCTTCAGCACTGTATAGTTACTTTGGGATACGGACGTATTTCGGGAGATCCCCCAGCACTGCATATTTACTTTGGGACTACGGACGTATTCCGGGAGATCCTCATGTACTGCATATTCATTTGGAACTACGGGACGGTATCCCGGGAGATTCCCCACTGTGTTTACCTTGTTCTGAGTCTAGGACTTCCTTAACTGTTAAATTTTCGAGAATTTCGTTAACTGTGTTGCCGCAAATTTTACTTATTCCTTTTACTGTTTAATTTATTATATTTACTCCGGTAGGGCCTTGACCTGACCTAGTCACTACTCGACCGAGGTTAGGCTTGGCACTTACTGGGTACCATTGTGAAGTACTCATGCCCTTTCCTGCATATGTTTTCGTATGCAGATCCAGGTATGAGCTATCAGCCTTGGGGTTAGTGCGTGCTGCTGATTCTAGGAGACTTCAAGGTACTTCTGATTGCGTCCGCAGATCTTCGGAGTCCCCTTCTACTCCCTCGCCTAGAGACTTTCTTTATTTTCTTTAGACTTTTGTATAGAGCTACATAGATTATAGTAGCTTGTGACTTAGTGATATTCTGGGTCTTGGAAAATATTTTTTGTATATGCGGAGTGGTACTACTCTTGGTTATTTAAAATATGATGTTTATCTTTAAAATGCTGTGTTTTCTTTATATTTTTTGTAATATTAGGCTTACCTAGTCGTAAAGACTAAGTGCCATCACGACACCTTATGGAGGACTAATTTGGGTCGTGACAAGTTGGTATCAGAGCACTAGTTTCATAGGAGTCGCGAGTCACAAGCCGATTTATTAGAGTCTCGCGGATCAGTGCGGAGACGTCCGTACTTATCTTCGGGAGGCTATGTAACTGTTAAGAACAATCATATTTCTTTGATTTCCTTGTCGTGCGAGTTATTGACATTAAAAGTTCTAAGATTCTATTCTATTCTTTCTCAAAGATGGTGAGGACCCATACCGGGAGGACCGACAATCAGGCACCCGAGCCCCCTGTCAGAGCCACCAGAGGCCGGGGTCGGGGTAGAGGACGACCACGTGGTGCTGCCCGAGCACCTGCGAGAGCTGCGTCAGAGGAGCCCCCAGCAGCTCCAGCTGGAGGGCCAGCACCGGAGATCCCTATTGCTACTCCAGCCATCCAGGAGACTTTAGCTCAGTTCTTGAGCATGTTCAGCACTCTGGCTCAGGCTGGACTATTTCCGATAGCTCCCGCTACATCTCAGGCCAGGGGAGGGGCACAGACTCCCGCAGCCCGCACTCCTGAGCAGAGGGTCCAGGTTGATCAGGCCCCAGAGTATATTCCTATGCCCCCAGTGGCTCTTGTTCAGCATGAGATCAGGGTAGCTGCTTCTGAGGCAGAGCAGCTCAGACTTGAGAGGTACAAGAAGTACGACCCACCTACTTTCAGTAGACTAGCTTCAGATGATGCTCTGGGTTTTCTTGAGGAGTGTTATCGTATTCTCTGCACTATGGGCATTGTGGAGACGAGTGGGGTTTCTTTCACTGCTTTCCAGCTAAGGGGAGCGGCATATCAGTGGTGGTGTGCCTATGAGCTGAGTAGTCCGGACGAGGCAGCCTCACTCACTTGGACTCAGTTTTCAGAGATGTTCTTGCGTGAGTATGTTCCTCAGAGCCACAGGGATGCTTGGCGCACAGATTTTGAGCAGTTACGTCAGGGTGCTATGACTGTGTCGGAGTATGCAGTCTGTTTCAGTGAGTTAGCTCGCCATGTGCCGGCTCTGGTTGCTACAGTCAGAGAGAGGGTTCATCGCTTCATTGAGGGACTCCACCCCATTATTCGGACCAGTATGGCCAGGGAGTTGGAGAGTGACATCACTTATCAGTAGGCAATGAGCATTGCCAGGAGAGTGTAGGGCATGTTTTCCCAGGACAGAGAGGAGAGAGAGGCCAAGAGGTCTCGAGAGACTAGTCATTATTCAGGAGCTCATCGCCAGCAGTACGCTATGGTAGGGGTTTTGTGAGTCGCCCTGTTCATTCAGCTCTTCCAGCAACCAGCGGTGTTCCAGCTCCTCCTAGACCTCAGGAGCCCTATTATGCACCGCCAGTATCCAGTATGCCTCCTACTCGAGGTGCTATTATCGGCCAGTCCAGCAGGCCAGGTCCGAGTCAGTCTCAGCCGCCGCTTCTTCTGAAAGGTTGTTTTGAGTGTGGTGACACTCGTCACCTGGTTAGAGATTGCCCCAAAGCCAGGAGGGGTGCACCTCCACAGACTTATCAGCCTCCACGTGTTCCACCGGGTCCTCCGGCCATTCTTCCAGCACCAGCTGCCACCCCACCTCCTCAGCCAGCTCGAGGTGGAGGTCGGGGAGGTCGAGGTCGCCCTAGAGGGGGAGGCCAGGCTAGGTACTATGCCCTTCCAGCCCGTTCAGAGGCCGTTACTTCAGATTTAGTCATCACAGGTATCGTCTATGTCTGTCATAGGGATGCATCAATATTATTTGACCCAGGCTCTACATATTCATATGCGTCTTCTTATTTTGCTCCACATTTGGGGATATCTCGGGATTCTTTGAGTTCCCATGTTTATGTATCTACTCCCGTGGGAGATTCTCTCATTGTGGACCGCGTGTATCGGTCGTGTTTAATTGCTCTTAGTGGTTTTGAGACCAGAGTCGATTTGTTATTACTTAGTATGGTAGATTTTGATGTTATCTTAGGCATGGACTGGTTGTCGCCCCATTATGCTATTCTTGATTTTCACGCTAAGACCGTGACGCTGGCTATGCCAGGTTTGCCGAGATTAGAGTGGAGAGGTACCTTAGAGTATATTCCCCGCAGGGTCATTTCATTTCTTAGGGCTCAGCAAATGGTTGAGAAGGGGTGTGATGCATATTTGGCCTATGTGAGAGATGTCAGTATTGATACCCCTACAGTTGAGTTAGTTCCAGTAGTGAGGGACTTTCCAGATGTGTTTCCAGCTGAACTTCCGGGCATGCCGCCCGACAGAGATATTGATTTTGGCATTGATTTGTTGTCGGGCACTCAACCTATATCTATTCCTCCTTACCGTATGGATCCTCCTGAGTTGAAGGAATTGAAGGATCGGTTGCAGGAGTTACTTGATAAGGGTTTCATCAGGTCCAGTGTATCACCTTGGGGTGCTCCGGTCTTATTTGTGAAGAAGAAGGATGGTTCTATGCGTATGGGTATTGATTATCAGCAGTTGAACAAGGTTACAGTGAATAACAGGTATCCTTTGCCTCGCATCGATGATTTATTTGATCAGTTACAGGGTGCCAGGGTGTTTTCAAAGATTGACTTGCGTTCTGGCTATCATCGGCTAAAGATTCGGGAACCGAACATCCCGAAGACTGCTTTCAGGACCAGATATGGTCACTATGAGTTTCTTGTCATGTCATTTGGGCTGACCAATGCCCCAGCAACCTTTATGCATTTGATGCACAGTGTGTTCCGGACTTATCTTGATTCCTTCGTCATTATGTTTATTGACGACATCCTGGTATATTCCCGGTCTCGGGAAGATCATGAGCAGCACGTGAGGACCGTGCTTCAGACTTTGAGGGAGAAGAAATTGTATGCAAAATTTTCTAAGTGTGAATTCTCGCTTGATTCAGTGACATTCTTGGGCCACATAGTATCTTGTTATGGGATCAAGGTAGATCCGAAGAAGGTGGAGGCAGTGCAGAGTTAGCCCAGACAGTCATCAGCTACGGAGATCCGCAGTTTCCTTGGTTTGGCGGGGTATTACCGTCGCTTTGTGGGGGGATTTTCATCCATTTACCTATGACCAGGCTGACCCAGAAGGGTGCTCCATTCAGGTGGACCGAGGAGTATGAGGAGAGCTTTCAGAAACTCAAGACAACTTTGACTATAGCCCCAATATTAGTATTGCCTACAGGTTCGGGGTCCTACACTGTCTATTGTGATGCCTCGAGGATTGGCCTTGGAGCGGTATTGATGCAGAACGGTAGGGTGATTGCCTACGCGTCTAGACAGTTGAAGGTGCATGAGAAGAATTATTCGATTCATGATCTCGAGTTAGCAGCTATTGTTCACGCCCTGAAGATCTGGCGTCATTATTTGTACGGTTAAATTTACACTGGCCACCGGAGTTTGCAGCACTTATCCAAGAAGAAAGACCTTAATTTGCGTCAGCGGAGGTGGTTGGAACTACTTAAGGACTATGATATCACTATATTATACCACCCGGGGAAAGCCAATGTAGTGGCCGACGCCTTGAGTCGCCGGGCATAGAGTTTGGGAAGTTTGGCATATCTTCCGGCAGCTAAGAGGCCCTTAGCCTTGGATGTTCAGGCCTTAGCCAACCAGTTCGTGAGATTGGATATTTTCGAGCCTAGCCGGGTATTAGCTTGTGTGGTTGCTCAGTCTTCTCTTTATGACCGTATCAGGGAGCGCCAGTATGATGATCCTCATCTTCTAGTTCTTCAGGACAGGGTTCAGCGAGGTGATGCCAGAGATGTAACTATTGGTGATGACGGTGTGATGAGGATGCAGAGCCGGATCTGTGTACCCAATGTAGATCGGCTTCAGGAGTTTATTCTGGAAGAGGCCCACAGCTCGCGATACTCCATTCATCCCAGTGCCGCGAAGATGTATCAGGATTTGAGACAGCACTACTGGTGGAGGAGGATGAAGAAGGATATAGTTGGGTTTGTGGCCAAGTGTCTCAACTATCAGCAGGTCAAATATGAGCATCAAAGACCAGGTGTATTACTTCAGAGGTTAGAGATCCTAGAGTGGAAGTGGGAACGGATCACCATGGACTTTGTAGTTGGACTTCCACGGACTTTGAGAAGGTTTGATGCTATTTGGGTGATCGTGGATCGGCTGACCAAGTCAGCTCATTTTATTCCAGTGTTGACCACTTATCCTTCTGAAAGGTTGGCTGGGATTTATATCAGAGAGATTGTCCGCCTTCATAGTATTCCAGTATCCATCATTTCAGACAGAGGTACAGATTTCACATCACGGTTTTGGAGAGCCGTACAGCAGGAGTTGGGTACTAGAGTGGAGTTGAGCACAGCCTTTCACCCTCAGACGGACAGGCAGTCCGAGCACACGATTCAGATTCTTGAGGATATGCTCTGTGCCTGTGTGATGGAGTTCGAAGGGTCATGGGACCAATACTTGCCACTTGCAGAGTTCGTTTAAAATAACAGTTACCAGTCCAGTATTCAGATGGCGCCGTATGAGGCTTTGTATGGTAGGCGGTGTCGGTCCCCAATGGGATGGTTTGAGCCAGGCGAGGCCCGATTGTTGGGTACAGATTTGGTCCAGGATGCCCTGGATAAGGTGAAGGTGATTCAGGAGAGGCTTCGCACAGCCAAGTCCAGGCAGAAGATTTTTGCGGACCGTAAGGTTCGTGATTTGGCATTTATGGTTGGTGAGCAGGTCTTGCTTCGGGTATCACCTATGAAGGGCTTCATGAGATTCGGGAAGAAGGGCAAGCTGAGCCCGAGGTTCATTGGTCCTTTTGAGATATTACGGCGAGTTGGGGAGATTGCATATGTGCTTTCCTTGCCTCCCAGCCTAGCATGAGTTCACCCGGTATTCCACGTGTCTATGCTCCGAAAGTATCACGGTGATACGACTCATGTATTGGATTTCAGCTCAGTCCAGCTGGACAAAGATCTATCTTATGTTGAGGAGCTAGTAGCCATTTTCGACAGGTAGGTCAGAAAGCTCAGGTCAAAGAATATTGCTTCATTAAAGGTCCAGTGGAGGGGTCAGCCGGTCGAGGAGGCGACCTGGGAGACCAAGCAGGATATGCGCAGCCAGTACCCTCATCTTTTCACAGTTTCAGGTATGTCTTTATACTCGTTCGAGGACGAACGATTGTTTTAAGAGGGGGGGGATGTAACGACCCAGCCGGTCATTTTGAGAATTTGAGCCCCGATCCCCTAATATCTTCTTCCCCCATATTTGTTTCTGCTTTTGGGATTTGCCGGAGTGTTTGATTATGGAATTCGGGGAGTTTTGGGACACTTAGTCCATAGTTGTGAGTTTAAGACTTAGAGTTTGGACCGTAGTCGGAACTGTGTGAAGACGAATCCATAATGGAATTCCGTCGACTCTGTTAGCTCCGTTGAGTGCTTTTGGGGTTTGGAGCGCTTCCGGAATGTGTTTTGGAGGTTTGTAGTAGATTTAGGCTTGAATTGGCGAAAGTTAGTTTTTCGACGATTTCGGCCGATAGTGAAAATTTTGATATCGAGCTCGGAATGGAATTCCGAAAGTGGTTGTAGGTTCTTAATGTCATTTTTGACCTGTGTGTAAAATTTGAGGTCATTCGGACTAGATTTGATGTGGTTCGGCATCTTTTGTAGAATTTGGAAAATTTTAAATTCCTAGGCTTGAATCCGTGCTTAATTCATGATTTTGGTGTTGTTCGACGTGGTTTGAAGGCTCGACTAAGTTCGTATGGTGTTTTAGGATTGGTTGGTGTGTTTGGTTGAGGTCCCGGGGGTCTCGGGTATGTTTCGGATGCTTAACGGAATGAACTTGGACTTAGGAAAAATTTGGTGGTTTTGCTATAATCGCACCTGCACAGGGCTGCCCGCAGGTGCGAGAAAATCTGCGCAGAAGCGGAGTTGGGTGTATTGGTCAAGGGTCGCAGGTCCGTGGGAAAAGGCCGCATCTGCGATGCTCGTAAATGCGCAAGACTGTGCGCAAGTTACACAGAAGTTGAGGGGATTTCCGCAGGCGCGCACGCGCAGGTGCGGCCCTTTCATCGCAGGTGCGAAGGCAGAGGGGGCAAGTGAATTGCGCAGATGCGCACTTTTTCTGCACAAGCGCACCCGTAGGTGCGAGCCCAGGTTCCGCAGGTGCAGAAATACCTGGGCAGTGGTTAAAACCGAAGGGCTTCGCGATTTTTGTCATTTTTGACTTTGCAAACTCGTTTTAGGGCGAATGTTCAGAGCATTTTTGAGGCATTTCTTGAGGTAAGTCCCTTGTGCTTATTTTTTATCAATAATCTTGGTTTGCCATGTATTTTCTCACCTACTTAGTGTGTATTTAAGGTGGAAATTGAAAGTTGGAGGCTAGGGATTTGGAAGTTTGATTTGTGGATTTGAAGGACTATTTGGTGTCGGATTTTAGTAAATTTGATATGGTTAGACTCGTGAGTGAATGGGTGTTCAAAATTTGTAATTTGTACCTGGTTCCGAGACGTGGGCCCGGGGAGAATTTTTGTTTGGCGTTTTTCCTAATTTCACGCTTTAGCTTCGAATTAATTAGCTAACTTAGTTACTTGTAGTTATATTTACATTATACAATTTATTTGAATAGATTCGGGCCATTTGGAGTCGAATACTCGTGGCAAGAACGTGTTATCGAGGTGATTTGAGCGGTTCGAGATAAGTGGCTTGCCTAACCTTGTATTGGGGACTTTCCTTTAATATGTTTGATATTAATTGATGTGTGGGCGCCGTGTACGTAAGGTGATGAGTATGTACACGGGCTATTATTGCAAAAATCCCATTTTTCCCTTCTAAATCATAAACTGTTTTTCCTTATTAAATTGCACTAATACGTTTAATTGTTAAACTTAGACTAGAGAAGCATGCTTACGTGTTGTAACTACCTATTTGACATTCTGTGTGCCATGTTTAGTTAAGTCCCTATTTTCCTTATATGTGTTCAGTATAAACTATATAACTCGATGTCATACCTGCCATTTCATCTTGCGTTGCATATTTAAATTGGGACTACGGACGTATTGCGGGAGATCCCCTTATACTGCATATTTCAATTGGGACAACGGACGTATTCCGGGAGATCCCCCTGTACTGCACATTTACTTTGGGACTCCGGACGTATTCCGGGAGATCCCCCAGCACTGCATATTTACTTTGGGACCACGAACGTATTCCGGGAGATCCCCATGTACTGCATATTCCTTTGGAACTACGGGACGGTATCCCGGGAGATTCCCCAATGTGTTTACCTTGTTCTAAGTCGAGGACTCCCTTAAAAGGTAAATTTTCGAGAATTTCTTTAACTGTGTTGCCGTAAATTTTACTTATACCTTTTACTATTTAATTTATTATATTTACTCCAGTAGGTCCTTGACCTGACCTCGTCATTACTCGACCGAGGTTAGGCTTGGCACTTACTGGGTACCATTGTGGTGTACTCATGCCTTTTCCTGCACATGTTTTCGTGTGCAAATCCAGGTACGAGCTATCAGCCTTGGGGTTAGTGCGTGCTGCTGATTCTAGGAGACTTCAAGGTACTTCTGCTTGCGTCCGCAGATCTTCGGAGTCCCCTCCTACTCCCTCGCCTAAAGACTTTCTTTATTATCTTCAGACTTTTGTATAGAGCTACATAGATTATAGCAGCTTGTGCCTTAGTGATATTCCGAGTCTTGGAAAAATTATTTTTGTATATGCCGAGTGGTACTACTCTTGGTTATTCACAATATGTTGTTTATCTTTAAAATGCTGTGTTTTCTTTATATTTTTCGTAATAATAGGCTTACCTAGTCATAAAGATCAGGTGCCATCACGACACCTTACGGAGGGCTAATTTGGGTCGTGACACGAGGGGCTTAGGTGTATTTTTGGATCATTGGTTGAAAGACTAGTAAAGTTAAGAAATTTGGGAGTTTGACCATGGTCAATATCGGGTCAAGACGACCTCCTTTCAGTGTTTTGAGTGCGCGAGCAGGTCCGTAGCATATTTTATGATTGAAATTCATATATGTTTGTGTCTGAGAGATTCCGGATGAGTTTCAGGGTGGTTTCGGATCATTTCGGAGAAGTTTGAGTTTGCTGGTTTCTGGTGAAACACTGTTCATTCGCAATTACGAACCATTTATGCCAATTGCGAAAACACTGTTCATGTGAGGTACTATTCATTCGCAAATGCGAAGTTTTTGTCCGCAAATGCGAACCTGGGCAGAAACTTAAGGATTGAAAATCTGTCTTTTCTTCATTTTCGATTGGGATTTTTGGAGCTCGATTTTTGGGCGATTTTGAGGATTTCTTCACGACTTCGACTGGGGTAAGTGTTCTATATCCTAAAGTGATTATATTTCATGAATCTATGATTATATTCATCGTTTAATTCAGATTTAAATGGAAGAAACGCAATTACGAACCATTTATGGCAATTGCGAAAATACTGTTCATTCGCAATTGCGAACCATTTATGGCAATTTCGAAAACACTGTTCATGTGAGGTACTATTCATTCGAAAATGCGAAGTTTTTGTCCGCAAATGCGAACCTGGGCAGAAACTTAAGGATTGAAAATCTGTCATTTCTTCATTTTCGATTGGGATTTTTGGAGCTCGATTTTTGGGTGATTTTGAGGATTTCTTTACGACTTTGACTGGGGTAAGTGTTCTATATCCTAAAGTGATTATATTTCATGAATCTATGATTATAAGTCGAGTTGTTATTAGAATTCGATAAAATTGGTATGGTTGAACTCATATCGGAATGGGTGTTCGAATTTTTTGAAAATTATGTCGGGTTCCGATGACTTTTGTTGACTTTTTGGAATAAAATTTTAAGTCGACATATTATTATCCGGAATTATTTCCGATGAATTTTAATGATGTTATACAATTAATTTGGATAGATTTGAGAAGTCCGGAGGACAATTCAAGCAAGAAGGCTATTTTGGAATATCGGCCTAACTTCAAAAAGGTAAGTGTCTTGCTTAACCTCGAGTGGGGGAATTACCCCTTAGGCATTGAGTCTTATGTACCATTTGTGAAATGTGAAAAGACGTGTACGCGAGGTGATGAGTACGTACTCGAGCTTATACGTGCAAAATTCATTGAAATAAAGTCTTAGGCATTATTGCGTAGTAAATTGGGAAATTATGAAAAATTATTAAATCATCTATTTGCCATGCCTAAATCCTTATTGTTGATTTTATTTTTTTATATGATAATTTGATGTGATTGTTACTTGAAATATTTATGAAATTTCGTGAGTATTATTGGTTTAATATTTCTTGGAAATTAATTCCAATATGAATCTTCTTATGCAAATAATTAATTTAAGCGAGCTTAAGAATAAGTGTTAATATAATTATCTAAATTTGCATTAATGAAGGCTTTGCTTTATGCTGAGTAATTTCTATCTCAATTGATTGTTTTTGGGTGTTATATACATTGTGTGGAGCCTTGGGCTATTTGTTATGAAATTAATTGATTTTGTTATATCTTTGGAATTTGGTTGTGGTCATTGGGCAAATTGTGATATGAATTGATTTTATTATATTGTCGTGTTAATTTCTCATGTAAATTATTTTATTGTGTGAGTTACTATTTTGGGGAGATAAGGGTGGCATTTCACCGTTGATATTATGTGGGTATAAGGGTGGCATTTCACTGTTATTGTGTTTGTTGGAATATTGTCTAGGCGGAGCGATAGGAGCGATAAGGGTGGCTATAGGAGCGATAAGGGTGGCTATTGATATTGTCTGGGCGGAGCAATAAGGGTGGCTATAGGAGTGATAAGGGTGGCAATATGAGCAATAAGGGTGGCTATTGTCAGGAACGATATGTGATGATGTGGGGTTGTGGTGTTGATAATTTTCATGTGATGTTGTGATTTTCTTGTGTTTATTTCTATACCTTGTGCAACTTGTCTTGTTGTTGGTAAATTGATAACAATCTGATTTATATTGAAATTGAGAGCATGTGGCTATTGCCAGGCGGATTATAAAATAAAATATGGGCACGAGGTGCCGTGAGTAAATAATGAGAATATTTGGCACGTGAATTATCCGTGCAATTGTGATATGAAATGTGGGCACGAGGTGCTGTGATGAAATGATAATGATAATTGGCACGTGAATTGTCCGTGCAGTTGTGATATGAAATGAGGGCACGAGGTCTTGGGAAAATATGATGATTTAATTATGGGCACGAGATGCCGTGGAAATATGAAAATGGGTTGAGACCCGTGTTTATGAAAAATATGAAAATGGTCTGAGACCCGTATTTTTATGATTATGAAATGAGGTGTCACGTGATGACTTTTTAACTGAAAGAATTATATTCAAAATATTTATTTGGAAGGATTTTTACTTAGAAAGTATTATATGAAAGAGTTTTATTTTTATTTATTTGAGGAAATTATATTTGAAAAAATTTATTGAAGGAATTATATTTGAAAAATAATTATTTGAGAAAATTATATTTGAAAGAGAGTTATATGGAAGAATTATATGTGAAAGACATTTATTTGAAGGACTTGATTTAATTGGGTGTACTTGTGTTTATTAATTGTTGAGTGATATTAATGGTATTCTTGTTGTCTGTTGTGCATATCACTAATTATTCCATGTTGTCCTATTGTTATTTGTTTCCTATTATTTTGTATATTATATTGCACAGATTATTAGACTAGTGAGTGTCTTGACTGTACCTCGTCTCTACTCCATTGAGGTTAGTCTTGATACTTACTGGGTACCGACCGTGGCGTACTCATACTACATTTCTGCACACTTTTGTGCAGAGTCAGGTATTGAAGATATCGGACTTGAGCAGAGTTAAAGCGTGATCATAAGGATTCAAGGTAGAGCTGCTTGGCCGTCGCAGTCCCTTGGAGTCTTTTCATTTCATTGTACTGTTAATTTATAATCAAACAGTATTGTATATTCGGTCCTCGTGATCATTCCATATATTCAGTTAGAGTTCGTGACTCAATACTACCAGTCTTGGGAGGTTGTGTATTGTAATTATTTCCGCTGTTAGATTTTAATTCAAAAAACAAATGTCTTCAAAATGTAATAGAAATCGGCTTACCTAGTCTTAGAGACTAGGTGCCATCACGACGCTTGTAGTGGAATTTTGGGTCGTGACAAGAAGTATATAGTTGGGTTTGTGGCCAAGTGTCTCAACTGTCAGCAGGTCAAATATGAGCACCAGAGGCCGGGTGGATTACTTCAGAGGTTAGAGATCCCAGAGTGGAAGTGGGAGCGGATCACCATGGACTTTGTAGTTGGACTTCCACGGACTTTGAGAAGGTTCGATGCTATTTGGGTGATCGTGGATCGGTTGACCAAGTCAGCTCATTTTATTCCAGTGTTGACCATTTATTCTTCTGAGAGGTTGGTTGAGATTTATATCAGAGAGATTGCCCACCGTCATGGTATTCCAGTATCCATCATTTCAGACAGAGGTACATAGTTCACATCACGGTTTTGGAGAGCCGTAGAGCAGGAGTTGGGTACTAGGGTGGAGTTGAGCACAGCCTTTCACCCTCAGACGGACGGGCAGTCCGAGCGCACGATTCAGATTCTTGAGGATATGCTCTGTGCCTGTATGATAGAGTTCGGAGGGTCATGGGACCAATACTTACCACTTGCATAGTTCGCTTACAACAACAGTTACCAGTCCAACATTCATATGGCACTGTATGAGGCTTTGTATGGTAGGAGGTGTCGGTCCCCAGTGGGATGGTTTGAGCCGGGCGAGGCCCGATTGTTGGGTACAGATTTGGTCCAGGATGCCCTAGATAAGGTGAAGGTAATTCAGGAGAGACTTCGCACAGCCCAGTCCAGGCAGAAGAGTTATGCGGATCGGAAGGTTCGTGATTTGACATTTATGGTAGGTGAGAGGGTCTTGCTTCGGGTATCGCCTATGAAGGGCATCATGAGGTTCGGGAAGAAGGGAAAGCTGAGCCCGAGGTTCATTGGTCCTTTCGAGATATTGCGGCGAGTTGGGGAGGTTGCTTATGAGCTTGCCTTACCTCCCAGCCTAGCAGGAGTTCACCCGGTATTTCACGTGTCTATGCTCCGGAAGTATCACGGTAATCCGACTTATGTATTGGATTTCAGCTCAGTCCAGTTGGACAAAGATCTATCTTATGTTGAGGAGCCAGTAGCCATTTGGACAGGCAAGTCAGAAAGCTCAGGTCAAAGAATATTGCTTCAGTAAAGGTCCAGTGGAGGGGTCAGCCGATCGAGGAGGCTACTTGGGAAACCGAGCAGGATATGCGCAGCCAATACCCTCATCTTTTCACAGTTTCAGGTATGTCTTTATACTCGTTCGAGGACGAACGATTGTTTTAAGAGGGGGAGGATGTAACGACCCGGCCGGTCATTTTGAGAATTTGAGCCCCGATCCCCTAATATGACACTTAGTCCATAGTTGTGAGTTTAAGACTTAGAGTTTGGACCGTAGTCGGAACTGTATGAAGACGGATCCATAATGGAATTCTGTCGACTCTGTTAGCTCCGTTGAGTGATTTTGGGGTTTGGAGCGCTTCCGGAATGTGTTTTGGAGGTTTGTAGTAGATTTAGGCTTGAATTGGCGAAAGTTAGTTTTTCGACGATTTCGGCCGATAGTGAAAATTTTGATATCGAGCTCGGAATGGAATTCCGAAAGTGGTTGTAGGTTCTTAATGTCATTTTTGACCTGTGTGTAAAATTTGAGGTCATTCGAACTAGATTTGATGTGTCTCGGCGTCATTTGTAGAATTTGAAAAATATTAAATTCTTATGCTTGAATCCGTGCTTAATTCATGATTTTGGTGTTGTTCAGTGTAGTTTGAAGGCTCGATTAAGTTCGTATGATGTTTTAGGATTGGTTGGTATGTTTAGTTGAGGTCCCGGGGGCCTCGGGTGTATTTCGGATGCTTAACGGAATAAACTTGGACTTAGAGAAATTTTTGGAGTTGTTGGTTCTGGTGTTTTCGCACCTGCGGTGGGGAGTCCGAAGGTGCGGCCTCGCAGAAGCGAGGCTGGAATCGCAGGTGCGCTTTTAGGACAGGGAGTCAGTGGTCACAGATGCGACGAGTGAGTCGTAGGAGCGGAGCCGCATCTGCGGAAAGGCAGTCGCAGATGCGGAGGTGAGAAGGACCCAAGGTTCCGCAGAAGCGGACAATTGAGCGCAGAAGCGCATCCGCAGGTGCGGACTCATGTGCGCAGGTGCGGACCCAGCCCAAGTAAGTGGACTTCGCACATGCGATGGATTGTCCGCAGGTGCGGATCGCAGGTGCGGTCCTAGGTCCGCATGTGCGAAAATCACTGGGCAGAAAAGAGGATTTCGAGGTTTAAAATTTCATAACACAAAATTCAATTTAGAGCTCGATGGGAGACGATTTCTCGAAGGATTTTGAAGGAGAACTATTGGATAACTAATTCTAACTCTATTTTGATCATAATACATTAATCTATTATTATTTTCTTCGTCTAATTAAGGAAATTGAGGGTAGAAGTTTGAAAATAGGGGAAAATGTTCCCAATTGAAAATCTGAGATTTGAATGGGAATTTGACGTCGGATTTAGATGATTTTTGTTCGAGTGAACTCGTGGGTGAATGGGTGTTCATAATTTATAATTTTTACCCGATTTCGAGACGTGGGCTCGGAGAGACTTTTTTGGGTATTTTCCTAATTTCACGCTTTAGCTTCGAATTAATTAGCTAAATTAGTTACTTGTAGTTATATTTACATTATGCAATTTATTTGAATAGATTCGGGCCATTTGGAGTCGGATACTCGTGGCAAGAACGTGTTATCGAGGTGATTTGAGCGGTTCGAGGTAAGTGGTTTGCCTAACCTTGTGTTGGGGACTTTTCCCTTAAGATGTTTGATATTAATTGATGTGTGTGTGCCGTGTACGTGAGGCGACGAGTACGTACATGGGCTATTATTGCAAAAATCTTGTTTTTCCTTTCTAATTCATAAACTGTTTTTCCTTATTAAATTGCACTAATACGTTTAATTGTTTAGCTTAGATTAGAGGAGCATGCTTACATGATTTAACTGCCTATTTGACATTTTGTGCGACATGCTTAGTTAAGTCTATATTTTCCTTATCTGTGTTCAGTATAAACCGTATAACTCGATGCCATACCTGCCATTTCATCTTGCGTTGCATATTTAAATTGGGACTACAGACGTATTCCGAGAGATCCCCCTGTCTTGCATATTTATTTTAGAACTACGGACGTATTCCAGGAGATCCTCCGGCACTGTATATTTACTTTGGGACTACGGACGTATTTCGGGAGATCCCCCAGCACTGCATATTTACTTTGGGACTACGGACGTATTTCGGGAGATACCCATGTACTGCATATTCATTTGGAACTACGGGACGGTATCCCGGAAGATTTCCCACTGTGTTTACCTTGTTCTGAGCCGAGGGATCCCTTAACTGTTAAATTTTCAAGGATTTCTTTAACTGTGTTACCGTAAATTTTACTTGTATCTTTTACTGTTTTAATTTATTATATTTACTCCGGTAGGGCCTTGACCTGACCTCGTCACTACTCGACCGAGGTTAGGCTTGGCACTTACTGGGTATTATTGTGGTGTACTCATGCCCTTCCATGCACATGTTTTCGTGTGCAAATCCAGGTGCGAGCTATCAGCCTCGGGGTTAGTGCGTGCTGCTTATTTTAGGAAACTTCAAGGTACTACTGCTTGCGTCCGCAGATCTTCGGAGTCCCCTTCTACTCCCTCGCCTAGAGATTTTCTTTATTATCTTCAGACTTTTGTATAAAGCTACATAGATTATAGCAGCTTGTGACTTAGTGATATTTCGGGTCTTGGAAAATTATTTTGGATATGTCGAGTAGTACTACTCTTGGCTATTCACAATATGCTGTTTATCTTTAAAATGTTGTGTTTTCTTTATATTTTTCGTAATATTAGGCTTACCTAGTCGTAGAGACTAGGTGCCATCACGATACCTTACGGAGGGTTAGTTTGGGTCGTGACAACTTTTCATGTAGAAGAAATTTTATGATACTGGTATTAGTGTTGAAAATTTTATGATGTGCGCTAAGTTGTCATAATATTTTTTCATTCGATATATTTATCTATATAAATTGAATATAGTATATATATTAATCTCTTAAACTAAAAAATAATCAAAGAATGTGTGTGTATATATATATATATATATATATATATATATATATATATATATATATATATATATATATATATATAACAATTATAGAAAGTTTCTGCTGCTTTTAAGCTCACTCATTATTAAATTCATTCTTGATATAAAAAGAGTGAATCTTTTCAATCAAATTAGAAGCCCTAGTATTCAATTAATCGCGATGAAGAAGAAGAATGAGGTAAAATTATCAAATAGTTCTGCTCCAAAGATACAAAAGGCGAAGAAGAATCCGTTGCAAATACAAAAAAGGCTAATCTTTTCAATCAAATTATTACTAGCAATAGAGGAGATTTCATCCAAAAGTTTAATCACATCTCCAAAGTATCTCTTTCTTTCTTTCTGTTGCTCTGTGTGTGTGTTTTTATGCACCTCCATTATTTCACCAGCTGTTGTGCTTTTGAAATCCTTTTTATCAAATTAAATTCATCACATGATTCGTCTTGAAATTGCGTGATATATTTAATTTGTATATGATGAAGGCAGAATTTGTTGAATTTTGAGATGTAATCGAGTGAAAGAGAGAGACATATGTCGTTTAGACGGTGCTAATGAGTTTAAAGGATCAGCCCGGTGCACTAAGCTCCCGTTATGCGCGGGTCCGACGAAGGGCCGAATTACAAAAGTCTATTGTATACAAACTTATTATTTATTTCTGCGAGAGGTTGTTTCCACGGAGGTCACACCCGTATATCGGTGGATACCAATAGGCTATTTACAAATTTTTCTCCAAGAACCACTTTTTAACGCGAGAATTTGAACAGATACATCCTGATGGATGCGCGCGTCCAGGTTAATCGCAACGGTCTTATAGTCGTCACTAGTAGAATCATATCCCAATCCCCATACACACTCCTTAGATGTTAAATCTTTCGGGCTCACAATAATATAAGAAAACCAATTAAAAAAGAAAGATCTAGCAACTAGAGTTCAAAACAGATTTTCATTTGGTTGAGAAGACTGCCCAATGATTGCAACAATTGTCGTAAGAATACTTGTGGAATTTTAAAGAAGAGAGTTTTAGATGAGTTTTGATGAATGTTAGATTCCAGTAAGCATTACTATCATCATAGAGCATAACTCTCTTCTTTTCAATCACAAAAAATCAAAATGAAAAAACCAATAAAGCGTTGTTAGCTACCCATAATATCTATTATCTTTAATGTTATTACGCATAACCTGCCAAACTCACCTTATCAACAATATCCATCTGCTCTATGGTATTATTTGACACGCTCTTACCTGCAATTAATTAAAAGAAGCAGAATAAATGAGGAATACGAGGTAGCTGGTGAAATAGTCAAGGTGCATTAAATATACACAGCAGAAGCAGACGTATAGGTTCTGCAAATCATCTAGTACACGTATATATTAGCACGGCTTGAACCCGTGACCAGGGGCGGATCTACCTTATGAGGTCGGGGTGCCACGCCACCCGCTCGCTTTGCTAAAATTTTTACTATGTATGTAATATATCTATGGAAAAAATGGATATATTAAAGTGATGGCACCCAAAATAGACAAAGTTGATGTGGGTGCCAGTGGTTCATACTTCCTTTTGAAGTCTGTCATTGACACAGTGAATGCTAGATCGATTCCCCATAGGTGTGCCAATCTTTATTTCTCACCTTTTTTCCTGGTTTTCCAGCTTTATCTTTGTTTCTTGGGCCCTATGGCTTCTCCTCTTTTCTTCTTTTTTTCTTCCTTTTATTTGCTAAGTTTCTCTCTTCTTCTTTATTTTTTAAATTTTTGTATACCAGTCTTTATTTTGTTTATACTTTCTATTATTATACCTTACTTCATGAACAACTTTTTCCAAGTTAGTTAGCATAAAATGTCTTAGTTTTTATGACACAATATTAATTTAAATATTGGAGTATAATTGAAACCGTCTTTTCTATTGGCTTTTGAAAAAAATAAGTTGATTAATAGTCGTTTTGAGTTGATTATTATAGGTTGAACGTTGAAGGTTTTGCTTTAAACATATTATCATATAACTCGACAATTAACATGTAAAAAATAACTCAAGAATGATAAAGGTAAATTAATCTAGTCAAACAAAGAATATGAGTATTAAGCTATTCTTTAAGCAAAAAATTTCATTGGAGACTCTCTTTCATGAATTTTTTTTTGTAACTTTTATATATATTCAGCATAAAAATGAACCTAAATCGAACTTATTTGTTTTGTGAATGAAAAACCTATTCGAGTTAACCATAAACTAATCGAATCGACCCATACTTACAATTCGGTTTTGTAGCTAGTTGTAGGTTACATAGAGGCATACACATAAATTTTCATAAATGGTGTCAACATTTGAAGAAGTGAATGAATGAATAAATAACTGTAATGACAAAGTCAATTTTGGTATTCATATTCAATATTTTTATTTTATTTATTTATTATTATTTATATATTTAATAAATGTTTTTGGGGAAGCGATATCCTGTGACACCGCTTGGTATCATGTATATTCACCCCTGGATATACTATATGCATAAAGTAGTGGCACCTGCAACCTTCGATTCCTGGATCCGCCTCAGGTGCTGTGGATTGTGGTATGGATTCTTTGGCATTTGTACAAGGAGCATTTCATTGGGTTGGTTTATCACGATGTTCTACTATTGTTTCATTTAATATTTCAAATGAGGTGTACGAAGAGATACCCTTGCTAGAGCAAATGTGCAATATATACAACGCGAAGTTCATCAATCAGGGCGTTTCAGTATTGGGAGGAATGCTTTGTTTTTATTCTACATATTACAGATGGAGGAGGTACGTCACTTTTAAGTTGTGGGTAATGAAAGACAATGGTGTCAAGGAATCTTGGACTGAATTGCATACAATACAAGGCTATGACCTTTTTTTTTCAGCCAGACCGCGCTTTATATGTTTGCGGATGGTGAAGTGTTGCTACGCTGCCGACATTTTCAATATTTTGGTTATGTATATAGGACATCCAAAGGACCATTTGAGTTCTCGCCTCAATGTACTACGTTTAAGAAAGGATTAGTTTATACAGAGAGTTTGATCTCTCCAAAATCACTTATTTTGATATTTGATTATGTATGACCGATGCTATTTTCTTTTTTGAAGATATTGTAACAACCTCTTATTCTAATAAATTTATCTATTGCTTGTTCTTTTTTTTTTTTTGAACATCATGTAACAACTCTTATTCGAATAAGTTTATTTATTGCTTGCTAGTTTTTGGTTCCGGAATGTATTAATAAAAGTTGTCAGGTTAGTTGTTTCATGTTTTCAAAGAAGCGATAGGAGCTACTTCAATGTTAGAAAGGAAGTGATTAAAGCCCCCTCTCTTATTACCTATTATTGCTTTTGTAGACGAGAGTACGTAGAAATTGCTACGAGTAATGCACTGTTTATTCTTCAGCTGTAGTTCCAGTGGACTCATTCCTTGCTTGATTAATAATCTAATTTAATTAATTTGCAGGTTAGAGCCTTTTTACAATTATCATTTAAGGAGAAGAGTGCATGGCAGAAACGAGAGACAACTTGGAATTTTTGGGATTAGACAACAAATGCGATTAATCACATGTGAAGGGCAAGCAAAAAAAAAGGAGGACATGAAAGGGTTAACAAAAAAGGACCCGTTTTTCTCATTTATAATATTTCGATTTGTCGATCCAAATTCATAAAGATGTCATTGACTATATAGACCACCTTATTAATCTATAAATATCTTTTTGGTTAAAATTGACAGATGTTAAGTGGAATGACCACATGATTCACACCTCGTCAGATATCAAGTTTGTGTTTCAAATAATTAATGCCAGATGGTTTTTATATTCTGGCTTGAAACAAATGTCATGTTGGAGTATTCATGTGATGAGCTATGCGACTAGCTAATAAAAATATCTTTGCATCTTTGCTTATTATTTGGGGATTTTTATATAAATAGCCGATCATATTAATTGTTTACTTTTTTTAGTTATATACATAATTATATATATTTAATATATAAATTATGCATATAATACTATTCTTAATTTAAGTTATAGGGTGGGCGGCTATTTGAGTTAATTTTTCCACCAAATGAACTGTTGTTGTAAAGATTGTTACAGACATATGCTCTTATCGATAAAAACTTGGGAAAATGTAAAAGTCGGTTCAGAGGTTCTTGTAGACTGTATGATCTACAATTTTGAGGGATCAAGTGACTTTCTTAGAATAGTTATGCTATAACTCTCACTTGGTAATATATTAATATACTGAAACTTGGGACTCAACATTTGAAATTAACAATTAAATGTCACATGTAGTAACCCTAAGTGCCAGGCCGGTGTTTGCACGGGCCAATGTCATCTAATAATAATACAAATATGAAAATACAATCACAAAAGATATGAATATAATTACACACTGATATGGAAATATATGTTTACTATATATATATCCTAACACCATCCCTCAATATGAGCGGGAGGACCGAACGTTGAGATTGTTCACCAGATTTGTGAAATGTGTCGAAAGTAATATATTTGTGAGTTGATCGGAAAATTCCCCCATGCAACTTTCTCGCAAATTAAGTGATAGTCTCTTGAAGCATATTTTGTTCGATAATGTAATATTGAATTTTGATTAAGGTAAATATATTTATGAGTTGATCGGAAAATTTCTCCATGCAACTTTCTCGCAAATTAAGTGATAGTCTCTTGAAGCATATTTTGTTCGAGAATGCAATATTGAATTTTGATTAAGGTAAATATATTTGTGAGTTGATCGAAAAATTTCCCCATGCAACTTTCTCGCAAATTAAGTGATAGTCTCTTGAAGCATATTTTGTTCGAGAATGCAATATTGAATTTTGATTAAGGTAAATATATTTGTGAGTTGATCGGAAAATTTTTCCATGCAACTTTCTCGCAAATTAAGTGATAGTCTCTTGAAGCATATTTTATTCGAGAATGCAATACTGAATTTTGATTAAGGTAAATATATTTGTGAGTTGATCGAAAAATTTCCTCATGCAACTTTCTCGCAAATTAAGTGATAGTCTCTTGAAGCATATTTTGTTCGAGAATGCAATATTGAATTTTGATTAAGGTAAATATATTTATGAGTTGATCGAAAAATTTTCCCATGCAACTTTCTCGCAAATTAAGTGATAGTCTCTTGAAGCATATTTTGACCGAGAATGCAATATTGAATTTTGATTAAGGTAAATATATTTGTGAGTTGATCGGAAAATTTCCCCATACAACTTTCTCGCAAATTAAGTGATAGTCTCTTGAAGCATATTTTGTTCGAGAGTGCAATATTGAATTTTGATTAAGGTAAATATATTTGTGAGTTGATCGAAAAATTCCCCCATGCAACTTTCTCGCAAATTAAGTGATAGTCTCTTGAAGCATATTTTGTTCGAGAATGCAATATTGAATTTTGATTAAGGCAAATATATTTGTGAGTTGATCGGAAAATTCCCCCATGCAACTTTCTCGCAAATTAAGTGATAGTCTCTTGAAGCATATTTTGTTCGAGAATGCAATATTGAATTTTGATTAAGGTAAATATATTTGTGAGTTGATCGGAAAATTCCCTCATGCAACTTTCTCGCAAATTAAGTGATAGTCTCTTGAAGTATATTTTGTTCGAGAATGCAATATTGAATTTTGATTAAGGTAAATATATTTGTGAGTTGATCGGAAAACTCCCCCATGCAACTTTCTCGCAAATTAAGTGATAGTCTCTTGAAGCATATTTTGTTCGAGAATGCAATATTGAATTTTAATTAAGGTAAATATATTTGTGAGTTGATCGAAAAATTCCCCCATGCAACTTTCTCGCAAATTAAGTGATAGTCTTTTGAAGCATATTTTGTTAGAGAATGCAATATTGAATTTTGATTAAGGTAAATATATTTGTGAGTTGATCGAAAAATTCTCCCATGCAACTTTCTCGCAAATTAAGTGATAGTATGCATATTTTGTTCGAGAATGCAATATTGAATTTTGATTAAGGTATAATATGCGCCTACCCTAAGATTTAGTTTTTTGTTTTCTTAGAAAAAAGAAGAAGTTAAATTTGGAGTAATCTAGTGGGAATTAATGATTTTAGGAAGCCAATAATAAACTACCATAGGGAAAAGAGAAAAAAAAAAATTACGTAACATATTAAAAGTAAAAGAAAACAATATATAAATACAAGAAGATACAGAAACACACACGACTGAATCGGCCGATCAGTTACTCTCCCAACTCCAAAAAAGACTGAATCTTTTCAATCAAAGCTTAGGATGATGCAGAAAAAGAAGAATTATGAGGCAAAAAATTAGGAAATAATAGTTCTGCTCCAAAGATACAAAAGGCGAGAGGCCAACAGTAGAAGAAGAAGAAGATGAAATCCATTGCAAATACGAAAGAGGCTAATCTTTTAAATCAAATATAGAGAAGAAGGTTACCCGTACGATATCTCTTTCAATTCACATGTGTTTCGAAATTGTGGAAGGCATCAATCTCTGATGCTTAAACCATATCAATCATGCCAAGAATGACCGAAATTCTCAAGAACTTCCTATTAGCCGAAAGTGCAGTGGTAAGGATCATATGTGTAGCTTCTATTCTTCTTCTTTAGCGTCACTTCAAGTTGTTGAGGATGAACAAAAACTTCATTGGCCTTCACACTACAAACCAGAGAGTTCCTTAATCCAATGTTGCTGCGATGGGTTGGTTCTTCTGGGAGTTGTTGATGGATTCGATAAACACCTTTTGCTGTGGAACCCTTCCACAAGAGAATCAATAGAGGTGTACGGAGAGATACCGTTTCTAGAGAAGATGTGGAATATATCCAAAACAAGTACGAGTTTGATCGACCGGGGCGTTTCAGTATTGGGAGGAATGCTTTGTTTTTATTCTGCATATTATGCGAGGGGCTTCGACATTTTGAATGTTGTGGGTAATGAAAGACTATGGTGTCAAGGAATCTTGGACTGAGTTGCTCACAATACGAGGTAGCGAGATTTTTTATTCAGCCAGACCGCTTTATATGTTTGCGGATGGTGAAGTGCTGCTACGCTGCAGATATTTTGGATATTTTGGTTCTGTATATAGGACATCCAGAGGACTATTTGAGTTCTCACCTCAATGTACTATCCTTAAGCAAGGAATGGTTTACACAGAGAGTTTGATCTCTCCAAAATCACTTATTTAATATTTGATTATGTATGACAGACACTTTTCTTTGTTTGAAGATCATGTAAGAACCTCTTATTCTAATAATAAGTTTATCTATTGCTTGCTAGTTTTTGGTTACGAAATGTATTGATAAACGTTGTCAGGTTATCTCTTTCATGTTTTGAAAGAAGCGACGGGAACCATTTCAATGCTAGGAAAGAAATGATTTGAAGGTCCCTCTCTTATTACCTATTATTGCTTTTGTAGACAATAGTATAGAGTAATTGCTACGAGCGATGCACTGTTTATTCTTTTGCTGTAGTTCCAGTGGACTGATTCCTTGCTTGATTTGTAATCTATTTTAATGAATTCAAAATTGGCAGGTTAGAGCCTTTTTACAATTATCATTTAAGAAATCAGGATATGTGGCTTTTGTTTCTACAGCCACTGCTTAGGTGTGTAGTTCAGATCCTTTCTCCGTGGAGTTCTCTTCAGTCTTCTCAAAGGTTATTTCCTCTCAAGCTGTATGTTTGATGCTTTCAATCTGACTTTGAAAGTGTGTTTTTTTTTTGCAAATCTGATCTGAGTATTTGGGATTAGATAGTAAGGTATGAAGGAGAAGAGTGTAGGGGGCAGAAACGAGAGACAACTTGGAATTAGACAAAGGTGAATTTTCCTACATGTTCTGCCCCTCTTCTTCCTGTATTTTCGCCCTCCTCTCTGTTTAATTCTGATTTTGGTATGCATGTAACTCTGCTGATTCAGCAGATTTAACTTGGTCGGAGTCTCTTGGTTGACTGCGTTACGCCAATTTCATCAGAAAATTCCAAATATCTAAACTCTAATTTCAAAATTCGATGTAGCTCTACAAATATTTAGAAATTAGATGATGAATTTTGTACTTAGCTTTGAATGTGATTTCTTAATACAAATGTTTTTCCCGGTAATAGATTTGGTTGCGGTAACTTTTATTTGTCTTCTCTTGCGTATGTTAGTTTCATAGCGTAAGTAACAAGAATTAAAGTATGCAGACTTTCAACACAACCTTTGATAGTTTGATTTTTGTACAAATTATCAACTCTTGACTTGAGCGAACGGTATTAATGAAGAAAAACATTAATGTGCGGCAAATGTGTTTCTTTAAATCCATGTCATTGCTTCTCGCTTGTGTGTTTTTATACTTGCAGTATAGTGTTGCTTTTCCCTTCTCCTAATGGCTTATGAGTAAGTTTTCATATTTTGAATGAATTATCGTTTCATTACGCTTATAAGTCATAAAATAACCTCTCTTCGTTACTACTTTCTTTATCATACCTACTTCTGCTAAGCCTTTTTGCACCTGTTTCTTCTTTCTTTCTTATTACCAACTGTGATTGGAGTGCTATTTTTTTGGTCTCTATTTTGTCGATGTTTACTGAAAAATCAACAACAACAACATCAAGCGTAATGAAACGATAAATCCTTGCGGTCCGGTACTTCCCGGACCCGCGCACAGCGGGAGCTTAGTGCACCGGGCTGCCCTTTTACTGCGCCACTGTCTCTTTGCATCTCTCTGAGCTGAGGGTCTATCAGAAACAGCATCTCTACGGGATAAGATCTGCGTACACACTACCCTCCGCAGACCCCACTTGTGGGATTCCACTGGGTTGTTATTGTTGTTGTATCGTTTCATTACGCTTATAAGTCATACAATAACCTCTCTTCATTACTACTTTCGTTATCATACCTACTTCTGCTAAGCCTTTCTGCACCTGTTTCTTCTGTCTTTCTTATTACCAACTGTGATTGGAGTGCTATTTTTTTTTGTCTCTATTTTGTCAATGTTTACTGAAAAATCACTGTTTAGATTATTAGTGAACAATTGGTTTAGAAGCAAGGATCAATAGCTTTTGAATTTCTGTTTTGACTTGGGGTTTTATGTTTTTGCTTATGTCTACCGGTTTATGTCTCTTTATACACTCATTTCAGCCATAACATCATGATTGTTAGAATTCCTCAATTCCATATAGTAACAGTGGAAAGTTTTCACTGTGGAATTGCCGTGGAGTTGCCTCTTGTCTCCTACAATTTATGGGAAAGTTGGAAGAGTAAAAAGAACTACTGTTTGGAGGAAGAAAAAAAAGCTGAAAGCATCGTTTCTAAAATTTTTGTTATCAAATTTCCTAGATTTATGTCATAATGTAGTGAACTACCTTACTTGAACAGGACAAACAAAGAAACATTTGGTTTAATTTGGGAAAAGATCCAACATATTAACTTTTCCTCCTTTTCTTCTTCATTTTCAGGTATGCTCTTCTTTCTCCTTTTATCTTTCTTTCCATGTCTTTGTTGGATTGTCTTCATACTTCTCATAGTCATGTTGTTGTTATTTACTTCACTCTCTTTTCTTTTGCTTTTCTTTTTTCCAAACTCCAGCTTTAAATTAATTTAATTCTTTTTCTTGCTCTTTCGTGGTTTAATCTCTATTTATTGTGCCTTTGTACTTCATCGTCTCTCTGGTGAAAGAACACAAAAAATTAGCACTTCCGAAAGAAATAGGATAGATAAAAAAAAAGGAAATAGGAGAAACTGTGACATTGCTGATAAACAGCGCCGAAGCCAGAAATGTTTCTAAGGGTGTTTAGACTTGAAAGAACTAAAAATAAATTCCAAAGGGCGTTCAATATATATTTTATACATCTAAAATCAATATGTTGATTATATATACAGTGTAATTTTTCGTAATTTTTCGGTGAAGGGTGATCAGTTGAGCACCCTTTGTAAAAGGTGGCTTCGCCCCTGCTGATAAAGGTGAACGTTCTTCAACTGCTGATAGCTGATGTTTGCATACTAATTTGGCTGAGTTGGATCTGAATAATTTAGTAATTATGATGCATCTTAGTTGGTGCGAGGTGGTTGGCAGAATCTATTGGTGAATATCTGTTAGTTGTTTGATGAGAAGTAACAGATAGTCATAGCTTAGCAGAAAGTATAGTTTCTTTTATTTATCCCTTTAAAATCCTTTTTTTTTTAATCAGTAGTAGCAGCTGCAAACTTAACATAGGTGCAGGCATCTCCTATCTAGATTTTATATCTACAAGTTATGCTACCATATCAATGTCTGTAAATATGCATTATCTGATTTCTTACATGTGCATGCTATTACTTTGCATATAATTTCGATTATTTGTATTAAATTGTCATTGTTTGCGTCGGTGTCGTCCCAAGGGTAAGGCTGCTAAAGCAGCTGCTTTGGGTCTCATAATTTTTGGAGCCCCAATTGTTTCTAATAGGTTATATATTAATTTATTTTTAGAAGAATATTTAGTGTTTTAAATGACAAAGTACAAATTTTTATAGTAAAAAAAGTAGGATTAAATTGTTGATCATAAATTGAGAAAAAATATCTTTTTGGGAATCACTCTCTAGACCATAAATTGAGAAAGGATTCGATTATTAATCCATAACTCAATAAAGGTTAAAACTTTAATACAGTCCCACAACGTGTATATCTCAAGAGAAATTAAATGGATTAGATAAAATTGTTAATAACTTTAAAAACTAGAAATACAGAATTTAAATGAAATTATATATGAATTTTTCCTTTTATATAAAAAAAGGCTCATCGTTGAAATTTTGCTTTAGGCCTCCATATTTATTGAGCCGCCCCTGGTTTGCGTTCAAACTTGAGAAGGAAATTGAAAAGTTTAAAGTATTTTAGGAAAATAATTAGAAATTTTAAGTTTTTGTGGTTTCTGTTGGACTTTGTAATTATTTGGGTTCAGATTTCAGAAAATGAAAAAGGTGTAAAGTCTTTCAGTTGAATGATTGTATACTTTGCTAGCGATTCTGTTGAGCTTTAAGTGTGCGTTGAATAAACCATTTGCTAAATTGCAATCTAAAAAATAAAAAAGCAGAAGCAGATCTGTGCAAGATGCCACCAGAGAACCTCAGAGCACTCCATTCCTAGGATTCATGGTCATTATATTCGTTAACTTGGAGTCACTTCTAGCAACTTGGCGTTGCAATTTTACCCCTAAGAATTCTTATGTTTAGTTTATTTCTTTCCATCATATTTATGAAACAATATTTACGAGTATACATAGATGAAAATTGATCATTCAAGTTGTGCATCTTTTTGGTTAGCATTCTTCCTACATGTAGATAATTAGATGAAGAAAATGCCAACAACTGAGATAGTTCAACATCCAAGTATGTGTAATAAATATAACAGGTTGCAGATTTGATTTTTTATATAATGTCATAGTGTTCTTCAGAGAATGATTCTGCTTCATGAGTATGTTTTAAATGTTTTTTGCTTCACTATATAATCAGTAAATAGACAAGAGTGGGTTGTTTTACTGGTGAGCACCCTCCACTTCCAACTAAGAGGTTGTGAGTTCGAGTCACCCCAAGAGCAAGGTGGGGAATTCTTGGAGGGATGGAGATGAGGGTCTATCGGAAACAGCCTCTCTACCAAGGGTAGGAATAAAGTTTGCGTACAAACTACCCTCCCAGACCCCATTAATGGGATTATACTGAGTTGTTATTGTTGTATATAATCGGTAAATACCAAGCTACAGTCTTACGATTTAGTACTGAGTTCTGAAATTTGAACGCATCTGCTGAGGAGGTAGAAGAGCTTGGAGGCGGAAGATGATGATAGATGATAGGCCAGTGGCGCTGCTAAAAGGCAAATTTTCAATGCTATTTTGGGTGATATATAAAAGATGACACGACAATTTCAACTGTGTCTGTTTTCACGACGGAATTAGACCAAGTGAGATACCTCGATATATTAAGTTTTGAATCGCCTTGACACATCTCAAAAATGTAATTTAGTGGTCAGGGTGGTTCAAAATCTTTGTAAGGTCATAGGTTCAATTCTTACTAACTACAATCTTATTTAACTTTTTTCTTTTTGAACCCCTTAGCGATGATCCTGACTCCGCTACTGTTCAAGACCACTCGGGAACAATCATCTATTTGTGTCAATCGTTAAACAAACTCCTTAAGAAAAGCTACTCTATATTGTGTCTCAATTGCAGGTTTCACGCAATGACCCAACTAAACAAGTACAACAACAATCCAGTATAATCCCACTAGTGGGGTCTGGGGAGAGTAGTGTGTACGCAGACCTTACCCCTACCCTGTGGGTAGAGAGGCTGTTTCCGATAGACCCTCGGCTCCCTCCCTCCAAGAACTCCCCAACATTGCTCTTGGGGTGACTCGAACTCACAACTTCTTGATTGGAAGTGGAGGGTGCTCACCATTAGAGCAACCCACTCTTGTCACCCAACTAAACAAGTCTGAACATAATATATAAAAATATAAATACAATCACAAAAGATATGAATATAATTACACACTGATACAGAAATATATGTTTACTATATATATCCTAACACCATCCCTCAATATGAGTGGGAGGACCGCACGTAGAGATTGTTCACCAGATCTGTGAAATGTGACGAAGGTAATGACTTGGTAAATATATATATGTGAGTTGTATTAAAGATGAATGAAAATTCTCCAATGCAACTTTCTTGCGAACAAAGTGATAGTCTATTGAAACATGTTTTGTTCAAGAATGCAATATTGAATTTTGAGCAAGGTATATCGTGCCTACCTAAGATTTAGTTTTATTTTATTTTTTTAAATAAAAAGCTAAATAAACTAAAAATCAACGCAAATATTTAATGGTTGGAGATAGGGGTTGACATAGTTTGGGCAAACCCGAAATCCAAACGAAATTCGAATTTTTTGGATTTTCGGATTACAGATTGGATTTTGGATTTAATTTTTAAAATCTTTAGATTTCGGATTGGATATTGGATTTGATACTTTGAATTTTTGGATATCCGAAAATTGGCAGAAATGTTCAGGACCTCCCTAGACTTGACAATTTTTGTTTAGTTCCTCCTTAAACTTCACGTGGTCTTTAATACCCTTCTGAACTTGGAAATTTGATAGTCTTAACCCTCATAGATACTAATGTGGCAAAGAGCGTGAATACACTCTCTTTTAGACGCGTGGGAGGGAAAAATATCGAAAAATTAACTTCCAAATGGGTTATTTTTCAATATTAAAAATCGTTATATTGATTATTTGGCAATTAATATTGAAAAATAACCCATTTGGAAGTTAATTTTTCAATATTAATTGCCAAATAATCAATATAACGATTTATTTGTTCCAATTGTATTTCTTGTCATTTCTTCTTAACCTACATTTCATATTTTTTCCCAATTGTATTTTTTTAAATACGATGAATATATATTTAAACTATTTATTTCTTTTTTTTACTAGTCCAGATCTACAAAAGTTAGTTGAAACTCCATTTATTCTAGCCAAATAAAAAGACGATTTAGCAAAAATAATGAAGTTCGCAAATATTTGGTCGGAATTTTACTATTCTTAGCTAAAAATTCATTTAGCCAATATATGGAGTTCCAACAGCGTATTTTTATTTTTTTAGATGTAATGATAATATGTTCTAACTTCCTTCTTTTTCTGACCATATATATAAAAGTAACTTGATTAAAATATTATTATTCTAATCTTATACATATTTTGGCATGAAAAAATGATTTAAATAGTTGGTGGACGTAAAAAAAATAAAAATATATATTATTGTAAAAAATGCCACATGGACAAAAAAATTCATGTGGCGGCGCATGTGTCACACTCCCATGGATTGTCAGCTAGCGTCTAGGGAGGCGAGGCTATGAAATTGCCAAGTTTAGGGCGAGTATTAAAGACCACGTGAAGTTTAAGGTAGAGCTAAACAAAAGTTGTCAAGTTCAGGGAGGGTCCCATACTATTTTGCCCTGAAAATTCAAAAAATTTACACTTTATATTTAGTTCATTATCCATGTGCCAATAGTAATTGTTCAATACCATACCCATTAGATATTATCTCACATATTCAATATTAATTACTAAGTTACTATCAGAATACTTTATATTTGGACATGGCTGTACTATTGCTTCTTCTTATCGGTCGTATTAATGCTTCTATTGTATTTCCTTGGTAATAATTTCTTTACTTGAATACTTTATTTGGATGATTACGGTGAGAATGAGTAATTTTTCAGGTATTTAACATGAAAACTTTATTTGAATATTTATTTTTATAAAAAGAAAAAATATCTCAGCCTATAAGCTCAACAAATATCGTTAAATACTTTAGTAACTCACACTTCTTTTGTTTAAATTTGTATGAAACTCTTTCTATTTTGGGATGTTCCAAAATGTTTAACACAATTATATTTCTATAAAGTTTTCACAACTTTTAAATATTTACATCCATTAAGTTATTCTTACTTCAATTTTAGTATGAAGTTTGCTCTTCTACCAATCAGTACTATTCTAATATTTTCTTTTATCATCACTAATATATGTATATAAGTTAAATTAACATACTAAATTTCGTGTCAAGTTATGTCAAGTTATGTATCTTTAGGTAAAGTGAAATGAAAAGAGGAATCTTTTTCAAAATGCAAGTAAAGCAAATTAAATGGATGGTAGCGACTATAGCAGTGTGAACCCAATTTAGACATGCAGATAACGCTTTCACATCGTGCTAATTAGTGGTGTTCATCGGTCGGTACAGTACGGTATTTAGATATTTTGATTCGGTATTTTTGGTATTCGGTTTCGTAAAATGCTATACCAATACCGTACCTAATTAAATTCAAAATGGTTCGGTTTTTCTCCTTTCGGTTTCGATTTATTCAGTTCGGTAACTTCGGTTTATTCGGTTTGAATACTAACTAGTGCATAGAGTCATAGACGGTAATATTCTTAATTAAAGTACTCAAAAGTACAAAACTAAAAACGTTTGTTGATAAAAGTTTTGTCCAAAACCAACATATACTAACCTAGAGAGAGAAAACTTAGAGAAATGTCTTGTTACTTGCTTAGAGTTAATTAATGAACTTAGAGAATAAAGGAAAATAAAATTTTAGATTTCTTATACTTGTGTTATAATTATTAAAATGTGTATTGTGTAATATTATATATTTTAGTGCGGTATCGGTATTTCGTTATTTCATTTTAAAATACCAAATACCATACCTAATACCAATACACTACTAAAAATCTGCTAAAAACCGACCAACTATTTCCGACCAATGTTGGTCGGTCAAAAAATGCGACCAAAAACTGTCCAGGTTGGACGGAAACTGGGGAAAAAAAATATTTATATTTTTTTAAATTAAATACCAACCAACGTTGGTCGGTAAATTGGTCAACGAATTGACCAAGCTGGTCAGACAAGAAAATTTTGGATTACCGACCAACGTTGGTCGGTAATCTGGATCCAATTTTTTAAATTTTAATAATTATTTTATTATTTAAAATATTTTATAATATTTAAGAATTTATATTTAAAATTACCGACCAACGTTGGTCGGTTAATGTAGGGGAAGCATTTACCGACCAACTTTGGTCGGTAATTGTTATTTTCTGCAAAATAACCGACCAAAGTTGGTCGGTTATTACGTCAACATTGATCAAACTTTCGAATTACTTTTATATTTACTATCTAAATAATATAAATGTAATTCGTTAACACTTTTGTAATACAAATAATGAATACACTAACATATACTATATATAACATGCTATTTGCCGCCGCTGCCACTGCCACTGCCGCCCCTCGATCTCCTTCTCCATCTCCTAAAAATTCTAGGTTTGAATTACAACCCATTTATTTATTATTTCCAGGTTTTGTTAATTAGTTATGAATTAATTTCAATTGATTAGTATTTCAATTATTTGAACATTGTATTTTATTGAGGATTAGGGTTTAGGTCTTGTTTTAATTAGTTTTGTTAATTAGTCAATTATTTATGAATTAGAACTTTTAGGGTATGGGTTGAATTTCTTTAGTTTAGTTAGTTTATGTTTAAACTCATAGGATATGAATTGAAATTTTAGTTTTTAGGATTTGTTCTTGTGAATTGAACTTTTAGGATATGAATTGAACTTTTAAGATATGAATTGGACCTTTTGGATATGAATTGAACTTTTAGGATATAAATTGGTGTAATTAGGAAAAAATAATTATTTTGAATTAACTAAAAAAGATATAATTAATTTATAATTGTAGAATAAATTAATTTATTGTTGTGAATCGAACTTTTAGGGTATGGGTTGAATTTCTTTAGTTTAGTTAGTTTATATTTAAACTCATAGGATATGAATTGAAATTTTAGTTTTTAGGATTTGTTCTTGTGAATTGAACTTTTAGGATATAAATTGGTGTAATTAGGAAAAAAATAATTATCTTGAATTAACTAAAAAAGATATAATTAATTTATAATTGTAGAATAAATTAATTTGTTCTTGTTTTATTTGTATAGATGGAGCATCGTACTTGGATGTACAATAGAAATTATCCTAATCGGCGGGGATTGCAGGAGGATTTTTAGAAGGGGTTGATGACTTTATTAGACATACAATGTTACTTCCACCATACCAAAGTGAAGGAGTAATTAGGTACCCTTGTGTCAGGTGCGATTGTATGAAGTTTAAAAAATCGGAGGAAGTTAAGCTTCATCTGTATATGAAGGGGTTTATAGAGAATTACTTTGTGTGGACTAATCATGGAGAGATCGATGGTAGCCGTGGGATATTTCATAACATGGTTGTTGGTGAAAGTAGTAGGTCGGTGGAGAATACAAATCTTGATTCTAGAATTCAGGATATGGTTGCGGATGCTTTTGGGGGTGAGCCCAATGAAAATGTTGAACAAACTCCTAATGATGACGCAAAACGTTTTTATGAACAGTTAGAGGAAGCTAGTCGTCCACTACGTGAAGGAAGTCTGCACTCTGAGCTGTCTGTTGCAGTTAGATTACTAAGTATCAAATCTAATTGGAATATTTCTCAAGCAGTCATGGACGTACACCTTCATTCAGACACCCAGTCTTCCATCACAGGGCCACAGGACTATACGTCCGACATACAGTCCAGCTGCCTCACAGCCATCTGCATCACATCCACATGGATCACATCCCTACATATCACAGCCACATGGATCGCATCCACCCATGTCACAGCCACTCGGGTCACAGCCACTCGGGTCACAGCCATCGGTATCACATCCACTTGGGTCGCATCCAGCTATGTCGCAGTCACAGGGATCGCAACCATCTTCATCATCGACTCCATCTATTGCAGGCCTTCGCCTGGGAGGCATTAGCTCTGACCCGCCTACACCGTCTTCACATGCCTCTGATACACATGCTTCGGATGGTGATGACGAGGTAGTGCATTATGATCGATATGGCAGGATCATCATAGTCCCTGAGGGTGATGGGTAAGTGTTATTCATTATTTTTGCGTCTATTGATTTGTAACATTTTTACTAAGATATTAATATGTTTTTATTGTTAAATTGCAGGTTCAGGCCGGGTAATAAGACTACGAGGATAATCACCAATGCCATCAGAAAGCTTTATGATGGCCCTTATGCGACTTGGACTGATTGCCCATTCTCACTGAAGGAGCAAATTTTCAATTAATTTAAGGTATAAATGTTCTTTTAAATAGTGTAATAATTTATATTTATGATGTTTCCATCTAATATTTAACTTTTGAAATACAAAGCAAGTGTGTATGGGAAGACCGCTATAGCGCGGAAGTGGCTACAAATTTTCATGATAAAGCTCGCAAGAGATTGGCGGATGCTTTCTCGGATGCTAGAAAGAAGAACAAGAGGCCTGGCTGGTTACTTGAGAATTTGTGGAATGATTTGCAAAGGCAATGGCTTACCGCAGAGTTCTTAGAGAGGAGCGAAAAAGGAAAGAAAGCTCGTGCATCCGAGAATGGAGGCTCCTTACACACTGGAGGTGCGATCAGCCTAGGGACAATAAAAAGAAGATTGGTACGTAATTGCTTAAATTATTTTACTTTTCTAAGTATATCTATTCTGTTTATTAACTAAATTAATTTGTTTTCAGGAAAAGAAGTATGGGCGTCCAATGAGTCATGATAAGCTATTCAAGGAGACACATGTTGTGAAGAAGAAAAAAGAGGGGGATCAAGATAGGTGGGTCGAGGACCGGGCCTCGACTGCATATGTAAGCTTTCAATTTTATTTAAGTATTATAATTTACTTTTATAAAAAATTTGAAATACTGATTTAATTTAAAATAATATAGGGTCGCTACCAAAGTAACGTGGAGGAATTCATCCGTAGTCATCCGGCTGATGAATCGGGTGAGCCAACCCAACCTTCGGACGAGGATGCTGAAAGAATATGGTTGGAGTCTGTTGGCGGTCCAAAATGGGAGAAGGTATACGGGCTTCCTACTAAAAACTTCCATCGCTATAAGTGTGGAATGTGAGGAATAGGGACTTCCTCGCAAGGCGAGTAACTTAATAGGGAGAGCCTCTCCGCTATGCGGGAGACAGTGACAAAGCTCACATCAGAGCTAGAAGCGGCCAAGGAAAGAGAAAGGCTTAGAGATGCTCAATTCCTTGGCATGCAAGCTCAGATCAGAACTCTCCTATCTAGTGGAGCTTTTCCGTTACCCCGATCTCGTGAGTCATCTCCAGAGGGTCGACCTCCACGTGATCGTTCCTCCCGCCCTGCTCGTGATCGTTCCTCCCGTCCTCCCCGTGATCGTACTTCCCGTCCTCCACAAGACCGTTCTCTATATCGTCTTATAGATGAAAGTTCATCAGACGGTGATGATGATGTTGTACAAAACACTCCTTGACTTTTATATACTTTGAACTAGACAAATTGAACCAGTTTTGAACTAGTTGTAATTAGTTTTAACTTGGTTTTGGATTTTTATGTTCAATTGAACTTTAATTTGTTAATTTTAAAGTATTTATTGAATGTTTTGGTTGTTGTTGTTGTTATTGTTGTTGTGTTGTTGTGTTGTTGTTGTTATGTTGTTGGTGGTGTTTTTATTGTTGTTGTTGTTGTTGTTGTTATGTTGTTGTGTTGTTGTTGTTGTTGTTGTTGTGTTGTTGTATTGGTATACTGGCAGGTGGTTTAGCTGCCAAAACAGGCATTTTATGCCAAAATTAAACCCAGAAAAACCGACCAAAGTTGATCGGTTTTTAATAAAAAAAAATAAATTATTCCAAAATACCGACCAAAGTTGGTCGGTTAATGAACATTGAATTCCCAGAATTCAACACTACCGTCCAACTTTGGTCGGTATTTTGCTTGCATTGTTGAGATTACCGACCATAGTTGGTCGGTAATGTTTAATTTTAATTATTTTTAAAAAATATATATTTTCAATTACCGACCAAAGTTGGTCGGTTCTTTTTAATTTTAATAATTAATTTAAAAAAATATAATTTAGTTAAACCGACCAACTTTGGTCGGTAAAATTAAATTAATAAAATATGTTTCCGACCAAAGTTGGTCGGTAAGTAATTAAACTTGTCAGATGGTCGTTTTAATATACCGACCATCAAAACACCGTCCACACCGTAATAGTCACATTTTGGTCAGTAATTTGCCATAACCGACCAACGTTGGTCGGTATTTTTGGTCGGTTTTTAGCGAATTTTTAGTAGTGATATTTTTTTAAAAAAAAACTTAAACCAAATACCATACCGAATACCAAAATGTCGAATACCGAATACCAAATTTTTCGGTTTCGGTACGGTAATTCGGTATTTGCCAAATTATGCACAGCCCTAGTGCTAATGACTGTGGGGCCTATGTTTGGGAGGAATGCTTTGCTTTTATTCTACTTCCTCCATTTCAATTTAGATAAGGTAGTTTGACTCGGCACGGAGTTTAAGAAAAATGAAGAAGACTTTTGAAACTTGTGGTATTAAAAGCTTAAGGGGTAAAAACTTTGTGGGACCATGATATTATGTAGTTATAAAAGCTTCTCATTAAGGGTAAAATTGGTAAAATGAAGAGTTTAAAGTTGAATTATTTCGAAATTTAGAAATGTGTCATTTATCCTGGAACAAACTAAAAATGAAAGTATCTCATCTAATTTGAAACAGGGTGAGTACATATTATGAATAGGGGGAGGGAACTTTTAAGTTGTGGATAATGAAAGACTATGGTACAGTGGTGGATCTAGAAATTTAAGTTCGTGAGTGCTTAACTTTTTCTGGCGTAGAGTTATTACCAATTACATTGTATAAATGCATAACTATTTGAACACGATGGTGAAAAAAGTTAACAAAAAATCTCATAGTGTTAATAGTATGGACGCTATAAAATTGTGATGGATAACACAACTGACGAGAAAAGAGATCGATGGGTTTGTCCCTTTCAGGAGGAATTGCTCGTCTTCACAAGGGTTAAACTTTGGAGTCCTTTTTCTTTTTCTTCTTTATAATGAATTAGATTTTGTAAAATAAAAAGAGATAAAACAAAGTCAGCAGAAAGAAATCTTAAAAAGTAGTATTGGGTAAAAAAAAAAAAGTGGCTGGTGAAAACTAGAAAATAGATATGAGGAAAAAGAAAAAGAAATAATTTGCTTGTTTTAAAGGTTCATTGGCTGGCAGCGGGATTCGAACCCTCGCCACTTCCACTTTCGTAAACTTCAGGCCCCTTCCCGTAACTAAAGCACTCATGTGACTTTTTGATATTACTTCACGTTTTCTATACAACTCTATATACTCGGAGCTGAGGTTAATGGGTGCTGAAGTACCTAAAATTAGTGTGTAGATCCGCTCTCGCTATGATGTCAAGGAATCTTGGACATAATTGCTTACAATATAAGGTAAAAAAAAATTTAATTCAGCCAAACCAAAAATATATGTTTGCGGATGGTGAAATACAACTACGGTGCAAACATTTTAGATTTGTTGGTTATGTGTATAGAACATCTAGAGGGCCATTTGGAATATGGCCTCAATGTCCTGTCATTAAGCAAGGAATCGTTTAAAAAGAGAGCTTGATCTCTCCAAACTTACTTAATTAGTAGGAGTATTTGTCTTTTAATATTTTAAATTTACTATGAATATTTAACATTTGTTTATGTATGATTGAGATCATTTATTTCTTTTTTTTTTTCGAGCATCAATTTTTGGTTTTGAATTGTATTCTCTAAAGGTGTCAGTTTACTTGTTTCATGTATTCAAAGAAGCTACAGTTTACGTCACTTTCTCTCTCTTTTGCTCAATTTTCTTGTGCTTTACATTGAAAAACTCCAACTGTGTATTTTTTATTTTATTAAATTCGGTTTCCTTTTTTCAGCTTGATGTTAGTTTTTCTGCAATATCAGCCGAAGCTCAGAGATCATTGTGCATTGTGTGTGTTGTAAATGAATTAATGTTTAGACACGATCTTTTATTTCTGCGAGTAAAAGATATGAAAAAAATTCAACAGGAAGAATATAAGATATTCTTTCTAAGAATGAAGGAGCTCGTTTAAAAATTTTCTTATGGGCTGGACGAGAAAGGGAAGACATATGAGAAACAAAGATTCAGTTAGAAGTGGATAGGATGTTTTTGGTTAAATTTGAAAAACTTAAAGGATATTTTCTGTTAAGTGGATTATTATAAGGATGTAATAAAAATTATGGTGAAACTATAAGGATGATTTTAGTCAAAAAAAACTCTATGAGACATAGTAGAGAAAACCGCATGTTGTAAGAAGATTTATATTAGGTTTCAGTTAATTATATGCTTAGTTCAATTGGAAGAGCTTGTGGTCTAAATAACTGCTTAGTGTATTGTTGGTTAGTTTTGGTACTTTCTTGTTCCTAAGTTTCACTTTATTTGACAATATTTCTTTATTAGTTTGTTTCAAAAAGAATGAACAAATTCATATATTTCCTTGATGAGAGGTTTTATAGGCAATGTAAATGCAAAGAAGCCCTCAAATAAAAAATTTAGTAGCTAGAAGGTTTTGGCATCTCAGCCTCTTCATATTTGAGTTGACCTTGTGTTACAAGAGAGATGAATGCCCATTTTATGTACATGTTTTTTCACACGTTGGCAACTCTATGACGTTGCGGTCTTAAGTTGTATTATGCAACTCTTTTTGTTTCCCCTCTATATTTGACAGGACAAATCAATAGGACAAACCAAGGTTCGTTGGCTAGTTCCGCTAATGGGCCAACGAATATAGGGGTTTAGACCAAAACTACTAGATTCGGTCGAACCCGCAAATGCTATATTAGCTTCATCCCTGGGCTACGTACATATTGGTGAAGATTGGGAGAATGTAAGGGGTTGGAAAAGAAACTCAACTAATTTTGTGTTTTGTTGGACGTTCAAAACCTTAATGAGCAAGCTATGCTTTGTTTGTAATAATATCAAATGATCTTCGAAATAGACAGATGAGTCTAAAATGGGCAATAAACATGTACAAAGGGTTGGATAAACTCGTAGGTAGATGTGTTTCTTGGTGAAAAATGCAGTGTGAAACTAGATTAATATATACGGTAAAAAAATTACATCAGTCTAGTTTAACTGTGTATACGGTCGAAATAGATTTCGGCATTCGTACGTCTGATCGAGTTCGAAAGATAATCGATCGAAGTAAAACTTCGAGATGGGTTCCGAAGATGGTACAAACAAGCTTCGAACCCGAGGGGCTGATCAATGTCGAGTTCGATATCATTATCAAGCTCGAATCTGAATCGAACTATGATGCAAAGTAAAATCCAGAGACCGACCAACATTGAACCCGAATTAATTCAAGGGTCCGAGTCAGAATCGAGCTTAAGCCAAAGATCGAGAGCTCGAGTTAGAATCGGGCTCAAGCCAAGATCGAGAGCTCGAGTCAGATCGAGCTCACAGACAAAAGCCGTTGCAATCCCACTAGAGAAGAGAATCTTGGCAGGAATTGTGAAAAAGCTGATTTATCATGGATCTCCCATTGAGTATTTTTACTTATATTTAAAGTAAGATCCCTCTACTATAAAGGGGAGGATTATCATTCTTGGAAGGGAGTTTTTTGGAGCTCACATTGTAATTCAAGCACTATATCCTCTTATATTCAAGAGTTACTCTTTTAAGCCTCATAAACAGATTCATCTTGCTTAGTCATAAAATTCATCTTCTTTACAACTTTGTTTATTTTGCATTATTTACAGCCCATATTTGATATTTTCTTTTATCCTTACGATTTGTATTAAGATATATCACATATCTTTAGAACTACGTATAAATTCTATCGGGTAAACAGTTTGGCGCCCACCGTGAGGGTAAGGATAACAGTGGTTATTTGATACGAGTCTAAAAAATACGCCATTGTGGTTTGTGCTTGTTTTCGAAAATATTTTGAATTTCGGATTAGCTACGACTAACTACCAATCAAATGGCTTCACCAATCGACAACGGGGCCGGTCTTCAAGACGAAAACAACAACTTGACACCCAGTACCGAAAGACCACTTGTAAACGCCGTTGGAGCTCGAATCGGAGCGCCAATAGATATCAATTTGCATGTAGCCGTTGAGGTGAACCTACATGCTGAACCCGAGAATAGCATCCATGGTGACACTCGGTCTGCAGCTCGAGATACCCATAACGTCGAGAAAAACGGTGTTAGCTTGCGTATGATTTTCGAAATGTTGCAAGCCAAACAGGCAGCAATAGCTCAGTTGCAGAGCCAAACCCAGCTACAAAGCAGGCCGGATCCCAATCCACCTCGAGAAATCACCCACAGAACGGAGCCAGCCATAGTGAAGTTAAATGAGCAAGAATCGGGGACTACTCCCGAAATTGCTAAATTGCTCGAGGAACTCACAAAGCGAGTCGAAGCCAACGATAAAAAAGTATAAACTTATAACTCTAGGGTCGATCAGATCCCGGGAGCTCCACCAATGATAAAAGTGTTGGATTCAAAAAAATCGTGCAAAAACCTTTTCCCTCGAGCGCAGCCCCGAAACCAATCCCCAAAAAATTCTGTATGCCCGAAATTCCCAAATATAACGGAACGACCGATCCCAACGAGCACGTCACTTCTTACACGTGTGCCATCAAGGGCAATGATTTAGAAGACGATGAAATCAAATTTGTGTTGTTAAAATAATTCGGAGAGACCCTCTCAAAGGGGGCAATGATTTGGTATCACAACCTACCACCAAATCCATCGACCCGTTCGCCATGTTAGTAGATTCTTTTGTGAAAGCACATGACGACGCCATAAAAGTCGCAACAAGAAAATCGGACCTCTTCAAGGTAAGACAAAAGGATAACGAGATGCTGAGGGAGTTCGTATCTCGTTTTCAAATGGAACGAATGGACTTGCCACCAGTCACAGACGATTGGGCTATTCAAGCTTTCACTCAAGGTTTGAACAAACGAAGTTTGATGGCTTCATGGCGGTTAAAGCATAACCTGATCAAATACCCAGCCATCACGTGGGTCGACGTGCACAATCGGTACCAATCAAAAATTAGGGTCGAAGATGATCAATTGGGGTCTGAACCCGATGTTCGAAGGGATACTAATCGAGAACGAGGTCCGATCGAGGATCGATACCAATCGTATAACGGAAGCCACAGAGTCAATGAATCGAGACATAACCTCGGGCAAAATAACAAAAGAAGTAATCAAGGTCAAGGGTCCCGGGGGCTGATGAACATAAGTAGGTTCGATAGGCCTACTGTATCTAAGGAAGCACCTCGATTATCAGAATATAACTTTAGCATTGATGCATCCGCCATCGTTTCAGCTATCAAACGTATCAAAGATACTAAATGGCTTCGACCCATACAGATTGATCCTGCCCAGAGGAATCCCAATCAAATGTGTGAATATCATGGCACCCATGGCCACAAAATAGAAGATTGCAAGCAACTAAGAGAGGAAGTAGCCCGATTATTCAACAAATGGCACCTTCGAGAATTTTTGAGCGATAGGGCGAAGAACCATTTTTAAAACAGGGATTTCGGCAAGCAAAACGAACAAGAAGAACCACAGCACGTCATTCACATGATTATCGGCGACGCCGATACCCCTCAGGGACCAGTGCTTAAACGCACTAAGACATCAATTGTGAGAGAAAAGCGATCTCAAACTCAAGATTACTCACTTATAGGAACTTTGTCCTTCAATGATGAAGATGCAGAAGGAGCCATACAACCTCATAACGATGCACTAGTAATATCCGTACTCATGAATAAAACTAAAGTTAAGCGTGTGTTGATTGATCCAGGTAGCTCGGCCAACATCATCAGATTGAAGGTCATAGAACAGCTCGGCTCGCAGGACCAGATCGTACCCGCAACCCTGGTTCTAAACGGATTCAATATGGCATGTGAAACCGCCAAAGGCGAGATAATTCTACCAATAAACGTGGATGGAACCAATCCAGGAAACAAAGTTTCACGTGATCGAAGGCGATATGAGATACAACGCCCTTTTCGAAAGGCCATGGATCCACAACATGAGAGTTGTACCTTCGACCCTACACCAGGTCCTCAAATTCCCAACATCGAGAGAAGTCAAAATAGTGTACGGAGAACAACTAGCCGCAAGAGAAATGTTCATCATCGAGGAAGCGAAACCAATATCCTCGCCTCTGTCAGTAAAGGGATTGGGCTAAGAAGGGGAACGAGATACCATATAGCAATCACAGACATCGGCTTTGACCCAACCGGATAACCAGAAGATCGAAGAAGATGATGATCAGATGATCCCTCGATCCTTCGTGATTCCCGATGACTCCAACGCCACCAAAATCAACGATTGAGGAACTGGAGTAAGTCACACTAATCGAGCACTATCCCGAACGGAAGGTATACCTGGGAACGAGATTGAGCCCCGAACTCAGGAACAAACTTATTCAATTTCTTATCGATAACATTGATTGCTTTGCCCCGTCCCATTTAGATATAACAGGGATCCCACCGGACATAACGACGCATCGACTAAGCTTAGACCCTAGGTTTAGACCGGTGAAGCAAAAGAGAAGACCCCAGTCCGAGGTAAAGCACACATTCGTAAAGGACGAGGTAAATAAACTTCTCAAGATAGGGTCCATTCGAGAGGTGAAATATCCCAAATGGTTAGCCAATGTAGTTGTAGTACCTAAAAAAGGGGACAAACTTAGAATGTGTGTGGATTATAAGGATTTGAACAAAGCATGCCCTAAAGATTCCTTTCCGCTGCCCAATATCGATCGCATGATCGATGCCATGCCCGGCCACGAGATTCTCACATTTATCGATGCCTACTCCGGGTATAATCAAATCCAGATGAACCCGGAGAACCAGGAAAAGACTTCATTTGTCACCAAATATGGAACATATTGTTATAATGTGATACCCTTCGGGCTAAAAAATGCAGGGGCTACTAACCAACGCCTAGTAAATAAAATGTTCGAAGAACAAATAGGTAAATCAATAGAAGTTTATATCGATGACATGCTAGTTAAGTCCCTGCGCGCAGAGGACTATTTGACCCATTTGCAGGAAACATTCGAGATTTTGAGAAAATATAGCATGAAGCTCAACCCCGAAAAATGTGCTTTCAGGGTTGGTTCGGGCAAGTTCTTCGGCTTCATGGTGTCAAATCGGGAAATCGAGATTAACCCCAATAAAATCAAGGCCTTCGAAGACATCACCATCGTGGACAGCGTGAAAGCTGTACAGAGGCTAATGGGACGGATTGCAGCCTTAGGCCGATTCATTTCGAGATCATCAGATCGAAGTCACAAATTTTTCTTTTGACTCAAAAAGAAGAACGATTTCGCTTGGACCCCGGAATGCCAACATGCATGAGAGGAACTAAAACGATATCTATCGAGCCCACCACTACTTCATACTCCATAAATAGACGAAAAACTTTGCTTGTACTTGGCAGTATCAAAAATCACAGTAAACGGTGTCCTAGTTCGAGAAGAGCAAGGTACGCAATTTCCCGTTTATTATATAAGTCGGACCTTAGAAGAAGCAGAAACTAGATATCTGCACCTAGAAAAATTGGCACTTGCACTGATAAGCGCCTCTATAAAGTTGAGACCGTACTTTCAATGTCACCCCATATGCGTATTAACCACTTACCCGCTTCGTAATATTTTGCACAAGCCCGAACTATCAGGCCGATTGGCCAAATGGGCTGTCGAACTTAGTGGGTACGATATCGAATATCAACCCCGTACAACCATCAACTCTCAAATTTTAGCAGGCTTCGTGGCCGATTTCACGCCAACCCTCGTACCTGAAGTCGAGAAAGAACTCATGTTGAAATCGAGTACGTCGTCGGGGGTATGGACCCTTTTTACGAACGGGTCTTCGAACGTGAAGGGGTCCGGGCTAGGCATAGTTTTAAAGTCACTCACGGGTAACACTATTAGGCAATCTATTAAAACTACCAGGTTGACTAACAACGAGGCCGAGTATGAGGCCATGATTGTAGGTCTCGAGCTAGCTAAAAACTTGGCAGCAGAAGTCATTGAATCCAAGTGTGACTTTTTGCTGGTGGTAAGTCAAGTAAACAAAACTTTTGAAGTTCGAGAAGATAGAATGGAAAGGTATTTGGACAAACTACATGTCACTTTGCACCATTTCAAACAATGGACTTTACAACATGTTCCACGAGAGCAAAACAGTGAGGCTGATGCACTTGCAAATTTGGGATCATCGGTTGAGGAAGGTGACTTGAGCTCGGGGACTATCGCTCAACTCTCGAGATCCGTGATCGAAGAAGGTCATGCCGAGATAAATTATACGAGCTTAACATGGGATTGGAGAAATAAGTATATTGAATACTTAAAGAATGGGAAGCTCACATCGGACCCTAAATATTCAAGGGCCATATGGACTAAAGCTGCTCGATTCACGTTGACTTCAGATGGAACGCTATACCCGAAGGACATTCGATGGACCATTGGCAGTATGCTTAGGTCCAGGAGATACCAATTGCATCCTACGTGAGGTGCACGAGGGCACTTGTGGGAATCACTCCGGTGCCGATCCATTAGTCCGAAAAATAATCAGGGCAGGGTATTATTGGATTGATATGGGCAAAGATGCGAAGGAATTTGTTCGGAAATATGACAAATGTCAAAGGTTTGCAACAATTATCCATCAACCCGGAGAGCAACTTCACTCAGTCCTATCCCCATGGCCATTTATGAAATGGGGAATGGATATCGTCGTCCCTCTGCCATCGACCCCAGGTAAAGCTAAATTTATTTTATTTATGCCTGACTATTTCTCTAAATGGGTTGAAGCACAAGCGTTCGAGAAAGTAAGAGTGAGAGGTTATAAACTTTATCTAGGATCATATCGTATGTCGATTCGCGATACCCGCCGAAATAATGTGTGACAATGAAAAACAATTTGTTGGTAGCAAAGTGACGAAATTCTTCGAAGATCACAAAATAAGAAGGATATTATCAACACCATATCACCCCACTGGGAATGGACAGGCCGAATCAACGAACAAAACTATCATTCAAAACCTAAAGAAGAGGTTGAACGACGCTAAAGGAAAATGGAGAGAAATCCTACCCGAAGTCCTTTGGGCATATCGAACAACGTCAAAATCTAGTACGGGTGCAACCCCGTTCTCCTTAGTATATGGGTCCGAAGCCTTGATACCAGTCGAAGTCGGCGAACCCAGTGCCAGATTTCGATACACAATAGAAGAATCAAATAACGAGGCTATGAACACCAACCTCGAATTATCGGACGAAAAACAAGAAGTTGTTCTCGTCCAATTGGCCGCCTAAAAGTAACGAATAGAAAGACACTATAATCGAAGAACCAAGCTCCGCCATTTTATGCCCGAGGACTTAGTGCTAAGGAAAGTCACCCTCAATACCCGAAATCCGAACGAAGGAAAACTAGGACCGAACTAGGAAGGACTATATCAGGTTCTCGAGAACGTCGGAAAGGGATCATACAAGCTCAGCATTATAAACGGCAAACAACTATCAAGCAATTGGAATGTGTCGCATCTAAAACGATACTACTGCTAAGGTACGACCCTTCAATATTCATTTACATTTCAAGACTAACCCCTGTAGAAGCCCGATCAGGAGCTAAGTTGGATCCTTCAATACGAAGACTTAGGTCTGAAAGCACGCGTTGCACTCTTTTTTCCTTAGACCGGTTTTATCCCAAATGGGTTTTTTGGCAAGGTTTTTAATGAGGCAACCAATGATCGTGCTGCACTACAATAGTATCTGAGGCCTCTTTACAATCGACCTCGAAAATAGGGGGGGGGACATTAGCCCTCAAATATATCAAGTTTTGATGCAAGAAAGTTATTTCTAAACGATGAGGTTCCAATAGAAAAAGTTGTAAGAGCCAAATGGTCAAAACGAACCATGCTCGTGTAGTTGGCCCGAACCCAGACGCGAAACATGAACACATGTATAATGACTTGCAAAGAAATTTCTCCTCTTTACCGATACCTTATATCCAAGAAAAGTTCCTCTATTTCGAGATTTATTATGCTAACAGAATTAAGATAAACTCGACCATTAAGCCTACGGGCTACTTTTATTTCGAGTTCGAGCAAACACTCACTCGACAATTACGCCTACGGGCTACATTACTTCGAGTTCGAATCATTCACTCGACTAAGCCTACGGGCTACTTTTATTTCGAGTTCGAGCAAGCACTCACTCGACCATTACGCCTACGAGCTACATTACTTCGAGTTCGAATCATTCACTCGACTAAGCCTACGGGCTACTTTTATTTCGAGTTCGAGCAAGCACTCACTCGACCATTACGCTTACGGGCTACATTACTTCGAGTTCGAATCATTCACTCGGCTACTAAGCCTACGGGCTACTTTTATTTCGAGTTCGAGCAAACACTCACTCGACCATTATGCGTACGGGCTACATTACTTCAAGTTCGAATCATTCACTCGACTAAGCCTACGAGCTACTTTTATTTCGAGTTCGAGCAAGAACTCACTCGACCATTACGCCTACGGGCTACATTACTTCGAGTTCGAATCATTCACTCGACTAAGCCTACTGGCTACTTTTATTTCGAGTTTGAGCAAGCACTCTCTCGACCATTATGCCTACGGGCTACATTACTTCGAGTTCGAATCATTCACTCGACTACTAAGCCTACAGGCTACTTTTATTTTGAGTTCGAGCAAACACTCACTCGACTATTACACCTACGGTTTACATTACTTCGAGTTCGAATCATTCACTCGACTAAGCCTAAGGGCTACTTTTATTTCGAGTTCGAGCAAGCACTCACTCGACCATTACGTCTACGGGCTACATTACTTCGAGTTTGAATCATTCACTCAACTACTAAGCCTACGGGCTACTTTTATTTCGAGTTCGAGCAAACACTCACTCGACCATTACGCCTATGGGCTACATTACTTCGAGTTCGAATCATTCACTCAACTACTAAGCCTATGAGCTACTTTTATTTCGAGTTCAAGCAAGCACTCACTCGACCATTACGCGTACGGGCTATATTTTTTTGAGGTTGAATCATTGACTCAACTAATAAACCTAAGGGCTACATCACTTCAAGTTTGAGTGAGCGCTCGCTCGGTTATAAAGGCTACAAAGTCCAAATTTGATTAAGTTGTTTAAATCCTTGTGAAAACATTCATAAGACATGAATAAAGTCTTCACAAGACAAGAAACAAATCAGAAGCAAGTCGGCAAAAAAAGGGATATTCTTATATACAAAATTGTTTACATGATTGATTACAACGTAAAAATTAAGGACTAAGCTTCCTGGTCATCCCCATGAGTGGTCTCTTCTCTATCGGGCTCCCCCTCATTCTCGGATTCGCTCTTACTCCCATCATCATCATCATTGTCATTATCATCATCATCGGAAACCAAGGCTTCAACATCGACTTCGAGTTCTTTGGCCCTTTTTATCTCTTCAGCGAGGTCGAAACCACGAGCATGGATCTCCTCGAGGGTTTCCCTCCGAGATCGGCACTTAGCAAGTTCAGCAACCCAATGTGCTCGAGTATCGGCGATCTCGGCTGCCTCTCTTGCTTGGACCTGGGCAGCTTCAGCATCGTCCCGATAGACGGCCACGAGTGCATCTGCATCGGTCTTTGCCTTTTCGGCATCAGATTCGGCCTTGGCAAGTACAGAGGCCAACCGAGCCTCGAGCTCCTCTATTCTTCTTGCTTGAACCAAGCCTTTTTCCTTCATTATCTAAAGTTGGGTTTCGGCCGATGATAACTGGGCTCGAGCAGTTTCTTTCTCTACAGCAAAGCGGTCCATACCTTCTTTCCACTGCAAAGACTCTACTTTTATCACGTTGACCTCCTCACGAAGCTTCCTGATCATCTCAATTTTTTGCTGCAACTGGGAGACCGAAAAATTAGCCAGCGTTCCAGTATTAAGCCCATATACTTTTAAAAGTATCGTTACCTGCTCAGACAGATCGGTCTGATCTCGGTAAGCCTTGGCCAACTCAGCTCGGAGGTCTTTTATTTCCTCTTCCCTTTGCCCTAAGAGAAGTTTTAAGGAGCTACTCTCCTCAGTAACCCGTTTAAGGTCGGCCTCATATCGACGCAACTCGTTTTGGGACTGAGAACATGCTTCTCGATGAACTGCTGCTGCTTGCAAAGAAACAAGAAATGAAAAGTAAACATAAAGGTAGTACCGACAAAATAATTTTAAGGCTTACCTGATTCAAAGCCTGTTACACCCCGTGAAAAAGATCTGATTCATCACTAGTACAAGCAACGTCCTCGATACCGGTAAACATGTCACGAAAGCGATCCTCTCCATCATGAGGCCTGTCTAGATCGAGGTTCACCAAAGCTTGGGCTTCCCAAATCACCCTTGCAGAAAAAGCGGGGAAGGTGGGCGAATCTTTGATTGCTGCTGCCCCAAATGAATCACTTGGAGCATTCTCTTCGGTTCGAATGGATTCAAGAGGGGCCCCTTCAGACATATCCCCCATCCGTTGGCTCCAATGAGATGCGTCTTCGATCTCCGATAACTCAGGGATTCCGCCCGAATCTTTCTCCGGTATATCCTTAGTTCGAGGCGGAGCCTCATGAAGCATCATCGATTTAGCTGCCGATGGGGCATCAGTGGTTCTCTTCGTTCGGGCCGCCAGCGCGAACCCATCATTTTCTTCTTCTTCTTCTTCATCTTCATCCGTTAGATGCAGAACTGATTCCACGGTCAAAGGAATGGCATTCTTGTTTGGCTTACGAGTCGTCCTCTTCTTCGATTTTGGATCTTCGGGAATGTAGGCTCTTTTCCTTTTATTTTCCTTCACCGGGATTTGGGACAGAGGCCAAAGTTTCTTCCTCGTTGGACAAGGGCCTCAAAACCGCATCTTTGCCCAAACCTGCATATGGAAAACTTTATTAAAATATTTGGAAACCATCTCGTTCGAATTATCAAAGAGTATGAGAAAGGGGCTTACCATGATTTGTGGCCTCCCACCGACCCTTTGACAAATCACGTTATGAGCGCTCGGTGTATGTGGAGGTCGAAACAAGAGCTCGTACCCAGTTCTTGAGATCGGGAACTGCTCTGGACATCCAGGGAACCACTGCATCACAAAAAGAAGAGTATCAATGAGAAAAGAAATGAAAGAACAAAATATAAGTAACAGCAGGATCACACTTACGTTTCATATTCCACTCCTCGGGAAAGGGCATCTTTTCGGTCGAAATCAGGTCCGAAGTCCTCACTCGAATGAACCTACCCATCCAGCCATGATTCATGTCCTCGTCAATGCTCGATAACAGCGCTTTGGTAGCCCGACGCTGAAGTTTTATTAACCCTCCTCTAAAAAGTCGAGGACGGTACAATCAGATAAGATGGTCGAGGGTGAACGGCATCCCCTCGATTTTGTTCACAAAGTATCAGATCAAGATAACGATCCGCCAAAAAGAAGGATGGACCTGGCCTAGTGTTATTTGGTATTGACGACAAAAATCAATAATAACAGAATTAAGGGGACCTAATGTGAAAGGGTAAGTATACACATTCAAAAACCCTTTCCCGTAAGTGGTAATATCTTCACCAGAAGTAGGAATTATTATTTCTTTTTTATCCCAATTGCAATCTTTGTTTAGCTGTTTGAGGTGCTTCTCGGTTATCGAATACATGTACCTCGATACTGGCTCACATCGGCCAGGTACCGATGAGCCTTTATCGAACTTAAAATCAGAAGTAAAAACGCACGCCCCGGGAAGTTCTGCCAAGAGAACTCACAGATTTGCGGGGCTTTTTGCAAAGAGAACTCATAGATTTGCGGGCAAGTCAGAGAATACGAAAAGGGACTTGGGAAATTTGGAAGATTGAAGATGTAAAAGTGGTAAATAAATAAAGGAAGGGTTATTTATAGGTTTAAGCAATAGCGGTTCAGTATCAGCGGTGACCGACCACCGTCTGACATGCATTAAATACCTTGAAAGACTAAATCGACGGAAAAACTATCACGTGCATCATGATCGAGCCCGATGGAAATGCCAGCTTATAATCCGATCGAGCCGTTGAAAAATCATATCGTTTCTCACCACATTCTTCCTGAGAAATGAGGGGACTATATATATATAGTCAAAATAGATTTTGGCCTTCGTACTCTAATCGAGTTCGAAAGATAATCGATCGAAATGAGACTTCGAGATGGGTTCCAAAGATGGTATAAACAAGCTTCGAACCCGAGGGGCCGATCAATGTCGAGTTCGATATCATTATCAAGCTCGAATCCGAATCGAACTATGATACAAAGTAAAGCTATCAAGCTTATGATCCAGAGACCAATCAACATTGACCCCGAATCAATTCAAGGGTCCGAGTCAAAATCGAGCTTAAGCCAAAGATCGAGAGCTCGAGTTAGAATCGGGCTTAAGCCAAGATCGAGAGCTCAAGTCATATCGAGCTCACAGACAAAAGCCGTTGCAATCCCACTAGAGGAGAGAATCTTGGCAGGAATTGTGGAAAAGCTGATTTATCATGGATCTCCCACTGAGCATTTTTAATTATATTTAAAGTAAGATCCCTCTACTATAAAAGAGGAGGATTATCATTTCTGGAAGGGAGTTTTTTGGAGCTCACATTGTAATTCAAGCACTATATCCTCTTATATTCAAGAGTTACTCTTTTAAGCCTCATAAACTGATTCATCTTGCTTAGTCCTAAAAATCGTCTTCTTTACAACTTTGTTTATTTTGCATTCTTTGCAGCCCATATTTGATATTTTCTTTTATCCTTACTATTTGTCTTAAGCTATATCATATATCCTTAGAACTACGTATAAATTCAACTCCATCCATTTTTCGGGTAAACAAACTGCATCTTATCTATCATATTTTGTAGGTAATGGTTGTTGTAGATAGATAATGTGTTAATTATTTGAGTTTTAAGCAATTCCACAACGCAATTCAAAATTGACTAGCAGTAATAACAATATAATAAATGTTCCGAGAATAGATACAAAATTTTAAATATTGTCTGAAAGTAGTGTGTAATGCAACTAAGAATATGGCCGAGTGGTCAGTGGTGTGTAATGCAACTATATCCTTTTTAGTTTGCTTCAAAAAAGGATGAACGCATTCGTGTATTTTCTTAATGAAAAGCTTTTATAACTACTCAAATGTTAGAGCATATTTAAGACCACAAATTTCAAAATTTGTCATATCTTTTAGAATTTGAATGCAAAAGCCATATTGGACATTATTCCCATCTGCAACATAAGAAAGCTGATTTTGGATACCATACTTAAATTATCAAATTATCAAATTTCATATAGTTTAGGGTAATATTGACACTTTTTGTATAAATTATATTCTAAAGCTTCATCTGACTAGTGTTTGTGTACCTCATCATGTTTCTCTAGTTAACCTCCTCTTAATTTACAATACAAACGACTAAGATTAAACTTAGGCAAATTAAGGCTCCTATCTGGGTTGCTCTTGGTTCTTTTGCCTTTTGTGTTTGCTTTTTTTAATTTTAAGGGGTTCAATTCATATTTTTCCTATCTTGAATTTTTGTAAACGTATTTGGGTTGTCGTTAAAGTTATAGCCAATTTATGATAGTAAATTTTGTAAGTCCTATTATTTTTTGTTTCTTTAAAAGAAATAAATTTAAATTTAAGAGCGACAATTAGGAGTAATCTTTCAGCACCCATAACTCTTTTAACATATTACTAGTATTAGCACCCGCGCGGACACTAATCATGTCAAATATTTAAGTTATTTGGATTATATGTAAATAATCTTAAAATTTAAAAATTATACTTTTAAAAAAAATCAGTTTCTAAAACTTTATTTTTCAATAATAATTATTTGTATAATAATGTAAGTGAAAATATTATCCTTAATCAAAACTCATTTTAGTTGGCTATCTAAAAAAATTTAAAATTCTTTAGCTAGTGAATTTTTTTTCCCAGTATGACTCCATTTTGATGTTTGACATTAACCATGTTAAATATTTGAGTTATTTGAATTATATGTAAATAACCTTAAAATTTAAACCTTCTAAATAATTCTAGATAATCGTTAGATATTAATTAAGAAACACTATATGAAAAAAGACTAATATTTTTTCAAATCTCGTAGTGATAATTTTATTTTTGCACTATTCTCATTGGTGTCATTGGAACCTGAAAATAGCTACAAAGTGAAATAATAACTCATATTTATGGCAAAACACAAATGTTGACACAATATAAACGATTCTTTGATTATGACGTGACTCTTATACTATGACTTGAACTCATATTTGGTATGATATTATCTTTCAAAAAATATTTCAATTTTGATATTTCAATTTCTTTTGAAATTTCAATTTCTAAAACTTTATATATATTATAATAATGATTATCTTTATAATGATGCAAGTGAAGATATTATCCTTAATTTAAAATTTACTTTAATCGGCTATCTAAAAATTTAAATGATTCTTTGACCTGAAAAACTTTATTTCAGTATGACTCAATTTTAAGTTTATCGATATCTCTAGCCACAATTTTTGAATTTTTAATACCTTATATATACAAAAAAAAATTGTTCTTTGAATCATTAAATGTTAAATTAGTTGATTGTTATTATATAACATTGCATATATTGTCTTAAAATTGCCAAGTGGTTTATTTTTCGACACCATACTTGGCTTAACCTCATGCAAACTACTCAAATTGCATTTAAATTCAAATTCAAATATCAGATCAGTTTGTTAGTACTAGTAATTTTTTTAAAAACAAGACACGATATAAATAAAAAAATATATTCTAAGGTATCTTTATCTTATAATCTATGTATTTGAGTTGAAGAGACTATTTGAAATCGATGAGATTAGCTTCCAAATTTTTTATATTCAACAAAGATGAAACATAAGAAAAAATTCGTTGTCATCTCTTATTTTTGGGTTTTAGATCTTTCATACATTTGTTTCAATATTTATTTTTTTAATCTTATTTTTTATGTCATTCTTTCTTTTGTTACAGAAATAATAATTGATTTCACTATAAAATGATGAGTTTTAATCAAAATTGTCTACATAAGAACTTTATTTATATTTTTAGTTTTTGGTTAAAATTCTTTCATATTTTTCTTTTGGCTTTATCTAGTCAGCCTACATAGGTGTTCACCCGACCACTTAAATTAAAAAATTGAAGGATGTGTAATTTATATATAATGCATATATAATATGTGTATAATCATGTGTTGTCGATATAACATTTATTTATATTAGCTATGAAAAGTAAACAATAAATCTGGCCGGATATTTATGTAAATATTCCATAAGATTTCATTTTTTTGAGCTTATACATGATATGACTTCTATTATAATAATTTTAAAAATTCTCTACTAATGTTGAAAAATATCATATTTTTTATTATCTTTGAAGTAGAAAAAAAGTAAAGAGTTTTTTTCGAAATAATTTGTTTACATTTAAAAAAATATATTTCACGTCATACGAATTTGTTTTTAAAATATACTCTTTGTTACACTTGAAAAACGCTATAGAAACTATCAATTAGAAACCAATATCTCTCTTGTTGAGTTCGAGAAAAAAAAATCACATAATCTAATGATTCAAAACTAATATTCTTCAACGGAAAAAATATTATACCCTTGCAATATTGGCTTGACTGCAGCTAAATGAAGGGGTTTTAGCTTATACCCTTCAATTCCTAGAATGTGCTAAATTGAAATTAATGATAGCAGTTGTATATCCAAAGTGGTAAGCACACTCCACTTCCAACCAAGAGGTTGTGAGTTCGAGTTACCTTAAGAGCATGGTGGGGAATTCTTGGAGGGAGGGAGCCGAGGGTCTATCGGAAACAGCCTCTCTACCCCAGGGTAAGGGTAAGGTCTGCATACAAACTACCCTCCCCATACCCCACTTGATGGATTATACTGGGTTGTTGTTGTTGTTATTGTTGTTGTTGTTGTTATTGTTGTTGTTGTTGTTGTTGTTGTAGTTGTATATCCAAAGTTTTGTTATTTGTTTGATGTCCATTTATGCAAATTGACTCTTCAAACAAATATTCTTCAAAAAGAAAAGAAAAAAAACATTTTTTTTTTAATATTGACTTATTTTTGTGATGTTTCTTTCTCCAACATGTGTGTTTACTTCATTATATGTGTAAGTAAAGTTTTATTCGATTTTTAAACTCTTTTTTGTTATTTGGATAAACATAGATGTGTACCCTATATATTGCATTTATTTTAAAAGAAATTCGCTTTATTCAAATATAGTTACAATATTTTAAAAAACTATAATTATAAGGTTTTAAATGTGAAAAAGCTTTATAACATGTGGAGTATTTTTTTTTTTTGACAGAGGCGAAGTAGTATTTAAATAATTAGAAAAGATAACAAAAGTTCCTATCATGATTGCATATGATCATTAACCGAATTAAGTATGATAACATGATAAAAAGGATAAATTTTATTTTTAATTTAAATTTGAATTTTAAAACTTTATCTATAAATTTAAAATTATCTTTTAATTCAAATTCAGTTATATATATATATATATATTCGACTAACATAGTCAAATATAGAATAAAGTTATAGAATAAAGCATATAGAATATATATAGATATAGATCCTTAGGTTAGCCTATACTTTTGCTACTGGGAATTTTTGGATACATATACTTTTGCTCAAAGGCATCTTGTTCCCAAACACAACTTTAATTATTTGGGAATAATTAAGTTTAGCCGCGTTGGTCAAACGCAAATAACAACAGTTAATACGATATTATTACATTTACACTCTTGTACTCTCCGTATCAAAGCTTGTACCTTCTAATTCATTTCTTCTTCCTCACACTCTCGTCAGTCACTTAAAAACCCTAGCCTCCCCCAAATCCCCTAATCATACCAATTCTTTATCTAAGCCCTAGCAATGGAAGACGTCTGCGAAGGCAAAGATTTCAGCTTTCCAAATCAAGAAGAGAAAATTCTCCAATGGTGGGATTCAGTAAAAGCATTCGAAACCCAGCTCGAAAAAACCAAAAATCAACCCGAATACATCTTCTACGACGGTCCACCATTTGCGACGGGTTTGCCGCATTACGGGCATATTTTAGCGGGTACAATTAAGGACATTGTGACCCGGTACCAATCCATGACGGGTCATCATGTGACCCGAAGATTCGGTTGGGATTGTCATGGATTACCAGTTGAACATGAGATTGATGAGAAACTTGAGATTAAGACTAAACAACAAGTGCTTGACATGGGGATTGATACATATAACGAGGCATGTAGAGCTGTTGTTACGAGGTATGTTGGGGAATGGGAAAAGACAGTGGTGAGAATGGGGAGGTGGATTGATTTTAAGAATGGGTATAAGACTATGGATTTGAAGTTCATGGAAAGTGTTTGGTGGGTTTTTGCTCAGTTGTTTCAAAAGGGTCTTGTTTATAGAGGTTTCAAGGTTTGTCCTTTTTCTTCTTTCTTGAACTTGTATTATAATTTAAAATGATGCTTGATTATAAAGCAGTATGTTTTTTTTTTAAAAAAAAAACAAGTTCTAGAGTTTTGGAATTGAGGCGAAGTAGTAGTAGTTGTAGTAGCAGTTGTTCCGTAAATTGCGTTTTCTACCTGTCCGGATTAGTTTGTGCTAGCTCAATTAGTCCACCCGCAAGCGTGGTAAAATTAATACTAGCTTGATTAATATCAAGTGTTTGGTGGGTTTTTGCTCAGTTGTTTCAGAAGGGTCTTGTTTATAGAGGTTTCAGGGTTTGTTATTTTTCTTATTCATCAACTTGTAGCACAATTCAGAATGATCCTTGATTAGAAAATTTGCATTTTTAGAAAAAGTAATCTAGAAGAACAGTTTGTTGAATACTCTGACTAAGCCTTGGTGGACCGAGTTACCCGATCAACAGTAGCAAGTAACTGTGAAATTAGTAAGAATTAGTTGAGAGCACAAGCTGGCCTGGACACCATTGTCATTAAAAAAAAAGAAAATCTAAAAGAATAATATGTTGAGCATTTGGATTGAGGCAAAATTGTTGTTGTTGTGCTTTTCTTAAACTGTGTTGTCCAATTGTCGGGCCTAGTTTGTGCTAGCTCGATTAATCCACCCACGAGCATGCTAAACTAATAGGGGTGCCGGGTAAACCTGTCCTAAGAATGGAGCAGATTGGCTCATGTCGATGTGGTTGGGTTTGAAAGAAACTTGACTCTTTTCCTGATTTTTTCTTTTTGCAGGTTATGCCTTATAGTACTGGTTTGAAGACTCCATTATCCAATTTTGAAGCTAATTCTAATTATAAGGTCTGTAATGGAAATCATTTAGCAGTGCACTGGGTGCAATCCTTTTTTTTCTCTTGTTCTGGTGATGCCTTATTTATGTGATTTTTTCGGGTGTGGTGCAGGAAGTAAGTGACCCTGAAATCATGGTTTCCTTCCCGATAGTTGATGATCCCGAGGGTGCGTCCTTTGTTGCATGGACAACAACTCCTTGGACCCTTCCTAGTAATCTTGCTCTTTGTGTCAACGCCAATATTGTATATGTCAAGGTTAGTCACTTAGTAAAACTTCTGGTTTGAAATCTAAGTGAATTGTTGCTTTACTTGGATTACTGTACTTTTGGAGTCTGAAGGGCTTGTTTTTACTTTAACTTATTATAGCGCTTCAAACACGGTTAGTATTGTTGTTATAAAGTCAAAGGTCTTAAGTTCTTGCTAATTTTTTGCTCTGAGATGTATCAATTGTACTGCTAGTTCATTACATTTAATCTAATTGTACATTTGATTACAGTCATTAAATTGGAGTGTACAAGTCTTGCGAAAATGGTATTTATTCAGTTATTATATTTCTTTCTTATTGGTATGTAATAGGTTTGTAGATCTGGAAATATTTGCTTTAATCTAAGCTTGTTAATGCTGATTTGATAATAACGATCAGGTTCGCAATAAATTCAATGGGAAGATTTATGTGGTGGCAGAATCTCGATTGGCCGAGCTACCAGTTGAGAAGGCGAAAAAGGTCACCCCAAATGAACCTGCTGCTGACACTCAAAATCCAAATTCTAAGTCAAAGCCTTCTGGTGGTAAATCACAGAATGTCGAAACTTACGAGGTGGTGGATAAATTCTCCGGGTCGTCCCTTGTGGGGAAGAAGTGAGCAATTTTCTTTTTGTACTTTGTCATTGATATGCCGCACAAAGTTTTCTGTTCTTGGCGTCTGCAATATGGTAGCTAGTGACTTGAATGAAAGTTGATAAAAGTGATTCTTCCATCTGTACGTTCTGATTTGAGGTTAATTTGATTTACATGCCTTCTGTCTTGTATACTGATTCATATTTGACCTGACTCATATGCTACACATTGTAAATAAAAGCCGATTATTGGTAATTGTTTTAGGATCTTTGGTTTGTTTTCGTTGAACATGTTTAATGACTTTACCAGCTATGACTCCAATTATTCGAGCCCCTTGAAAGGTCAATCTTTGATGCCTTTATTTTGGAATCGTCTTCGTTCAAATAAGATCTCTCTTTTGTTCTGCCTCTTCCTATGATCTTGACCTTGCCAACACGTAGAATTTTGATAGATTGTTGACTGTATGGATGTATTTGCTTCTTATCATTTTTGTAAAAATTAGCAGCCTAGCAGGTATGACTTCACACCTCTCTACCTCCTCTTATAGGAAAGTCTTCTATGCGTATGATACCAAGTGTTTTCTTTTGTTTTTTGCTTGTAATATTGGACTTGCCTAATTAGGAAAATAACCTTACTCTAAAATATGAAAAGAAAAGAAAAATCAAAAGCAGATTGTCAAAGACAAGGGATGTCGTCAAATGAAGCACTTCTTTTTCTTTTTTTCTTTCTTTTTTCACGTGAAGAAAGGAATATGCAATTACTTTCAATTAAGAGTTGAACTCAATTGTCAAATGAAGTAGTTTTTGGCATGCCAGGATGCGTGGTGTGTGTCTGTGTTATCTTATTTTTAGGATCCTTTCCATCAGTTACTGTTCGTTGTTCCCTTTTGCTGCCGCTTTTTTGTGTGGTAGAAATGGGGAAGGTGATGAGTACTATAGTGGTAATCTCTTTCTTAGAAGATGCAAAATGGTATTGCTTGGCAATGACCTGCTTACCCCCCTCCAACCAGTCCCCCAACAGCCTTTTCTCTATTTTGGTGGGTGGATGGATCAGATGGTGATTGATTGATTGATGGGTCGGTTTGGTGGGCTGCTAAGCATGAATTTTTTTCGGGCATGGCAGAGTTCACTTAATTTAAGCTAGAAAGATAGAGGCAAGAAATCAGAGAAGGTAGCTATAGTGGAAGGGCTTATACGCGTTGCGTAAGTGCTGGTCTTTATGGGATTTGAACCATATAGCTCTGAAAATTTTGGGTATTTTCTTTTACCTCGACCTATGACCTCTTATCTTGACCCAGTGTGTTCTCTTGTATTTTAAGCACCAACATCGTCTTGTTTTCTAGTACATGTGGCCATTTAGTTGGATGAATATGAATCCCTTCCCACATTTAAGGTTTTTCTGTTTTTCTTTTGCATGTGACGCTAATGATCGGGTCAGTGGTGAACTTAGCATTGAATGCCAGTACTGACTTTCAAGGTTGACTTATAGGTATTTTATCAAGAAAGGTTGACATGTAGATATTCAATGCAGGTATATTCCACTATTTGATTACTTCAAGGATTTTTCTGACACAGCATTCATAGTCGTTGCGGATGATTATGTGACTTCTGACAGTGGTACTGGAATTGTTCATTGTGCTCCCGCCTTTGGTGAGGACGATTATCGTGTTTGTATTGGAAATCACATAATAAAAAAGGTTCGAAAACTTATGAAACTTCATAGTATTTCTGCAATGATTCCTATTGCCTGTAATAGAATACATGTTTCATTTTCTGTCATCTGTATATTTGCTATGGAACTTATACGCAATGTAGATAGCTTTTGGCCGTGTAGTACGTTCTTACAAGTTTCAGGATCTGCACGAATTTACTACTTTTACTTTTCGATGCAGTATCTGACTTGGCGCCACCCTTTCTTCCTGGGAAAATGTACTGGAATAACGTCTGGGGGGGCTTGTTAAAATATTAGGAGCTGATTGTGTTTGTTTACTTCGACATTTAGATGGTCTCTCTTACCACCCCTTTTCAAAACCACTTAGTATCTAGATTTTCATGTTTCTCTTGCTGAAGGAAGTACAGTGTGGATTACAGCATTTTTCCTGCCCTTTCTTTGCTAACTATAAGGCATATGTTGTACCTACAAGCCTTTCCCCCAAATGTTTGACTAAATCAGCCTTTTTTTGGTTTGTTGTTTTTAATAATATTGTGACTTTGAACTCTTTCGAGAATTATTAGATTTCTAGTTTACCATTATATTACTCCAATGAAATTGACTTGGTTGGATTTTGTTTTCTGTAGGGGGAGAGCCTGATTGTGGCGGTAGATGAAAATGGCTACTTTACTGATAGAATTACGGACTTCAGAGGAAAATATGTTAAGGAGGCAGATAATGATATCACTCAAGCAGTGAAGGCAAGAGACTCTAATACTCCTCTTCTTTTTGTGGCACTATAATGTACGTGCCTTTAATTTTTACGAACACGGGGGTGGAGATACCTTCTCTCTCTCAAAAAAAAAGGAAAAAGAAAAAAGATTATGACAATTTTTCTGAATAAAATTGGCTGACGGCGGCCATCATAGAGAATATGATTTACCATAAACTTTGTAGGTAGCTTGCCCTTTATCTGAGTGAGGAATTGTTGTTTGTTTGTTTATGGTTTTATATATTTATGGTCTTATATTTTGTTTTGATTAACTACCATGCTTAAGATACTTTTGTTTGGTTTAGGAGAAAGGAAGGCTTGTCAAATCTGGAAAGTTTATGCATTCATACCCTTTTTGCTGGAGATCTGACACACCTCTGATTTACAGAGCAGTTCCTAGCTGGTAACATACTTCAGATCATTCCGTGCATCAAACACTGTTACTATCCTTTATTTTTCTGTTGTCTTATGATGCAGTATTTATTTAGTCCTATGAGATTATGACCTTTTGGAATGAGAATGAGCTTGTTTGTTTTCTTTCCCTATGCATAGCTTTTCTCCTTTTTGGCCTTTCTAATCTCAGTGTGACTAACGTAAGATTGATGCATCATTGCGGATGTTAAGTGGCTGGGATTGGTTTATTAAAGGATATTGGTCCACGAAAATCCAGCTGGTGTCGATTCCTTAACTTTTTTTATCGCACTGTTTGGTTTGTCAGTAGTCGTTTTGTGTGAAATGAGTATTGTGGAACTGTAACCTTGATGTTAGTCGAATAAAATAGAACTACATCCTTTTTTTAGTAGATTACAATCGACATGAAAACCCATGTCCAAAACTTTGTGAGTACTTTCCTCTTATAGTAGTATTATTTTTATTTTTTATAAATCTCCTTCCATGGAACATCAACCAAGTTTATTTTTGATAAAGAACATCAACCAAGATTTTTATCAGGTGTTCAGTTTCTTTTCAACTGTAATATAGAATATCCTAGAAGCTCTGCTATTCTTCATGAGTAATAGTTCTCTAATATAAAGTTTTGACTGTCATCGAATGTTGGTGGTACCAGCTCGACCTCTCCTATTGGTTGATTGTTGTAGCTAATACAATCTAGTCCTTGGAGAAGTACTGACTGTCCTACATCTACTCGGAAGGTTACCATTAAGGAAAAACCTAATATTTAGAAGGAAAACTACGTCTGTCACATTAAGAGGTTACAAGCATAATGTTCACAAGATGAAAATAATTTTAGCAATTACATGCATTTAGAGTTTTGTAAGCTATGCCATAATGAATTGATATTTATAAACCATACGTTTTAACAGTGTTTAATTTTGTAAAAAGAGGTGAACCGATCTTGATAACGAGGTGTCAATTATGTTGCTTCGAAGGGAAGTAAAAGAGGGAATTTTGAGTTTCAAGCTTCGCCTTTTTGGATGGAAAAGAGGAGGTTGTAATGCAAAATGCATATGTTAACGTATTGCATTCATTCTTCTTGCAATGCAAGTGAGAGAATAGGGATAGTTACTTATTCAGATATACTGGAAGGATTGGCAAGAGAGTGATAGCCTAGCGGAAATGGCTCTCCAACTTGAATGATCAGTTTGGGTGTTCGAGTCACCGAGGGAGCAAGTTGGTAAAAACCACTCTTTGGGGCCTGGGGTATTTACCATATATAAGAAAAAAGAGACTGGAAAGATCATCAACAGTTCAAGCACCTAAAGCATGCTTTGGTTCATCTATATGTTATTAAGCACTGTTTTCATTTTTGTGTATTTATGAATTCTTTTTAACGTCTTCTTTTCTTTTGATTGATTTGCTGGGTTGCTTTTTCTGATTCATGACAATTAAAAATTCATGAATTTTTTCAGCACCTAACATTGCATATTAAACTTTGGCAGGTCTTTTTTAATGTTCTTTTTGTTTTTTTTGTAATTTTTATTCTCTCTTTTTGATGACCAACAATGTTTATTATCTCTTTTGCTGTCATGCATCTATTAACCTCTGTATTAATGTTTTTTGGAATGGTATTGTTGGTTTACGTATGGCCAGGTTTATTATGGTGGAAAAGATTAAGGATCAATTGCTAGAGAACAATAAACAAACCTACTGGGTTCCTGATTTTGTGAAGGTTACTATTTCCTTTTAGCCTATAGTTTTCTTGATGGTTAATTCAATCAAAAAGTACCGTGTTCGCAGTAAATGAAATTTGACTGCTGATTTGTTTTGTTGCACTGCTTTGAGTTGGTTCCGCTTATGTATTGTCAGGCCTTATTCATTGTTTACTCCATCCACAGGCTAGCTGCTGCCTTACCCTCGAAAAAACCTTTTAATTTACTCCATTTTGGTCTCTCTGTTTTTACTTTGTTCTAGGAGTTACTGGACTTTACTACAAAATACTTACTGGTTAAAGATGCTCATGGGACAATCTTCATATGAGATTAGACCTTTAGGGATATGCACATGTTTTGAATTTTGTAGTAATCTATAAGAAAAATTAATGTTTCACAAGGTGAGTTGGGGCTTGTCCCAGTAGTGTGAGGCAGACCGGGCTAGTGCCCTAATAGGAATACCCCAGCATGCTTTACTTCGATTGTTTGCCTCGTACATCCTAGAATATTTTCATTTGAAATTTTCTTTTAAGGGTTAACTCTAACTGATATAGTTTTTTTTTTGTTCTAGCATTTTGGATTTGGTTTCTTTGTTTATTGTTTTAGGGTATATATGCCATTCTGCCTAGATGTTAGATTAGTTTTGTAGATTTTTTTCCTTTTGAATTTTGTTCAAATTTTAATGTATTCTTTATTGTAAAATATTTATGTCTTAAAATATTAAAACATCGAAGTTACGTTGGGCTTATGCTCCATGGCACTTAGGCAAAGCATTTCTTGCCGCACCTCCGCCTTTTAAATACAGAGTAAAATTACTATTTTAAACTCCACATTCTGCAGTCCAATATGATGGAGTACAACACTGCTGAGCCTGGTATTTTGTCAGTAACATTCTACTTTAGTAGAGATAAGTCAGGTTTTAGCTATCATCCATTTTTGTTGAAGCTCAGGTGCTTTTCCAGGTTTGGGTTCTGGGAGTTAGGTTTCATATACTTTCTAATTCATTGAAGCTTTGCAGAATATGAATGATAACTGACTTTTCATCAACAGATCATGATTGTTAGAATTTTAGAAATCGTCAGAACCCTATAGTTCATCCTGATCTTAATTTTATTTTGTGTTCTCTATTACAGGAAAAACGCTTCCACAATTGGTTAGAAAATGCAAGAGACTGGGCTGTTAGCCGAAGTAGGTTCTGGGGTACTCCTCTTCCTGTGTGGATTAGTGAGGATGGTGAGGAGATTGTTGTTATGGACTCCATTGACAAACTGGAAAAGCTTTCTGGTGCTAAGGTTCTGCCTTCATTACCGACATTTTGTAATACTTGTTTTAGTTTCAGCATTCTATGTTTATGACCGTCTTATAATTCACTATCTTTTTTTATGAAGTCGCCTCTTCACTTCAACGGCTTTCCTCTTGCTCAATTTGCAGGTGACAGACTTGCATCGTCACAACATTGATCACATTACAATTCCGTCCAGCCGGGGGCCTGAATACGGCGTTCTTCGACGCGTGGAGGATGTAAGACCAGTTAATCTGTTATTTAGCAGTAGGCTACCACAGCATTCATATCACATTTGATGTATCTATGAGACTTAAGTATTTCTGACAGATATATTTTCATGTTATTTGCTTCTTTATTCTGAAGAGTCTGAATCAATTTGCGAATTAATGTTTTTTTCCTTTGGGATAAAATAAAGGATTTCACATATTTGCCCATTCAACGAGTTAGAAAGAAAAAGAATGAGTTAGAAAAACAGTTTGAGTCCATTTTGATTTAATGCTGATTCTGTTTGCTGAAATATTGGTTCTCGTGTTAAACCTCTGGATTATTTGATATTGAATTGGATAAGATCGCTGTATGCGAAAAAATCGAGAAAATTGAACTCTATTTTTACTGAAGTGTGCGTTATTGATTTTTGCTGCTCAGTATTGTCTACATTCTCATAGTATTATTTGTTCAATCTTTAAGAAATTTTGAGTCGTCATTGATTGTCAGAATTATGTGTTTTACACATTTTGATTGAGAAAAGAATCAAGAAAAAAGATCTTTTCCAGGAAGATTGGATTTTTCATGTATCATTGGGTTGTCAAGAGAGCAGTAATGATTCATATTTGAAACAAACAGGTTTCTGCTGCCTCAGGGCTCAGACTGCCACTTACAAGATTTCTCTTTTTTGGGCTGATACTGCGCATCGCTCCACTTATCTAAATAGAAATTCTTTTCTTAGGAACTAATAATTTACAATGTTTTGCAAGCTGAAAATCAATTGTACTACTCTGGAGTATTTTATATATATAGTTGAACTGCCTGCTTAGGCACTCAGGCCTAATGGTTCAACGGAATCTCCACATTTAATGCCCTCTCCTTTCAAACTTTTTGAATCAGCTTGTATCTTTCAATAGTTTCTTTTCAATTTTGTGTTCTGCTTTGTGACAAAACTATTTGTTGTATTTATCCAGGTATTTGATTGCTGGTTTGAGAGTGGGTCAATGCCTTATGCTTATATCCACTATCCTTTTGAGAATGTTGAACTTTTCGAGAACAATTTCCCAGGTCATTTTGTGGCAGAAGGTCTTGATCAAACTCGTGGATGGTATGTATATTCTGATTATGTTCTCTATCATTTTGACCATGAATTTTCTGAATGCGGACCCCAGCTAGACGCTTCCCCATCATCTTGGCGAGTGCAGTGGTCAAGTGTCCTTATGCTCTCGATTTTAGCTTAAAAATTTCACCTCTTTTTATGCTGCGAGAATTATTGCCAAGTTTAGTGTTTCTGATGTCCTGATGTTATTGCTGCTCTGAACTTAGTTCTGTTCATGTTTTCCAAGTCAGAGAAAACAGAAAATTCAAATAGTGGAATCTATAAGGTTCTTATGTATTGCAGGTTCTACACCCTTATGGTCCTTTCTACTGCCCTTTTCGGGAAACCTGCTTTTAGAAACCTCATTTGCAATGGTCTTGTCCTGGCTGAGGATGGGAAGAAGATGAGTAAACGATTAAAAAACTATCCTCAACCATCAGAAGTTATCAATGATTATGGAGCTGTAAGTTGTGCCAATCATGAGCTTCTTCATTTTCTTAGTTGTTATATGTGGTGCTCTGCTCTTCTGATTGATAGGTTGTTAGTGAAAGTCTATAACTTATGTTTGTGCAGGATGCATTACGTTTATACCTGATAAACTCTCCCGTCGTCCGTGCTGAACCTCTGCGTTTTAAGAAAGACGGAGTTTTTGCTGTGGTAAAGTATATCCTTTACATATGGTGGCACTCAATCTCTATGATTTTAATCAGTTCTTGTAGTAACTATTTTGGAAAAGCTTTTAAATTGTTTTCTCCTAATTTGAAATATGATGATATTAATGCAGGTGAAAGATGTTTTCTTGCCATGGTACAATGCATATAGGTTCCTTGTTCAGAATGCAAAAAGACTTGAAATTGATGGGTTTGGACCATTCATTCCCACTGATCAGAAAACTTTGCAGAGTTCATCCAATGTACTAGATCAATGGATCAATTCTGCAACTCAGAGCTTAGTGCATTTCGTCCGGCAGGAAATGGATGCTTATAGATTGTACACGGTTAGTTTTCCGATCGTGTCAATATCGAATCTAAACTCATGTTCTCAACAATTTCCAGGGTGCTTACTGAAACTCTAATAGTCTTATCCAAGATGTCTTGAAAGCGGATTCCTACAAATGTTTGTGTTGAAACCTATCCATGTCCGAACAAGGTTAACCATATGTTTGTATTTCATTTTATTGCTCAGACGTTTCTCAGATTTTTCTATGGTTAAAGCTGGAGACTCGCCAAATAGGCACAAATGGTCTCTTTGTTGAAATTTGTGGTTATAACTTATAGGAAATTTTTGATCTGCAAGTTCGTCACGTCGATAGTTAAAGATGGAAACCTAGCGGATGGCATGGTTTCTTTGTCAAACTGTGTGGTTATAGCATATCTCTAGTTTGCAAGTACATGAGATTAGAGAATCCATGTTAATGTTCTGTCTATCCCTCCTCTTTGCAGGTGGTTCCGTATCTCCTAAAATTTCTTGATAATTTAACGAATATCTATGTGCGGTTCAATCGGAAGAGGCTAAAAGGCCGTACTGGTGAGGGGGACTGCAGAACTGCTCTTTCAACTCTGTACTATGTAAGCTTCCATCTCGTACTGTTTTAATAGATCTTGAGCTTCACATGTTGTTAGTGTACTGTGATGGTGTGGTTTTGGGCTCTGTGCCTGATTCTGTTCAAAGATTCAACTTTTGCTCTAACTTGTTAAGTTTCTTTTTGTGACCGATCGGTGTAGCATGACATATGTATGGAAGAAATATGTGATGAATGAGATTCATATGTTATGGTACTTGATGCATTTCATATGAATAATTGAGGCCAAGGCTTGAAGCCCACTCTCAAGTCACAGCAAGAAGTAGCTTCTTTCTTTTGTTGTGCCTTTAATACTTTCATCCCGCTATGAATTGGAGCTCTTCTTCTAGTGCTTTCTAACACATTAAGTCTTCAATATGATAGGTGCTTCTGACTTCATGTAAAGTAATGGCACCGTTAACTCCTTTTTTCACTGAGGTTCTTTACCAAAACTTGCGGAAAGTTTGCAAAGGATCAGAGGAGAGCATTCACTATTGCAGCTATCCTGAAGTGGAAGGAACGGTACATATGATTTCCTACCTTTTCTTGCCGTTCTTCAAATATGAAGTGCAGAGTTTTGCTATCTTCTCTGGCTCAAGTTTGTTTCATGAATGTTTAAAATCATTTCAGAGGTGGGAGCGTATTGAGCAGAGTGTTAATAGGATGATGACAATTATTGACCTTGCACGCAATATTCGTGATCGTCACAATAAGCCTCTTAAAACTCCGCTCAGGTTGAGCCTCTGTACTTTTCTCTTTCCTCACCCCCACAGAACAAAAAGCAAAGATTCATGTTGGTCTGCTCTTCTTTCAGGGAAATGGTGGTTGTACATCCAGATTCAGAATTCCTTGATGATATTGCGGGCAAACTTAGAGAGGTCAGTGATGGTCTTAGCTTTACATGCATTTCCATTCTGATGCCTTTAACTGTTAATTAAACAATTATTCTATTACCATAATGCATCATTTCATTAATCCTATTTAGTTAATTAATATATTAATGTGATAAAGTCGGAGCACACTTGAGAGTTAATTTTAGGTTTGTTATCCAAAAGCAGTTTCACATTTTATACTTAGTGAATTTTTTGTGCAATTTGGTATCTACTAATGCTAAATTAAATTAACAAGCACATTGAGTGTACCCAAATGAACCAATAGTGAGTTGCATGCCCAAGTTTTTGCCTTCCGTTGTTGCTTGTTTTTTCTGAAGGTAAGGGCCAATTTGGTCACAGAAAGGTGTGTCATGTTTGGTTTTATTTCTACCAGTAATCATTTTTATTTTAGTTAATGTTCAGCATTAAAACGAAATGAATCTTGGCTAGTTAAGGTATTCTGAAACAAGCTTTCTCAAAAGAGGAAGAATATGGAATTCAGAGGTGCAGGTGAGGTAGGTTGGAGAATGGAGAAACGGAACAATTTGGGAGTTGGAGGATGGATAGGCTGCTGGAGTGGAAGTGCTAAAAGCAGAGTGTGTAACCTATACCGGCTTACTGTCCCACGTAACATACGTGTGGGGGGTGGGAAAATGATGTTTTTGGGGCGTGGGTTGCATATAGTGGTTTAACAGTGCTGCTAAAGGAACTTATTAATAACATTAACCCTAAAACTAGATGCAGCATACGGGAAGCGCTTCTCCTCACTTAGGTAGCAATATACTAATTTAATTAAAGAATATGTAAGTGATTAGGAAAGAAGCAGAAATCTTTTGACATGAAAACAATTGGTTTTTTTCTTGGAAAGTTGCCACTCTTATTGTCTTTTGTTTTGTTTCTCCGAAACCAAATTTTTTTTTTTTTTTTTTTTTGCTTTGGAAACCCCTGAATAGGACGTTTGTCGATTTTCAGATTTGGAACATTGCACTTATGCCCCAAAAAGCAATAACCAGATTAGCATAAAAAAAGGTTTAGGGCTTTTTGTGATATACTTTAGCAATAACCACTTCTCTCAAACAGCAACAATAACTACTGCTATGCCTCAATATCAAGCTTGTAGGAACCGATTCATGAATCCTCTATATCCATTCTGCTTTATATGGGCTTATATACCTGACCTGTTTATCGTTGAGGCTTCAAGTGTTTATGTTGGAATCAGTTTCCTTCCTGATTGATGTTTTCCTGTCTCAGGTTGATTTATTTCTTTTTTTTAGGACCAGATAGCATCTAAAGAAAAATATTTCTACAATTGCACTTTGCAGTAATTTAGTTGTATACTTGTATTTACTGAAGGGCCTCTGTGGTTTGGATTTGGTACCCGTTTTAATAAGTTTAGCTGATTAAATTGGGTTCCTTATTCACAATAAACTTTGGCTGATGAAGATGAAGTCCTACTTTTAGAGCTGCTAACTCTCACTTCAATAAAACTGAATATCTGATCCTCTAATATCAACATTTAGAGTAATGATGTATAATTATCATAAACCTGACCAAATGGTAAGGCTATTTTCCTGCGTTAGTATAATTATGGTTGTTTTTGTTTTACTTTATGTTTTCTGTATTATATATCTTGTTTAACTTTTAATGGTCGGTTGCTTTTGTGATTGCAGTATGTGCTAGAGGAGCTAAACATTAAGTCTTTGGTCCCATGCAATGACACGTTGAAGTATGCTTCTTTGCGTGCAGAGCCAGATTTCAGGTGATCTAGATGTCATGTGCCAAGTTTGTCTTCATTTGTTGTTCTCTGAATTAATCTCATTAACTGGTCCTTGCCTCAGTGTGTTAGGAAAAAGGCTGGGAAAGTCGATGGGAGTTGTTTCCAAGGAAGTTAAGGCCATGTCAACAGAAGATATTATTGCTTTTGAGAAAGCAGGAGAAATTACTGTCGCTTCGCACACTTTGAAGCTTAGTGATATCAAGGTGAATATGATTTTTGATAGTCTTTACTCGGTTCTTTCAAATTCCTCATATTTGTCAGTCGCCACCCGAGAAAGAGTAAATCAAGTCTGCTCTGGGTTTTCTTTTGTTGGGTATACCGAAACTGGGGACAAAGGTAGATTAGGTCAATTGCCTGTCAGGACCAGAAATGGAGGAAAAAGTGGCAACTGAAGAAGCAAATGTTCCTTTAAAATTTTTGCTGGCCCAAGTTAGTTTCATGGATAGGTTAATATGTATTCTGTACGTCGGATCAGTAGCTTCAGGTAGGTATATTGAGTCTTGAGAAATGTTTTCTTTATGATCTGGTTCTTTTAATTGTGTTGATTGAAGTATTTGCCCTACTGAGACACAAGCTTAATTGAAATACTTTTGTGGTAAAGTTGAATAAAATTGCTGCAAAAGATTAAGCATGAAATTGGTCCTAGCTATATAGTTTTGAAGTACCTGGTGAAATTGTTTCCTGCACACGTCCTTATGCTATGGGTTTGAAACCATTAGAGATTAATGATGAAGTAAGAGTATCATAGGAAGTGCTTTACTTTGGTTCATGTGAAGACCTTTGTTTGTTCAAGGAGACGTCTTGAATACGGGCTGTTTTTGCTGTCCATAATGGTTGTTGAAAAAAAAGATGAAAGCTGTAAGTCAAAATATCTTTAGGATAGAGGTGTTATATTTCAAAGTTGATCTAGTTCTATTTCTAAGGAAGAGGATTAAAGAACCGACTCCTAAATAATCTAGACTCCTAATTCTTGTCATTGAATAAAGTAGTAAAACTTTGAAATAAAATATCTATAGAAAGTACCTAATAGGTATGAATTTGGATGCTACAACAGACAAGTGCAATATTAATTTGAAGCAGGAGTTTAGGTTTTGAAAAAGTTCGATTTTATTTTGCTCATCTTTATATTCAAAATTCTCGGGAAAGGGTTTCATTGCTTGTTGTGCACCTCTTGTATTATTATTTGCATACGATCTTTAATGTACTTGTAGATTGTTCGGGGTTTCAAACGTCCTGATAATAGGAAAGAGAATGAAATGGATGCGGCAGGGGATGGTAAGCATCTCCTCCTTCACGACTTTAGATATTTATGTTACATCTGATTTCTTATAGTTTTATTCATTCGTCGCACATACAGGTGATGTTTTAGTGATACTGGATTTGCGTACTGATGATTCACTGTTTGAGGCTGGAGTTGCTCGGGAGGTATTCTCGGAAGTCATTCCCGATGCGATTAATGGCAGATATTATCGAGTTTTTACTTGTCTTTTGATTGGTTACAGCTGTGTTGGGAGATTCCTAATGAGTGGCTTTGATGCCGAACTCTGCTTGCAGGTTGTGAATAGGATACAGAAACTGAGAAAGAAAGCCGCGCTTGAACCCACTGACTTGGTAGAGGTCTTCTTCAAGTCTTTGGATGAGGATAAAACAGTCTCTCAGCAGATTTTGGAGTCCCAGGTAACTTTTCAGGTCCACAGTATTACTTGATGTTTCCTATTCTTTAGGTACCTGGCTCTGTGAAATCTGTCCTTGGTAGAGAAGATCTAGAGTCTGAAGAGACTGAAGAAAGAGAACTAATCTGTTTTTGAAGTTGAAAGGGCTATTTAACGGAGAGTGAAGATCCAGGGGGGTGGCAATCATTAAATGTTGGAGCCCAGAGGGTCTTTTTCACTTCTGCCAAAAAATAAAATTTTCATGTACCTCGATGTTCTTCAGGAAGCAGTTTCTGTTGACTTTAAGATCTGATTATGAAGTCCTGGGTTTCCCGTCTTATATATTAGGCTTAGTCAGCCATATTTTATATATTTCTTTATTGATTCTCTTGCACAAATTTCTGATCTACCTTTACTGAGTAGCTCAGTGTACCATCAGTCTTTAGAGGCTGGTGCATGCTTATTTCTATTGCCAAAACCTAACTGTTTGTCTCTTCCTTTCTCCACCTTTCTTTTTGGCGTTGCAGGAATCATATATTAGAGAAGCCCTTGGATCTCCTTTGCTTCCTGCTGACCCGATCCCTTCACATGCAGTGAGTTCTGACTCCTCTTCCTCATTTAGGACCTTGTGAGCTCTATCCGAGTGCACCATTTTTATGTGTATTAATATTTAGAGCTGGTTTCTTACTTGCATCCATCTCTTACAATTAGAATGAAAATTTGTCGCTTATGAAATATTACTGTAGTTTCTTGTACACCGGTTAACAAGTTTGGTAAGTTGCAGATGACAATTGGTGAAGAGAGTTTCCATGGAATATCAAGCTTGTCCTTTGTGATTACGTTAGCAAGACCCAGTCTAGTTTTTGATTCAGATGCCATCACTGCTTTATATGGAGGTTGAATTTGAGATTCTTGTTGCGGAAATTTTGGTGATTTTGAGGTGTTTTTCTGTTTCTAAACTATCTTCATCTTGCAGGAAACACACAGTTTTCTCAAGGCTTAAAAACTTACCTGCTGATGAGGGATCACCATAACTTGAAGTCGGAGTTTCAACAAGGAAAGGGCAAGGTGTGTACCGCAAAAACTTCATAATGCTAAATTATGTGACCATCTCATCTAAAAACTTGGATGGTCACAAGATTCAACTTGGTATCCGAGCATACTTTTAATCACTTGATTATATTATGTCTCAATACGCCTCCTTATGTATGAGCCCAAGTCTTATTTAATGGGAAGAACACTTTTTTTTTGTGTGGTGGTGGTGGGATTTGAAACCCATGACATCTTGCCTACGTTGATACTATGTTGAATTGTGAAGCTTTTAGACGAGATGGTCACACAATTCAACACATAAGTCAACTAGAGTTCCTGCATTTTACGTAGCTAATACTATGATTCTTGCCCCCCCCCCCCCCTTTGAGGTGATGTACATTGATTTTTGACCCCACTTATTGTGACCTTGCAGATAACAGTAAAGTGCATTGAGAATCAGCCTCCAGTTGAGGTGGTTCTGGGAAAGCATGTCTTCTTGAGTGTTGGAGATTATTTCTTGAACAGGAAATTACAGTAACGGAGACTAATACTCGGCCAATATAATTTTTGACATGAGAAATCTAAAAGTTACAAGTCTTCCCAACTTTTTTTAAAATTATTGTGCATTTGCCTCGTCTCTGCACACACTTCTATTGCGACAGATCTGTATTGTAATTGCCTTCTGGGCCATTTTAACAACTAGTGTTACGTGAATAACAATTTTGATTTTCTTCTGGTTGGTGTTAACTATTATGTACAATTTTTTCATGCTCAAAACTTAGTTGAACTAATTTTCTACTAGAGGCATGTTCGATATGCTTCATATGAAGTAAAACATTCTATCAGGGTATGTTTGTTAGCAAATTCTTTCGTATTTACCCTTTTCATTAACGGAGCTCTACTAGCGAAAAAAACGAACTTCATGTGGCCAGAAAAATGGTACCAACTATCTAGGAACCAGAAAAATAGATGGAAGAAAGGCAATAGCGATAGCAACAATCATAACAATGACAAGAAACTAGATAATCGAAGTGGAAGATAGTAAGAAAATAGCCATTATACTAGCAATCTAAAAACAACGACAAAATACTAACATGCAACAATAAATTAGGCCAAAACTAAGGAAAACATATTAACATATGAAAATATATATGTCTAATGTATTGATAATTATTATTATGATGTTTTATTCTCACCACTTTAAAGCCAAGCACAATACTTCACTTAACAAATGTAGAAAACAAAATCAATAGAAAATAAGACAATAGACAGTACAAATAAAGTTATCCTACTAATGATCCTACTTAACATAATAGAGTCTTTAACCCACAACTGCTTCATCTAAAGGCCCAAAAAGCAGATTGATAATCCAACAACTAAAAGGTAAGAAAGCCCATTTAAATTTGTTGAAGCAGAAGGCAATGTCGGCCCAGCTGCTACAGCCATTGATCCAATATTTTGGGCCACGTTTTGCTCTTTGGGCTGGATTTTCACAGGTATTTTCAGCCCATTTTTGCAGCTCTCTGTGTTCCCACTAGCGAAGTACCTGATTCCTTCTCCTTCGAGCGAGATCTTATCTAAGCCGTCCGTGTACATCTTGATCGGATTTGTGACATCACACGATGCAAATTCTTCCTCGTTTCTCAGCTCCACTACACTCTCTTGAGCTGCCGAGTAGGTGAACCCTGCTCATGTAATATGTAAATGATATAATAATCTACTTTTTAAGAAACTATTTTCGGCAAGATAACCAATTCATTTTGAAATATACTTGGGAGAAATGAGTAAACAAAATGGAAAGATCGGAACCGATAGGGACTACTGTTGTGCTTTCTAAAATTGCATACCTATATCAAGGGTTCAAATTTCTATCGATATTTGCAGAGTTGATTATCCCTCTCGTAAACAAGGATTTGAAGTGGTTTATAATTTACGGAATATTCAATATAACTCACACATTTTGTCACCATCAAAGATTGTGTTAAGATGGATAAGATCCCTCCATAATTATCCAAAAATAACGTATAATGCGACACCAAAGTAGTGATGGGTTGAGACCATTCGCTACTATAGTTAAAATAAAGGGGTAAATTTTTTTGCAATCAATTCTTTATTTTTGATAATTGTGGTGTTCGAGCCAACTTATGCAATGACGAAGTTAGAATTTTTATTAAGGGGAGTCAAAATATAAAGAAATAAACTCACCAAGAAGTCAAGGGGTGTCATTATATAATATATATACATATTTTAAAAAAATTACCGAGCTAAACAATGTAATTTTCCGACGAAGCGACACCCCTTGGGTGCATATGGCTCCGCCACTAAATTTACGCGCACCTCAACTAATTCCAAGAGATTTTTCCGCAGTTAATATTTACGCCAAACTATCCCAAAAATAGGCTCAAAACTTTATTCACTCTCTAACTTTAGTCATAGTTCAAATGGTACAATAAAAGACTATACTGTATCCTTTAATACTGAATTCTCTGCCTAACCTATGAGTATGAGACATATCTCAAGGAAAAGAGAGAAATATTGTCATTCAAAATATTCAAAATATTAAATGATTCTTTAATACTGGATTCATTTCATTTATACAATGACTGCCAAACTAATATTTAATCAATTTGAATGAATTTTAGAAATATTATACTGTCAATTGACAGTAGTCGAAATACAAGATCCTATTTTCGACTTCTATAGTAGCATTTTGGTGCTTATCTTACTGATATTGTATACTTCTTTCTGAAAAAAAATGATAAATATTATAGAAATGGTAACAGAAAAAAAAAACTACTCGGATAGCAAGATAAATAAGAATCTCAAAATCGAATTACTAATAAATCTTCATAAAGATAGAAAAAAGCATAGAAAAAGAAATGCATGGTTGGTTACATTTTAATCCTTGGAAGTCATATACTTTATATTTTTAATAGTAATAATTAAATAATGTGGGGGCCAATTTTCCTGATTTCTATTTTTACTTTATTTTGGGACTTCGTGTAGTAACTTATCTTGGTCCTTTTTTTTCAGAATAGTACAGACCACACCCCGAAAATCTAAACACAATTGAAAACATGTTTTTTTAATACTCAAATGCTCAACCAATGAAAAAAGATTTTCTTTTTTAAATACTTACAAGTTCAAAGTACAAGAAGGAATTCACTTTATTTTTCACGTGATTTTAAACATTTATTTTTTGAATAAAATTTCACATTTAAAAGTTGTAGATATTCTTTCGGGCGGAGGGTCTATTAGACACACAAACTCCCTGCCTTATGGATAAGATTAACGTACATACTATTCTTCACAGACCCAACTTGTTAGATTTCATTAGTATATTATTGTGTTGTTGTTATAGCATTTAAAATTTATACATAAAAAGTGGAGTATTATATTTCTTTTAATTCAAAATATTTGAAATATATTGCTTTTAAACACCTTATAATCTCTTTTGAAAAAACCAAAACCACATTTCATCATCCAAACTAGATATGGAAATACCTTACATCTAGATAAATAAATTGAAACCAAACAGGCCAAATAATGCATTTTTTAGCATTCGTAAAAATAATTAATTATCAGATAATTTAAATATTATAGAAATGACGAAACTGATATTTTTCTCTTCTTTCTCTTATCCTTAGCTAATAAATTTCCATAAGTCACAACACAACAGGAAAATATGAACTAAAGATTTAGTTTATGAATATTAACTGTATTAGAAAAATTATTACATTATTAATGTAACAACAATGACTACGTATGTCTCCATTAATATTGCACTTTAATATATTAAAATTTAATTTGTTGTGGAAATTAATCTGTCTTTATTTTCTAGATTTTAGTCGCTTTTTATTTATTTATAGATAATTACATATATTTATCTTTAAGTAATATGATGGTGTATTTTAACTATACGTAGGGATTTAGAGGAAAAAGGAGAGGAAACTCACAGATTTTGTCACCAACTCTGAAAACTCTACCAGAGGACCAAGAAGCAACATCAGAAGATGGGTCCCACCCTCTATCCTCTCCGACCACATGGTGCACTTGATCATCAGCTCCGGCCACCATCGCCGCCGTGAAAAGAATCGCCGCCACCGCCACAACCAGTAGCTTCTTTGCACCCATTTCCGCTAGTAGTAATAAATAGTACTAAGCTTGAGAGCAAAGCAAAGGTAAAGCTATAAGCTTTAATTTATCAAAGAGAGAGAAATAAAGAAATGTTATTTTTGAGTTAGGAGAAGTGTGGGGCTTTGGGAATATAACTTTGTGTCTAAGGGAGTTCCCTCCAAGGTGGATGGGTGGGCCATTTAAATAGTCCGAATTTAGGATTCAAACTTAATACGTTCAATTTTATATATTTGTAGTGCTCAATTTGAAAAGAATCTGATTTATGATTTAAATTTGATAAGTTTAAACTATAATATTTAGTTTTGAACTTATTATACTTTTGAAAATAGAAGTTTAAAAGTCAATTTTTTTGGTTAAATTTAGTAACCATCAAGGAATGCGATGGATAACTAAAATTTCTCCATCTTTAACATAGTTTTTGGATTAGAGTCCTTCGAACAACTTCTTGGTAGAGAGCGTCTCCCTTTTAATTGGCCCTACGATCTGTATTTCTTTGTTAAGCCATATATATATATATATATATATATATATCTCGAAAATACTGTTTCACCTAGAGGTCGTTTGGTTGGGAAACAAGTTATTCCATAATTAACTATCTCGGGATTAGTTATCTTCAGGGGCGGAGCTACAGTAGTGGGTGCGGGCTCAGGCGAACCCAGTGACTTTTTCCGGAACCTTATATTTGTATTGAAATATTTACTAAATCTATATAAATATATACTGCCGAACCCAGTAGCAAAAGGGGTCTTGGTTCGACGGTAAGGGTTGTGGGTTCGTTGGAAAAGATGAGGGTTTGATTCCCGCTGAAAGCAGTGTTTCTGTTTTAAATTTAAAAATACTACAATCCCGGGATAACTAATCCTACCACGATTTTATCCCAATCAAATATAGGATAAACTCATCTCAAATTTAATCTCGAGATTAATTAACCTTTATCCCTCGTACTAAACGAGTCCTTAAAATTATTATTCAAAATATTCATCAGCCTCTATAGGTGGCGGGTAAGTGAGGGTTTCGAGGTAGTTTCCTCAGAAATAGAACATGCTACAAATAGAGGTGCAAGTAAGTGACTGGTTGGTAAGAGAGATACCTTTCAATTATTTTCATTTTTTTGGCTGTATTTTTATTAGTTTGCCACATGCACTTTTGTTACTGCTTTTGTTTTTTTTATCTAACTACCCACCATTGGTAAAGATTGTTACAACTCAATTGCTTTGTCATACCCCCCGTTTTTGTCATTAGCTTTTAGTGGTGGTAAAGCTACCACAATATCAAGAATTTGACTTAATCAGTTGAGTTCTTTTTTACTTTTCGGTATCTACATAAAAGAAAAAAATCAAGTGCAATTTACACTTTAGAATTCTTATTTGCTTGTAGGAGTTTGGACAATATACTTCAACAATTAGTATTTGTAAATTGAAGCTGTGTTTAGATAGGAATTTCACTTAAAACTAAAAGCTGAGGATTTGTTAGTGAAAACTGTTATTTCGCTTAAAATATTCCTCAAATAAATTCATAATATTTTTAAAAATCATAATTTTGAGTTTCTACACTACCTCTAATCAAGACTTAGGTCCTTCATAACTGCGTCGTAATGGATCAACTTAGGTTGAAATACTGTTTCTGTGACTTCCTGACCAAATTCACCTACAAGTAAATGGTTGATCAAAATTCACCACCATAAACAAGAAGTTTTGATTCGAGCAGGATATAATATCACTCACTTAACATTCAACTAGTCGTAAATAAATGAGATTTAAAGATTTCATATACAGTTGCATAATTAATTTTGAAGTTGTACGTTCGATGCTCGTTGTTTGCTACCCAAACTGCCACCATTACAAGATAACTATAGGCCAATTTGTCAATAAAGCTATTCATTCTTTTTACGTGAAAATGAGTGATGTACATTCGAACGGTGTGTAAGGTGTAGTATTTGTAGTTTAAGCAAAGAAGAAGAGAGAAGAAATTCGGAATGTCAGGTGGTGCTGGTGCGGGGCGAGTTTTGTTTGAATCCGTGCAATTTAAACCTGTCCCGCCTCGCATAAGATTTAAACCCGCATTCATCCATCCCGCACTCCACCCGCGTTCACCCGCCCCGCAAATTTTTTATTATAATTTTTTTTTCTTTTTTAGAAAACTAGACTTAAATCTGATTTTTTTAACAAAACAATTAATTATATCCAAATTGTTCTTAAATTCTCATCTTTTGCCTCTAAATCCAGTGGTTTTCCTACACAACAATTTGCATTACAGAAGGGGTTTTATTGAGTCCCACAATTTTTATATTCAAAACCCCTTTCTTTCCTTACTGCCACTAGAAGTAAAATGCACATGCTCTTATTCTACTTTGTACATGTCCCAGAAAATGACTCATCGTTGATTTTACTTTTCCAAATAAGGCTAAAGGATCCTAACATTAAAAAATTAACAGTAGAAACAAACTTAGTAGTAACAAGCTTAGTAGTAATAGGCCAATCACAACATTATATTTTTGAAACAAGCTTAGTAGTAATAAAGACACCTCAGTTAGTTAACTACTGGAGTAGTAATCCTACATACAAACAATTAGATCCCCACCGGAGCTCTGTCCCGCCACGCGTTATTATTTTTATTTAAAATTTGAACCCGCCCCACACGCGCACCGTCTCATTGCCATCCTTAAAAGAAATTGCAGGTGAAATTAAGTGTTGAGCCAAAGTGTAGGATTTGTTACATATTGGTTAGGGGAAAGAGTAGTTATTGTTTCTTATTATATAATTTTGATAATTATACTTACCTCATGAGTTAGGCGCAATGTTACTATATGATGCTTATTAGAGTCATACTCATGCTTATTTTTGGTTTATCCTGTTTAAGACACCATATTATATTATTTACGCTTCAAATGTTTAATTTTAAATGCGTAGAGGTAGAATGTTAAAATCTCGATCTACATTGCCTGAGGAAATAAGTAGTCTCCTTATATAGTCTTCAGTAGTTCTCATCTTTTAAACTAGCTTTTAGGATTGTATTTGACAAATATATTTTTTTAATATGATAATCACTGATAGAAAATCGTGGAATTCTGACCGAAATTTTCGACGGAAAAAAATTGTCGGAAATTTCCGACCAAATCTGTCAGGATTTTAAAAAAATATTTATATTTTTTAAAATCATTTCGACCAGACCAAATCAGTCGTAATGTTTAGCGCAAAAGTCCGAAAAGTTATTTCCGACCGAATCCGTCGATATTATATTTTTAAAATTTGACTGTTTGACTTGTTTGATTTTAGTAGCGACCAAATCGATCGGTAAATTTTTTTTAAAAAAAATTTAATTATATTTCGACCGAATCGGTCGAAAATCTATTTTTAAACCCGACCCTCGTTCCCAAAAAATAGAAGCTCATTTTTCTTTCTTCCTCCTCTCATCCTCCTCATCTCTCCCTCTCGTCCTTCTTCACCATCCTCCTACTTCTAGGTAATTTCTCTCTCTCTCTCTCTCTCTCTCTCTCTCTCTCTCTCTCGTTTTCTCCTCCCTTCTCCCTCTCCCTCTCCCTCCTCCTCCCTTTTCCCCATAATTTTTTTTTGAACTTATTTTTTTTGTTTTGCAGTAGTGGCGCCGAAGCGGCAGCTCCACCATCTTTCTTCTCCGGCATTCTTTCCGGCGAGGTAAGTAGTTTGTTGACATATATTTTATTTTTATTGTTAAATTTATAGTAATATTATTTGTTGTAGGCTTATTGAATTTTCTTTATATGAACATCCTAACTAGTTGAATTAGGTATGGTTAAATTTTTAGAGATTTTAATTTTTGTAGGTTTATTTGATATATGTATGGTTGAATTGGCATTATGTAAAATTTAATTGTATATTTCTCTTTGTATGCTATAAGTTTATAGGGTTCCCTATAAGAAAAATATAACACCATTACTTTGAATTTATCTATGGAATGATATATTAACTTTATAAGTTTATTGATTTTATTGTATTAACTAGTTATAGTTTAAAGCTTTGGTGTAAAGCTTGTTGTACTAGGTTCATTGTTGCTTGTTAGTTTTACTATTAGAATGATATTAAATTTAAATTTTTTCAATTTCAACATTAAAATTAATTTGTAAATTTGAGAAATCATTAGTTAATTTATATGAATATTTAAGAAGCTATTCAAATTTAATTATTATAGTTAAAGACTTACATAATTTAGAATAGGTATTAATATGAGATTTTGAGTGTTAAAATATATTAATTTAAAAAATAAAATATATCAATTAAAGTGCTTTGACACAATGATATGTATATATCTAAAAGCAACCTTTGAAAGAGTATAACTTTGTAATCAATTTAAATAAATCAAATTATTTTAAATATCTTATTTCTAGATTTTTATTTGTGTAGATGAAATTTGTGCATCGTAGATGGATGTATAATAGGAATCATCCTCATCGTGCAGGCTTGAGGGATGATTTATTGAAAGAGTTGCTGAATTCATTGCTAAGGCTCAAACACTTGATGATTTTCTTATTGGAGGAAGGATAATGTAAGTGTGTTAAGTTATTGAAAACAAACGAAGTTCAAGTTCATCTCTACAAGAGAGGGTTTGTAGAAAATTATTATATATGGACTGTTCACGGGGAGAATCATGCTAGTTTAGATGATGTTAACTTTCATAATTCTTTTGATGGTGAGGGTAGCCCCATAGCAGAGCATAATGTTAAAATTTTTTGATATAATGAAATGATGAGGGATGCTTTTGGGATATTTCTTGGGGCTCAATCCGAACCAAATGATGAGACTAAGCGTTTCTATGAACAGTTAGAGGAAGCTAGTCATCCATTGTATGAAGTCTCGATGCATTCCAAGTTGTCTGTTGCAGTTAGATTGCTAAGTATTAAATCGAATAGTTCTATTTTTCAAGCGGGCATAGATTCTATTATTGTGCTTATGAATGAACTTAATACGAGTAACATTGACTTACCAAAAGATTTCTACATTGCTAAGAAATTGGTTTCTAAGTTGGGCCTTTCATCAGAGAGAATTGATTGTTGTGAGAAAGGTTGCATGTTATTCTATAAGGATGACGCATCTTTAGAGAATTGTAAATTTTTTAATTATCCTCGTTTTAAGGAAGTCACAAAAGCCAATACAAAAAAGAAGGTTCCAGTTAAAGCAATGCATTATTTATTACTTATACCTAGGTTAAAGAGGTTGTATGCATCAATGAGCCCTGCTCCTTATATGAGATGACACTATGAACATAGAAGGCCCACATGTTATTCTATGTCATCCGTCATATGGAGAAGCGTGAAAGCATTTTGATAGGTGTCACACCTCCTTTTTTCCGCAGGATGATATTAGGGGAATAAGGGAGTTTTTCCAATTTAAGTGATATTAATCGAAATGGGATTATTTATTTATTCAGAGTCGCCACTTGGAATAAGTTATGGTGTCCCAAGTCACCGGTTTATTTTAAATCCCAAATCGAGGAAATTTGACTCTAATTTTTGGTTTGCGAACACAGAAGACCGGGTAAGAAATTTTGTTAACCCGGAAGAAGGTATGAGGCACTCCCGAATTATGTGGTTTTAGCACGGTCGCTTAACTAGTAATAATTGGCCTAATTATCTGATTTATACATATTTGAAACCTATTCATTTTTATCTTTTAACCACTTTTAATATTTATGGAATTTTATTTGAACAAGTCGCGATGTCGCGCGCTCGTTTGTTTATGTACACATTGCGAATCGCGCCACGTGAAACGTACCCGCAATTTACAACATGTAAATTTTTATTATTATTGTTTGAATTTAAGGTCGAGTCACGTGAAACGCACACTCAAATTGGGATTATGTATCATGACTATGCCACGAGACCGTACCCATAGTCACGACGATTTATTAATCGCGTCTAAAGCAAATTACGATGTTTATGAATTATTCTCTAAATTTGAGATTGTTGTGAGGCTCAGGAGTTATGGAATGAATTCGTGGAGAACGGTATAAATGGGCCAGCAAAATGCGCTTACTAGGATTGGGCTACCTATAGCTATTATCAATTGGGCCTGACATGGTTCAACTTAATTGAGCACCAAATCTATAAAATTTAATTGAGAAAAAAAATCAGGACCAAATCCCATTCACATCTTCATTTTGTACATTGCTCAAATCTGATTCCCACATCATTAGCAAACAACATTAAACTTCTGTGCATGATGCAAATCTCAGCGTTAAACAACATCCATCTTAAGCACACAATTATTCATCCAAATGAAGTAATGCACTTCTTATCAACATAAATACAACCTAAGTTGGATTGCCGAAACAGAAAAGTTTATAGCTTTTAGACGTTAAAGCAGCAGCAAAGATGCGAAAAATAAATTATGAGCCCCGTGAAAAAAAATTTAAAAAAAATCCACATACTATCACTAAATATGAAACAGTGTTCCAACTTCATTCAAGCATTAGATAAGAGCATACTAAAGAGATAGAGCATGAAATAATTGGACCTTTATTGATGACTGTGAACTTTAAATTACAGCACCTCAATTATCGAATAACTTTCAGACGGAGCCTTTTTAATCGCGGAAACCTCAGGCGATCAAACAAAGCTCTAGCGAGACCCATTTGTCGCGCCGAACTCGAACCCGACTCAAGAAAATCGACAAGGTGGTTTGGGGTGTTTTTCGGCTAAGCTCGCCAGCAGGCGGCGAAGATGGAGAAGGGAGGTGGCTGCTGGTTTATTTTTGAAATGGGGAGGGTCTCCTCTGATATGTGTGTCTGTTGGGTGGTGTTGAAGAGCAGAGGAATTAGGTTTAGTTTAGAGATTATAAAAGGGTTGTGGTTTAGGGAATGGGTAAATGGGCTGAGGGGAGGAGTAGGCTCAGGTTCGAAAATGGGCTTCACCAATAAATTGTTTTGGCCTAAATTCAATTCTTTCTCATTGAACAAAAATAAAAATACTACCAAAATAATTTAATTAATCTTAGTTAATAAGAATAAACTATTTTTATATTTTTAAACTTATGTTTTAAAATAAAAATTAAAAGTTAATGGAAAATCCTATAAAAATAAAAATAAGTAAATATTTTTGAAATACTACTTTTAAAAGTTGCGCGGGTCAAAAATTACGTGCTTACAGCTGCCCCTCTTTGCTTGGAAACACAAAGTGTTTTTGAGCAAAGAATTAAGAAACGTAATTGACTTCTGACCCGTCAATTATTCAAAAGAAAACAAAGATGGATAAAAGATTGTGACCAAGCCCTGGTATCTGAGCTGCCTACATATCCTTGGTTATAAAGGAATCAGGCCACGTGTAGTTCAGAAGTGATGGAGTGTGTGGAGAGGATGAGAGAGTCGAGTGAGATACCGTTCCGTCGAGGTTCCGGTCCGCGATCCTGTTATTACATCAAAATCAAAAATGAAAAAGACTAACTAAGCCTATCAGCTATGAGTTACAAGATTCCTATCTATAAGTCTTTTGAAGCTTGATCTTGAGTCTTGAATGGTTCTTCATGCAGACTTTTGATTTGAACCTTGATGCTTGCTAGCTGCAGGTGCAGATTCATCTCTTCAGCTTCTTCGGATCAAGACGGGGCATGCAAAGCTTACGACTTCAGTCATGTCTTGAGCTGCCCATATCTTTTCATCTGCTTCTATATTTTGAATTGACTTTTTTTTTCTTTTATTCTGGATTGAGACTTCTTCTTTTGGTCATCCCGTACTGTCAACTTACATTCTTGAGGCGAGCTTCTGTACTTCTAACTTGAATTGAATTCTGAAATGACTTCCCTCGTTCTTTAGGTGGGCGCCTGCATTTGACTTGAAATGTGAAATGAATTCTCTCGTTCTCCAGGTGGGTGCCTGTTAACTTAAAAACTTGAAATAAATTCCCTCGTTCTCCAGGTGGGCGCCTGATGTTGACTTAAAACTTGAAATGAATTCCCTCGTTTTCCAGGTGGGCGCCTGCTGACTTAAAACTGAAATGAATTCCCTCGTTTTCCAGGTGGGCGCATGATGACTTAAAACTAAAATGAATTCCCTCGTTTTCCAGATGGGCGCCTGATGACTTAAAAACTTGAAATAAATTTCCTCGTTCTCCAGGTGGGCGCCTGTGCTAACTTAAAACAGAAATGAATTCCCTCATTCTCCAGGTGGGCGCCTGATGTTGACTTAAAAACTTGAAATTAATTCCCTCGTTTTCTAGGTGGGTGCCTGATGTTGACTTAACATTTGAAATGAACTCCCTCATTTTCCAGGTGGGTGCCTGCTGTAGACTTAAAACTTGAAATGAATTCCCTCTTTTCCAGGTGGGCGCCTGCTGACTTAAAACTTGAAATTAATTCCCTCGTTCTCCAGGTGGGCGCCTGCTGACTTAAAACTTGAAATTAATTCCCTCATTCTCTAGGTGGGCGCCTGTGCTGACTTAAAACAGAAATGAATTCCCCTCATTCTCCAGGTGGGCGCCTGATGACTGACTTAAACTTAAAATAAATTCCCTCATTCTCCAGGTGGGTGCCTGCTTACTTAAAAACTTGAAATAAACTCCCTCATTTTCCAAGTGGGCGCCTGTGCTGACTTAAAACATAAATGAATTCCCTCGTTTTCCAGGTGGGCGCCTGATGACTGACTTGAACTTAAAATAAATTCCCTCATTCTCCAGGTGGGTGCCTGCTTACTTAAAAACTTGAAATGAACTCCCTCATTCTCCAGGTGGGCGCCTGTGCTGACTTAAAACATAAATGAATTCCCTCGTTTTCCAGGTGGGTGCCTGATGACAGACTTGAACTTAAAATAAATTCCCTCATTCTCCAGGTGGGCGCCTGCTTACTTAAAAACTTGAAATAAACTCCCTCATTCTCCAGGTGGGCGCTTGTACTGACTTAAAACAGAAATGAATTCCCTCGTTTTCCAGGTGGGTGCCTGATGACTGACTTGAACTTAAAATAAATTCCCTCATTCTCCAGGTGGGTGCCTGCTTACTTAAAAACTTGAAATAAACTCCCTCATTCTCCAGGTGGGCGCCTGTGCTGACTTAAAACAGAAATGAATTCCCTCGTTTTCCAAGTGGGTGCCTGATGACTGACTGGAACTTAAAATAAATTCCCTCATTCTCCAGGTGGGTCCCTGCTTACTTAAAAACTTGAAATAAACTCCCTCATTCTCCAGGTGGGCGCCTGTGCTGACTTAAAACAGAAATGAATTCCCTCATTTTCCAAGTGGGTGCCTGATGACTGACTGGAACTTAAAATAAATTCCCTCATTCTCCAGGTGGGTGCCTGCTTACTTAAAAACTTGAAATAAACTCCCTCATTCTCCAGGTGGGCGCCTGATAATGACTTGAAAATTAAAACAAATTCCCTCATTCTCTAGGTGGGTGCCTGATGACTTTAAAACTTGAAATTAATTCTCTCGTTCTCCAGGTGGGCGCCTGCAACTACAACAAAACGGAGCCAACAAAAGAAACTTTTTCTGCCCCAGTTTACACTTTGTCGGCTCTTCTCTTTTCTTTTTTTTTTAGAAACCCAAATTCCTTGCACTGCTTTGTTCCTGTTTCAAACAAAGAAAATTTTGTCAGTTTTAAAAGTGGTGGTCGGTCTGTGGCCTTGAGTCTTGGGCAGCTTGGCTTTTGCTCAATAAGCTTGAGTCAGTTTCAAGAGACTTTTTGCTTTACATCAACCCTGATCGTTTCACACCCAGTACCATTTGTATTTGTGGCTCAGTCAGCCTTATCTCAAAAAAGAGATTTCTTTTCTTGGATAACCTTTCTGATGTCTTGAATGGCTTTGCTTTTGGAGCAATTTGTCTGTCAGAGAGAATCACAACTGGTAAGAGCCTTTTGCACGATGTGCACACTTCGTAGTCATTGTTCGGTACTTCAGAGAATCTCTGATTAACCTTGAGGTTATCTTTACTTGCTTTACCCGAATAGGTTGACAAGAGTCTTTTGGGGGGAAGCCTTTGCATGAATCCTCAATGCATGTCGACTGTAAAACCCGAGTGTGCTGGCCAAATTTATCTTGTGCAACTAAAAAGCTGGTAGCAGATTTTGAAATCTTTTCTGCTTGTTTTGACAAGGACTGACTTAGAGTGAAAGACACAATGATGCAAAGAAACAAGTATTGACAAGAAATGCCCCTGTCGGAAGGACGGAAGGAAGAGTTTTTTTTTCTTTTTCTTTTTTTTTTCTTTTTATTTTGCGGTAACTAGCCTTAATGATCATGACATGCATTTTGGACTTAATGGTCTGATCTATCAAACTGACCAAATCTTTCCTTTTACCATTCTTATGACTCTGAAGTCGGGCTTGTTCGTGCCAATCCTTTGCATCAACTTCATGACTCACTTTCGACTAGCGGTGCCCCGAGGGGTTTTCACCAACAAGTCTCTCTCATTTATGTATCTCTTCTTACCATCGCCTTACAGTGCCTGTGAGGGTTTTCACTAGTAAGACTCTCTCATTTTTCTTCTCTTTTTCTTTTTTTTTTTGCTTTCTTGTGTGAGCAACTTGACAGTGTTCTATGACGCGTGACAACCGTTGCTCATTGTATGCTTCTCTTGACATTCTTGAAGGCATATCGGGAGGTCTTTATTTGGAAGGATTTTGGATAGGGTTGGAAAAGAGGGACGTCATGAAGGCTCAAAGTAGACTCAAAATAAGGGGTTGTAGACTTACAACTCTTGGAATCGACTCTTTCAAAAGTGAAATAAAATCTTTGCCCCAGTTTCAGATATTGGGGATTTTTGAATTTTTTTTTGAATTCTTATTTGGTTGGACCGAACCGTGTAAGGCTGCCTACGTATCCTTTTTAAAGGAATGAGGTCTAACGTAGTTCAAACATCTGACCTAACTATATATGTTTTTCATCTTTTTTTTCTTTGTCTTGTGTTTTTTTTTTAGTTTCCAAAACAAGTTGCCTCATCTTTTATTTTCTGGGGGCGTGGACCTTTGACTGTTCTTTCTTTTCTTTTTTTTTTCTTTTCTTTTTTTCACTTGAACTTTCTAAGAGTTACCCTAGTTTGTACTCTTGGGACATGGACTTTTCTTTTCATTTTTTTCATTTTATTTTCTTTTTTGGACTTTTAATTTGAAACTTGATTCCAAAAGAGGGTGGTCAAAGAAAATAACACAGGCTCAAAAGGGGTAGCGAAGGATATAAAGTATTTGGATAGCAGAAAAAGGGCCTCCAAGCCTCGAGAACGCCAAACATATTATCTTTTCGCGATCATAGCATTGATGAACATGTCTATCTTCTTGGTATGTCGCGATCAAAAGACACTTTCCATCCATTAATGTCAAACTTTCCAACAAACCCGACCTTCACAATGATTTGAAGGCAAAGATCATTAACCTCCATGGGTATGACTATTCTAGTTCCACGTGAATTTTGCTCGAGCTTAATTCCAAGGTATTTCAACTCTTTTTTATCCTCAAAAGTGTCTTTTTCTGAATTATCCAATTCAAGTTTAAATTAATTTTCTAAGATCTAGCCAAAAAGTCCGCATGTATGTCATGTCACTAGAACTAGCGGCGAAAGAATTAAGCATGGAATGACATAAAGGACAAACTGTATTTCATTGAGTAAAGGATGGAAGGGTTTAACAACAAGACAAATAACCTAAAATCCGAGTTACAACCCTAAAATAAATCGGATAATGAAAATAACAACAGAATAGACAGACAAGACTCACACAAACAGAATAGAGGGATGGAAGGGTTTGACTCAATAAAACATAAAAATCTGGATCACAACCCTGAAATAACCCAGATAATAGAAAAAATATCAAAACAAGCTACCAAGATTCCTTTCTAGTGAGGAGGGAATGACTTTTCAATTGCTAAGCTTGACATTTAGCCACAAATTTGCTCATCAGAATTACCATGGCCTTCTCCAATTTCAGTCGGCAAGTTCCCGAGAGGATTCTCATACTCCATGTCACTACACATCATCCCCACAAAGTGTGCATCATTATGTGTATGTAAAGGATTCTGCGTGATATTCTGGGTGTCGTTATCTTGGATCACAATCAGTTTTTCCTGGATCATCCTTTCTATTTCTCTTTACAAATCCCAACAACTTTCAACATTGTGCCCCTGGGCATTGGAATGGTATTCACACCTTTTAGAATGATCAAAGCTTCTTGCACGTGGGTCCACATAATTTGGAGGAATAGGTGCAATCATGTCATAATGCTTTAATTTCTCAAACATACTTGCATAGGACTCTCCTATTGGTGTAAAATTATCTTTCAACCTTTGTTCCCCTTTATACCCCTGCTTGGATGTGGGTTATAGGGCACTTGAAAATTTTGTGAAAGCTGGTGGAAATTTTGTGGTGCTGGTGCTCGCCTTCTGGGGTGTCTTGGTGGCTGGACAACATACTGAAGTGGAGCAATAGAGTATTGTGGGTTCTGAGGTGGATAGTAGTGCTCAGGGGAATCATCGAAAACCTGATGAGGCTGCTCATACCTTCGAGATGTTCTCCTAGGACCTCTTCTCGACCTTATTGTCATCATGGTTTCTTCATCCTTCTCATTCGTGTCACTAAAATTATCGGATTCAATCTGGACAGCCTGAGTTGCAGCTGTGAGAACTGCTTGACTTATAATTTTGCCTGTCTTAAGGCCATTCTCAACCATTTTCCCAATTTTGATTGCTTCCGAGAAGGATTTGCCCACTGCGGACATCATGTTTTGAAAATAATCTGGCTCTTGAG